>NW_023270825.1:56853359-57411938 GCF_011800145.1 Mirounga leonina | reverse complement strand
AAGAAAGAAAGAAAGAAAGAAAGAAAGAAAGAAAGAAAGAAAGAAAGGAGGGAGGGAGGGAGGGAGGGAGGGAGGGAGGAAGGAAGGAAAGAAAGAAAAAGAAAGAAAGAAGAAAGAAAGAAAGAAAGAAAGAAAGAAAGAAAGAAAGAGGAAAGAAAAAGAAAAGAAAGAACGAAAGAACGAAAGAACGAAAGAACGAAAGAACGAAAGAACGAAAGAAAGAAAGAAAGAAAGAAAGAAAGAAAGAAAGAAAGAAAGAGAAAGAAAGAAAATAAGGAAGGAAGGGAGGAACAGACTACTATTTTACACCATGCACAAAATTAACTGAAAATGGATTAAAGACTTGAACATAAGACCTGAAGCCATAAAACTCCTTGCAGAAAACAGGCAATAAGCTCCCTGACGTCAGGCTTGGCAATGATTTTTTGGACTGACTCTAATAAGCAAAGACAGCAAATGCAAAAATAAATAAATAGTACTATATCAAACTAAAAAGTTTCTTCACAGCAAAGGATACCATCAACATAATTAAATGACAACCTATTGAATGGGAGAAATATTTATAAATCATATATCCAATAAGGGGTTAATATTCAAAATATATAAAGAACTCTTATTACTCAATAGCAAAAAAAAAAAAAAACAATTCAATTAAAAATTAGACAAAGGATTTGAATAGACATTTTTCCAAGGAACACATAAAGATGACCAACAGGTACATGAAAAGATGTTCAAAATCACTAAACATCAGAAACATGCAAATCAAAACCACAATGACGTACTGCCTCACACCTGTTAGAATGGTTATTACCAAAAAGACAAGAAATAACAATGTTGGCAAAGATGTGAAGAAAGGAAGACCCTTGTGCATTATTGGTGGGAGTGTAAATCAGTGCAGCCACTATGGAAAAGATCATGGAGTTTCCTCAAAAATTTAAAAATGGAACAACTATGTGATACAGCAATTCCACTGCTAGGTATTTATCCAAAGAAAATGAAAACACTAACTTAAAATGATATGCACACTGCTATGTTCATTGCAGCATAATTTACAATTGCTGAGATGTGAAAACCAAGTATCCATGAATGGATGAATGGATAAAGAAAATGTGCTGTATATATACAGTGGAGTATTATTAACCCATAAAAAAGAAGGAAATGCTGCCATTCACTACAACATGGATGAAACTTGAGCCCTTAAGGGCTAAGTGAAATAAGTCAGAGAAAGACAATTCCATATCATTTCACCTATATGTGAAATTAAAAAAAAAAAATGTGGTGCACCTGGGTGGCTCAGTCGGTTAAGCGTTTGTCTTCAGCTCAGGTCATGATTCCAGGGTCCTGGGATCAAGTGGGGAGCCTGCTTCTCCCTCTGCTCCTCCCCCTGCTCGTGCTTTCTCTCTCTCTTTCTCTCTCTCTCTCAAATAAATAAAATCTTTTAAAAAATGAACAAACAAAACAAAACAAACCCAACTCGTAAATAGAACAGAATGGTGATAACCAGACATGAGCAGAATTAGGGGAGGAGAGCAAAACAGGTGAAAGGAGTTAAGAGGTACCAGCTTCCAGTGATAAAAGTAATAAGCCATGGGTATATATTATACAGCATAGTGACTATATATAGTCAATAATACTGTAGTGCATACTTGGAAGTTGCCAAGAGAGTAAATATTAAAAGTTCTCTCACAGGGGGAAAAAACTGTAACTTTGTATGGTGACAGATGGTAACTAAACTTATTGTGGTGATCATTTCATGATGTATGCAAATATCAAATCATTATGTTGTATGCTGAAACTAATATAATGTTATATGTCAATTATACTTCAATTAAAAAATAAAGAAGCTAGATTATCTAGGATCATATGCACATCCTTGATTCAGATGAGAAGGTCACATGACTATCCTGGGGGGAGGAGCCCATGAACTTGCTAGTAACAATGCTAGTATGCAGATCACACTCCCTCCTGGGACCAGAAACACCCATACATCCTCCCTGATGCTTGGCAAATAGGAAAAAGGAGGCAAAGTGGTAAGTAAGCAGAAAAGGACATGGTAGTAAAAATAAAAGTCAAGACTTGAAACAGAAACCATAGGGAGCTGTTCACATGGTCACCTCTCCATAAGGTGTGCTGAGAAGAGATGCTAATATGAAAATTGTTCTCCACAGTTAACATTTACAGGTCACCAATACAAGTTGTAGGTTCACAAGCTTGGGCTTTAATGGTGATTCCACTAATTTTTGTGATGTTTGGTAATTAACTTTTCTGTGCTTTATATATTCATCTGTGAAGTTGGGATGATAATGGTTCCTACCTAATAGGTAATACTGGTAAAGGGCTTAGAAATATGCCTGGCAGGAGGCTGGGAAGATGGTGGAGTTAAGAGTTCCCTTAGCTCACCTCGTCCCATGGATACATAGTTGATCCCATGGATACAACTAGATAACACTCACATCAGCATAAATAACCCAGAAAATGACCTGAAGACTGGCAGAACAAACTCCACAATTAAACGTACAGAAGAGGAGTGCCTGGGTGATTCAGTTGGTTAAGTGTCTGCCTTTGGCTCAGGTCATGATCTCAGGGTCCTGGGATTGAGTCCCACATGAGGCTCCCTGCTCAGTGGGGAGCCTGCTTCTTCCTGTCCCTCTGCCTCTCTCTCTTTGGTAAATAAATAAAATCTTTGCATGAATGAATGGATGAATGAATGAATGAATGAATGAAGAGAAAAGAAAAGACCACATTGAAGAGGGTAAGAAGGGCTGAGACATGGGGGGAAGCCAAACACACCAAGGCTGCGGGAGATGGTAGGGCAGTTTGGGAGGAAGCTGCAGACACAGAGAAGGGGGAGAAACAGACTATCACACTGGGCATCCCACACAAGGAATATGAATACCCATAACACTTGGCTTTGAAGGCAAAAGGAGCTGTATTTCATGAATTCTTACAACCAACAGTACTTAAAACCTGGAATTTTAAAAATCAACGGGTTCAGCTCTGGGAAAGACTGGAGGGCAGGAGGAAGCTGAGTCCCCACACTTAAAGAGACAGCAGAAAAAACAGCCCATGGAGATACAGTGTAGAAGCAGCAGTTTGGAAAACACATGGGAGGGAGAGTAGTTTACTCATTTCAGAGTGTGTTCTGGGGGTGGGGGGCTAGGATCACAGAGAGACCCATCAGAAACAAAGGAGATGGCAGGTGCCATCTCCCTCTGCTGCCCCCTAGCTCAAACATTCGGTCTTCTGTGGGAACCAGCTCAGTGCCAGCATTCACTACCTAACTTGATAACACCCCCATCCACCATGCTTCAGCAGATCTGCCCTTCCCAGTCATGCTTGCTTCAATACTGGGAGTACCATGGGTCCCCTCCACCAGAGACCAGCATAAACCTTGCCAACAGCACATTACCCCACCCACACACTTTGCCCATCATAAGACCCACACAGAGCTTGTTAAAATTGTGCACCCTACCCATGCAGGCTTTGCAGATCCACCAGACTGACTCCATGCCACATGCACTGTGCTAAAACCACGTGCCCCATGCCAGCTGCTCCCAGCAGCAGCACCATGTCACCTCGAGTACACCTTTGGCCAGACTCCATCCAAAGCAGTGCCACAAGCTTGGCAGTGTGCAAGCATTCCAACAGGGGCCAACACTACTCCAATGACCCCTGCCCTGGGGTGAGGGGAAGATAACCACAAACACCAATCAAATGACAGCCTTAGCAGTGGGTTGGGAGCTGAGTATAGACTTTGCCCACCAATGAAAACTTCTCAATGGACAATACAGGGAAAGTGCCTTACATCTTGGTGCTACTGCATCTCTGGCAAACACCTGGTCTGACTCAATCAGACTGGTCCACTAACACCACACGGACAAAACACTGCTACTGCCCACAACAGGCAAAGAGAGCCACTGCAGATAACTGGACTAAAGGAAAAAGTGGCCAAGAGATAAGAGCAGGGTGCATGCAGCACATGTAGAAGACATTCCTGAAGTGCCAACTTCTGGTGAACAGCTGACACTGCACTGCAGGGCACTATAGGACATCTCCTTCATAAGGCCATTACTTTCAAGAATAGGAGACATAGCAAACTTTCCTAACACACAGAAACAGACACAGAGAGTTAGACAAAATGAGGAGACAGAGGAATATGTCCCAAATGAAAGAACAGGACAAAACCACAGCAACAGACCTAAGCAAAATGAAGATAAGTATATGCCTGATAGAGAATTTCCCTTAGAGGAAGCAAAGGAATGAATTAGTGACCTGGAGGACAGAGTAATGAAAAGTAATCAAGCTGAGCAGGTTGGAGAAAAAAAAATATGCCAAATGAAAATAGACTTAGGGAACTCAGCGACTCCAACCAGCATAATAGCATTCACATTATAGGGATCCCAGAATGAGGAGAGAGAGGAAAGGGGGCAGAAAATTTATTTGAAGAAATAATAGCTGAAAACTTCCCTAATCTAAGGGAGAAAAGAGATATCCAGATTCAGGAGGTACAGAGAGCACCCAACAAGATCAACCCAAGGAGGTCCACACTGAGACACATAGTAATTAATGGTCAAAAGCTGTGATAAAGACAGAATTTTAAAAGCAGTAAGAAAAAAAGAAGACACTTATGTACAAGGGAAACCCCATAAGGCTATCAGGGGACTTTTCAGCAGAAACTTTGCAGGCCAGAAGAGAGTGGCATGATATATTCAAAGTGTTGAAAGGAAAAAATCTGCAGCCAAGAATACTGTATCCAGCTAGGCTATCATTCAGAATAGAAGGAGAGATGGTTTCCCAGACAAACAAAAGCTAAAGGAGTCCAAGACTACCAGAGCAGCCTTACAAGAAATGTTAAAGGAGACTCTGAGTTGAAAGGAAAGACCATAAGTAAGAGTAAGAAGAGTAGGAAGCACAAAAGCAATAAAAATAAGTATATTTGTATAAATCAGTCAAGGGACTCAGAAAATAAAAAAGATGTAAAGTATGACACCTTATACCTAAAATATGGGGGGTGGGGAGGAGAGCAGTAAAGAATGGGTTCAAACTTTAGTGGCCATTAACTTAATATAGACTGCTATATGCAGATGTTATATACAAACTTAATGGTAACCACAAATCAAAAACCAGTAATACATATGCAAAGAATAAAGAAAAAGGAATCCTAGTATATCACTAAAGTCAGCAAATCATGAGAGAGAGAGATCAAAGAAGAAAGGATCAGAGAAGAACAACAAAAACCACTACAAAATAAGTAACAAAAAGGCAATAAATACATCCTTATGAATAATTACTCTGAATGTAAATGAACTAAATGCTCCAATCAAAAGACAGAGGGTGATAGAATGGATAAAAAACAAGATCCCTCTATATGCTGCCTAGAAGAGACTCATTTCAGACCTAAAGAAACATACAGATTGAAAATGAGGGAATAGAGAAATATTTATCATGTAAAGAGATGTCAAAAGAAAGCCAGAGTAGAAATACTTCTATCAGACAAAATAGACTTTAAGACAAAGACTGTAACAAGAGTCAAAGAAGGGCATTACATAATAATAAAGGGCACAATCCAACAAGAGAAGTTAAGTGTTTATGCAACCAACATAGGAGCATCCAAATACATAAAACAGTTAATAACAAACATAAAGGAAGTAATTGACAGTAATACAATAAGAGTCAGGGACTTTAATGCCACACCCACATCAATGGACAGATCTAAACAGAAAATCAATACGGAAACAGTGACTTTGAATGACACACTAGACCAAATGGATTTAACAGGTACATTCAGAAGATTCCATCCTAAAACAGCAGCATACACATTCTACTCAAGTGCATTGGAACATTCTCCAGAACAGATCACATATTAGGCCACAAAACAAGTCTCAAGAAAATCAAAAAGATCAAAGTCCTACCTATGCATCATTTCTGACCATAATGCTACAAAACTAGAAATCAACCACAAGAAAAAATCTGGAAAGACCATAAATATGGGGGGGTTAAATAACATGCTATTATTAAACAATGAATGGATCAACAAAGAAATCAAAGAAGAAATCAAAAAGTACATGGAAACAAACAAAAATGAAAACATGACATTCCAAAACCTTTGGGATGCAGCAAAAGCGGTTCTAAGAGGGACGTTTATAGCAATATGGGGCTACCTCATGCAGCAAGAAAAATCTCAAATAAATAATCTAACCTCACCTAATGGAACTAGAGAAAGAACAAACAAAACCCAAAACCAGCAGAAAGAAGGAAATACAGACCACAGCAGAAATAAATGACAAAGAAAATAAAAAATATATATATAGAACAAATCAATGAAACCATTTTTCTTTGAAAAAAATCAACAAAATTGATAGACTCATCAAAAGAGAGAGAGAGCACTCAATTAAGCAAAATCAGAAATGAAAGAGGAGAAATAACAACTGACACCACAGAAATACAAAGGATTATAAGAAAATATCATGAAAAATTATATGCCAACATATTAGAAAACCTAAAAGAAATGGATAAATTCCTAGAAAATATAACCTACCCAAACTGAAGAAATAGAAAATTTGAACAGATTAATTACCAGCAATGAATTGAATCAGTAATCAAAAATCTCCCAACAAACAGAAGTCCAAAGCTGATGTATTCACAGGTGAATTCTACTAAACATTTAAAGAAGAGTTAATACCTATTCTTCTCAACAATTTTAAAAAATAGAAAAGGAAGGAAAACTTTCAAATTCATTCTATGAGGCTAGCATTGTCTTGACACCAAAACCAGATAAAGACACTGCAAAAAAAGAGAACTATAGGCTGATATCCCTGATGAAAACAGATGCAAAAATCCTCAACAAAATACTGGCAAACCAAATCCAACAATACATTTTAAAAAATTATTCATCACGATCAAGTGGGATTTATTCCTAAAATGCAAGAGTAGTTCAATATTCCCAAATCAGTCCCTCCAACAAGAGAAAGGATAAAAAACATATGATCACGTCAATAGATGCAGAAAAAGCATTTGACAAAGTAAGACATCCATTCATGATAAAAACCCTCAACATAATAAAGGCCTTATATGAAAGGTCATATACACAGCTACTCTCATCCTCAATGGAAAAAAACTGAGAGTTTCTCTTCTATGGTCAAGAACAAGACAGGGATGTCCACTCTCGCCACTTTTATCCAATATAGTTCTGGAAGTCCCAGCTACAGGAATCAGACAACAAAAAGAAATAAAAGACATCCAAATTGGTAATGAAGGAATAAAACTTTCACTATTTGCTCATGACATGATACTACAGAGAGAAAACCTTCAGGATTCCACCAAAATACTACTAGAAATGACAAATGAATTCAGTAAAGTTGCAAGACACAAAATCAATATACAGAAATCTGTTGCATTTCTACACATTAATAATGAAGCAGCAGAAAGAGAAACTAAGAAACCAACCCCAATTGAACCAAGAATAATAAAATACCTAAGAATAAATTTAACCAAAGAGGTGAAAGACCTGTACTTGGAAAACTATAATACACAGATGAAAGAAATTGAAGATGACACAAAAAAATGGAAAGTCATTCCATGTTCATGGATTCGAACAATAAATATTGTCAAAATGTCTATACGACCCAAAGAGATCTACAGATTTAATGCAATCCTTATCAAAATACCAACAGCATTTTTCAGAGCTAAAACAAACAATCCTAATTTGTATGGAGCCACAAAGACCCTGAGTAGCCAAAGCAATCTTAAAAAAGAACAAGGGGCGCCTAGGTGGCTCAGTCAATTAAGCGTCAAACTCTTGATTTTGGCTCGGGTCATGATCTCAGGGTCATGGGATCAAGCTCCACATCAGGCTCCTTGCTCAGCGCAGAGTCTGCTTGTCCCTATCTCTCTGCTCCTCCTCCACTCACTCTCTCTCAAATAAATAAATAAAATCGTAAAAAAAAAAAAAAAAAAAAAAAACTGGAGGTATCACAATTCCAGATTCAAGTTATATTACAGAGCTGTAGTAATCAAAATAGTATGGTACTGGCACAAAATTAGACACACAGATCAATAGAACAGAATACAGAGTCCGTAAATGAACCCATAATTATATGGTCTATTAATCTTTGACAAAGCAGGAAAAGATATCCAATGGCAAAAAGTCTCTTCAACAAATGGTGCTGGGGAAACTGGACAGCTACATGCAAAAGAATGAAACTGGACCACTTTCTTACACCATACACAAAAATAAACTCAAATGGATTAAGGATCTAAATATGAGACCTGAAGCCATAAAAATCCTAGAACAGAGCATAGGCAATAATTTCTCTAACATTGGCTGCAGCAACATCTTTCTAGATATGTCTCCTGAGGCAAGGGAAACAAAAGCAAAGATAAACTATTGGGACTACATCAAAATAAAAAGCTTCTGCACAGCAAAGGAAACAACCAATAAAACTAAAAGACAACTGTCTGAATGGGAAAAGATATTTGCAAATGACATATCTGATAAAGAATTAGTATCCAAAATATATAAAGAACTTATACAACTCAACAACAAGAAAAAAACACAAAGAATCCAATTCATATGGCAGAAGACATGAACAGACATTTCTCCAAAGAAGTCATACAGATAGCCAACAAATGCGTGAAAAGATGCTCAACATCACTCATCATCAGGGAAATGCAAATCAAAACCACAATGAGATATCACCTCATACCTTTCAGAATGGCTAAAATCAAAAACTCAAGAAACAAGTGCTGGTGAGGATGTGGAGAAAAAAGAACCCTGTGCACTATTTGTGGGAATGCAAACTGGTGCAGCCACTGCAGAAGACAGTATGGAGGGCGCCTGGGTGGCTCAATTGGTTAAGCGACTGCCTTCGGCTCAGGTCATGATCCTGGAGTCCCGGGATCGAGTCCCGCATCGGGCTCCCTGCTCGGCAGGGAGTCTGCTTCTCCCTCTGACCCTCCCAACCCTCCCCCCTCTCATGTGCTCTCTCTCTCAGTCTCTCTCTCTCAAATAAATAAATAAAATCTTTAAAAAAAAAAAAAAAGAAGACAGTATGGAGGTTCCTCAAAAAATTAAAAACAGAACTACCCTATAATCCACTAATCACACTACTGGATATTTACCCAAAGAATACAAAAACACTAATTCAAAGATAGATATGCACCCCTATTTTTATTGAAGTATTATTTATTTATAATAACCAAACTGGTAGCATGCCCAGTGTCCACGGAAATGATAAAGAAGAGGTGGTATATATATACAATGAAATATTATTCCGCCATAAAAAAGAATGAAATCTTGTCACTTGCAACAACATGGATGGATCTAGAAAGTACAATGACTAAGTGAAATAAGTCAGAGAAAGACAAATACTATATGATTTCATTCATATGTGGAATTTAAGAAACAAAACAAATGAGCAAAGGAAAAAAAGAGAGAGAGAGGCAAACCATGAAACACACTCTTAACTATAGAGAACAAACTGATGGTTACCAGAAGGGAGGTGGGAGGCAGGATGGGTGAAAATAGATGAAAGGGATTAAGAGTACACTTATCATGATGAGCGTTGAGTAATGTATGGAACAGCTGAATCACTATATTGTACACCTGAAACTAATATAACACCATATGTTAAGTACACTGGAATTAAAAATTTTTAATGGAAAAAAAAGAAATATGCCTGGCAAAAAACACATGGTATTTACTATCATCATCATCACTCTTTGATGTCTGGCACAGAGCACATAGTGAATATTTTATATTTTTATTATTTTTAAAAATTTTTTATTGATTATTATTATTATTATTTGATATCTCCTCTTAAACCAAGGAGCATTCCAACATAAAACATACAGGATAGAGACTGTAAGTGATTCTTTCGGCTCTCCATAGTTAAGCTTGTGCTCCTGGCCATAGTAATGAGTTTCCTCTTCAATAATTCTAATTCTGATCCTTCCCCTTCCATGACCATCTTCAGATGTCTTTAGCTCTTTGCCCCTCTTATTCTTACACAAGTTACAAAGACTTCTAAGTTACACAAGTAATAAGTTTATATAAGTTACAAAGACTTCCAAATCTAAAATTTTTCAATTATATAAAAACTGTCCTGTAGGATCATGCTAAAAAATGAGTAGGTTTTGCTGTGGGATATGAAAATTATATTTAACTTTCAAAACTGTAAAAAAGTCAAGAGCTGCTCTGTCTGAAGAGACTGCAAACAAGAATGAGCTAAATTTGACTGACATTTATCATTTTGGAGAGCAGACACCTACGCCAAAATAACTAATATTGGAAATGGATATGGGAAGTATCTGTAGGCTCAGGGAAAAGAAATAAATATTAAGTCCACCTATTTGTATGTACCAAGACAAGCTCCTTCCAAACTCCACTATGTTATTTACACCCAATTTTTTCCTCTTCTGTAATGTTAATCCACTCAGCAAGTGTTAAAAAATAAGGGTACTGCAAACCTGATTTATGAGATTGACAACTAGTCATGGTCTAATCAACTCTCTTCAATATGACCAAAATCAATATTTTTTAAAGCCAAGATTCTGGTCATGTTTTCCAGAATTGGTGCTAACTCTCCCATTTAAACACTAATACCTTATGGTCCTGTACATCAGTTAAGCCTTTTCCAAAATGCTCATGTGTCCACTGTCAAGTAAACAGGACCAGAATATTTATTAAGGCAAGTTTCTGATATCTTTTTCAGCGCTGAATTGATAATTAATCTACTCTGAGACACAAGAGAGGAAAAATGTTATTATATAGTGGGCTTCTGACTGGATTTATTTTTTAAATTGTCTCAAAGAGTTCCATAGCATGTTGGTTATTGATAGGGCAATTTTCAGTGTGAGGTATCAGACTAAGTAAGAACCTAACACTTAAGAGACCTTATTTTATGAAGAGAGAAAGGAATGGCTAGAGAAACCTGAGGTTATTCCTGTTTATTTTCATCCTTTGAAATAACAAAAGCCAGTGTTCCTTTGCATAGCCCACTTGCTAGACAAACACTTCAAGTGCCATCCCACAAAACCAAATAAATTCTATGTGTGGTATATGAGGGGGTCAGAATGACAGTCCTTCCATATTTGCCACTGTAGAACTGAAGGTTTATTATGTCTCTTTTGAGGATACATTGGAGTAAGTGAATGATAACAGAACAGAAGCCTCTCAAGAAAATGATTATATAAGACGAACTCCACAAGCCACATTTTTTTTTAAAGATCTTGTTTATTTATTTGACAGAGACACAGCGAGAGAGGGAACACAAACAGGGGGAGTGGGGAAGGGAGAAGCAGGCTTCCCACCAAGCAGGGAGCCCGATGCGGGGCTCGATCCCAGGACCCTGGGACCATGACCTGAGCCCAAGGCAGACACTTAATGACTGAGCCACCCAGGTGCCCCCACAAGCCACATTTTTAAAACAGCTTCATCACCTCTCATAGATTCAAAGTCCTGCTTGGGGTATAGCCTAGTGTTTGGGAGTGCAGAGTGTCAAAACAAACTAGGTCATCAGTTCAGTCGCTGTTGCAAGAGCCTCTGCTCTCTCAACATAAAATGTGGATAGTGGTACCTATCTTGCCGTAAAGATTACTTTGGATAACTCATGTAAAAAGCCCTGTGCATAATGCATGCTCAGTAAAGAGTATAAATTATTATACTTCCTGTGCTTTTTCCCCCCCTATAATAGTGAGGCTTTTTTTCAATTAAATTTATTTATTGCTTAAATGAGGTGACTGCATGAATTATTAATTAATCCCAGGGATAGTTGAATAAGATTAAAGTGAGGTTTTGGTTAAGAAGAATTCAATAAACCTCGTCTTGGTGGGGAAAATCATAGCATCTTAGGCTTACAACAACCTATGTCCCACGAGGAAGTAAAGATGGTCAAAAAGCAATGAATGAGATTTGCAAATAAGGCCAAGGTAAACCACTGAGTGAGCACTTTGGTTGTGTCTATGCACACCAAGAAAAATGAAAGATTAACAAGAATAATCTAGATAATTCATGCAGCAGAAAAGGGTTTCTCCTCTTCAGTGATCCACATATTTTAATGAGTATTTATAATCTTCAATTATTCAGTAATTGCTTTGAATCCACAGTTCATGCGTTGCATATATAGATACAGCCTATTTCTTTGAGATCCCATAAAGAGCAAAATGGCTGCTTAGTTGTACTATAGTCACGAAAAAGCAATTAGAAGGCAATCAAGCCATTTGGTTAAAGGCAGATCAAGAGAGTACAAATCTAAGGTTATAGGAGACCTTTATGAGTCATCCAGGGCTCAAAGGGTATTACAGCTTTAGGATCAGCCTAAAGAACATATCAGAACTTTTATGGCCTCTGAGTAGTTAAGGAAATACAATTTTACTCTTTCTTCTACCTATGCACTATATGGAGTTATTTATCAGGTGGAAGACAGAAGAAGTAGACAAGATCCTAAGGCCTTTCCCATCAAAGCCCGTTTCATTTAAAGGTCCATTTTATCAGCCTGCACTGTTAGGCTGTGGCTGGAAACAAAATAAACTGGAAAACTGAGGCTACTATCCAACCAGTTCAGACCCAAAACTCCTGTTTTCATCCAAAATATCTAAGTGCTTTACATTCTGAATTATACAGATATATCACAATGCTAAACACCACACTTCACTTTCCATGTATAGATAGACAGATGTCTGTTAACTACGGGATTCATTTGGGAACATAATTTATTCTGTTTCCTCATGCTGGTAATGAAGAACAAGACATTGAATGATAAAGTTTCTTGAAGTCATTGGCATGGCAAGATGAATTCCATTCTGGTCAATACATAGAAAATTTTATTTTTCTAAATTCATGAATTCAAACTAAATTTATACAATTCTTGAAGTTTTGAAGTTTGAAGTTTGTTTAAATCTAATCAATTTTAAAAGCAGAATTATATGCAGGTCAAGAGCTAAGAGAAATTTGTTTGGAAAAAACATTTTCTATGTTATCCTTTGATGTATGGCTTTACTTCTATTGTCATTATCTTGGTTCCCAGGCCTTAATTTTTTCTTATTGTGACTATTGTGATGGTCTTTTAATTGGCCCAATTTGTCTCCAAGCTCCTAACCCTTCCAAACTCTCTTCCATGTCCTCACCACATTTTCAGATGCAAACTTCAGTATGACACTCTCTGGACTAAAGTTTTTCAATGACACCCCACTACCACTACCCTCATTGCTTCCCAGATAAAGTCCCAGTTCCACTGCATGTACGCAGAGCCTTCAAGGCCTGGCCTCTGACCACTTCCTCAGGCTCATTTCTCACTATTTACTCATTAATACCCATTACTAGCAGTTCTCCAGCTATGACATGCATTTCCTATCCCTGATGTTTTCCTGATGTTGCCTCCTTCTGAATACCTAATTGTTGCCCCCAAATGAATACCTAATCATCCTTAATACTCAGCCCAAGCAACACTTTCTTTGCCATTTTCCCTGATATCTACAACCCCCATATATGAATTGATCAATTCATCAACAGAATGGAGTTCCATTTGTTGAAATCCTACCCTATCTTCAAAGTCAGTCTTAAACGCAGCTTTATCCATAAGTAGAATGACCGTATCATTTTTCTTCCAAACTGGAATGCTTTGAGAATGGAGAAGTGTCTTATGTATAATTATCCCAGGACAATAAATAGAAGCTAGGACTATCCCAGGCAAACCTGGACATAAGCTCACCTTATCTGGAAAGGCCTTCATGATTAGCAAAAGTGGAGATGGGCCCTTCTACCTTGTTCTTCTCTTACACCACTGCATCCTTGCAATTTACTCATGTATGTTTGTCTCATCCCTATTACCAAATTGTACTCTCTTCCAGAACAGGAATTATATTTTACTCATCTTTGTATTCTTTACTAAACCTGCCATACTGCTTCACATACGAAAAGCATTTTAAAATACTTTAAAAAATAAACAAAATTTAAAAAGAAAACACATGTTCACCTAGAACAGTTGGTAAGTGTGGTACCATTTATGGCAGTGTGAAGAAGCAAAACTGAGTATCTTCTAAATGATACTACTTGTAGGTTTTAGTCTAAGTAACAACACGTTCTCAACCAATCTTTATCAACTATGTCTTGAAATGCCAGGAATTTACATGTTAGAATCTAGAGAAATGCTTTCTTATTTCTGCACTGGATTTCTGATATATTATGCTAATGAAGAAGAAATGGACATGTAAGCTTTTAATTTTTCCTTAATATAAACACCTTAGAGGAAATTATCTCCTGAAACTCTTTGGTTTATTTAAAAGAAAATTAGGCTTCTACTTGTTTTGAGAATTATTGTTCCACCTAATGTTGCTTATATGCCAAACAGTTGAGAAATTCAAGAAATAGCTAAATTCTTTTATTCCAAATGAAAATAAGGTTATAAGGATATATCAAAGAGAAATTTTATTCACTGATGATTTTGGAGATGCCATATTCAGTGGACAGACTATAACTGATCATTAGCAAATTTTTACAAATATTTTTTTCCAAAGCTTATAAATTTCTCAAAGAATGTGAATGCAATATTGCTTATTAGCATCTTTGATCCAAAACACTTTTTTAAAATATAGTATAAAGGTAGGTGTTAGTTTTAATTTTGTACAAAGCAACCCTGGACAATACAGTTTTCTGATGAGATTGTAACCCCTATGTGGAAAATTTTCTCTTATATATAATCAAGTCTATTTTCAATGGACCAGCAATCCAGACTCAAGAAAGCATTATTCCTATAACTTAGATCTTGGCTTTGTCCATGACCATATGCTGGCCCTGGAAAAAGACAATTCCACTTCTCAAGTCTTGAATTTATCTCACACCATTTTCTGAGGTTAGAGTTTAATTTGCTCTGCTTAACTTAAAACCTATATACCTAGGTACAAACAAGAGGTGACTTTCATAGAATGATGGATATTCAAGAGAACTATTTAAAATTATTATAAAATGTGTATTTAAGTAGATTTCCCCAGACTGGTCCTAACAAATGTGCCCACTTTCTTTCCTACAAACTGTAACACACAATAAACACTAATACCATGGAACAATGTACCAATTCATTGCCAGATATCATCCTCCTTCTTAAGCAATAGATGCTGGATACTGTCCAAAATAACAGGCAAATCTGCTTTCATTTATTTATATCCTCTGCCTAATTTATGGCAGCTCATATAAAAAAAAACATAGCAAAAAAATGGTATTTTTTAAATTAAAAAAAATCGAAACTAAGAGAAACTAGGTAGAATAATAAGATTAAACCAGGATTCAAGTTAGACTCTAAAATGTATACTGTAAGTTCCTGTACAATTACTAAAGGCAACCTGTAAATTTAACTCTGAACTTTCTAGCAACCAAAGCAAAGAAGAACATACAATCAGTTAGAAAATTCTTAGAGTTAATATGATTTAAAAAAAACAAAAACAGCAATTTTTTTAGGAGAAACTCAGATTTCACAATCTGGGGGAAAAAATCTTCCCACAGATCCTCATTAGGAAAACTCTGTAAGTTATGCTGGATGCTGTCCTTTTCTCCCCACTTCTAGTTAGTTGATTAGTTAGTTTTAATAATGCAATAAGTATCTATGAATCTACCACCCATAACCAAAGCTAGGACCTTGATATTAACCTACACCAATTCTATGGTCCCAACATAGCCCAATTGCCAGATTCCTACCAAAAGTAACTATCATCCTGAATCACATATTCCTCATTCCCTAGGTTCCTTTTTATTTAAGGATATTGCATTTATATGTACTCCTAAAATTCTATTTTTTTCTTATTTTAATTGTTTCCAATTTTATTAAAATGAGTATCATTTTGTATGTAATTTTAAGGACTTGTTTTCTCAATTAATATTATGTTTCTAAGATTCATCCACATTAAGGAAAACTACAAAGACAGAGATATTAGTAAGATCAGTGATTGCCAGGAGCTCAGGAGGGGATGGATGAATAGGCAGAGCATAGAGAATTTATAGGGCAATGAAAATACTCTGTATGATATTTTAATGATGGATATATGTCATTATATGTTTATCCAAACCCAATACATGTATAACACCTAGAGTGAACTCCAAAGTAAACTATGAACTTTTGGGTGATCATGATGTGTCATGTAGGTTCATCCATGGTAAAAAAAAAAAAAAAAATGCACCATTCTGGTGAGTGAAGCTGATAATGAGGGAGGCTATGTATGTGTGAGAGTATAAGGGAAATCTCAGTACCTTCCTCTCAATTCTGTTGTGGATCAAACTGCTCTAAAAAAATTAAGTCTTTAAAAATTTTAAAGCAAACCAAAACAAGATTCATCCATATTATTGTATATTGGTGTAATTCATTTATTTTTATAGCCTCCATTATGTGTGACTATAACACAATTTGTTCATTTATTCTCTCACTGGTGAGTGAGTTATTTTGTAGTTTTTGCTATTGTGAACAGTGGTGCTATGAATATTGTGTTCATGACTGCTGTTGAAAATCTACAGGACTTTCATCTAAGAGTGAAATTGCTGAGTCACCAAGTGTGGATCATATTTAACAATATCTCCTTAATAAATATGGCTACTTACATACAAGTGCTTCATAAAGGGTAAAATTTCACACAGTACATAAAGAGCAGGACATCAAAGTATAATTCACTTAAAACCATTTAATGCTTTCTGACAATATGACTTGATCCAGGGGTAATATTTATCTAGAAAAATAGATTGCTGTCCCACCATGAACATTATTCCTCTAAGTGAGCTCTAGGAAAGCAATGAGTAGTAGAGAACTTAAGGTTAACACTTCTGTCAGGAATCTTAAATGCAGACTGACTATGTGGTCAATTAAGAGTAGGAAAAATTATAAGCATGTATTCCTATATAACAACACTGCAGGAAGTTACCCATTGTTCCTTGAAGATTCTCTCTTTCCCTATGTCCTTTAAATGTTCCTAATGATATCAACTAGAAAAGCTTAATTGGGTGCTAAAGCCTCTTCCACATTTCTCCTTGGCATTTGACTCTCTCTGTAAACAAAGTGCTTCTTCCCTGCACTAGACCAGTTAGCCAGACACAGCATGCGGATGAAGGCTTAGCGGTGAGACAGCAAACCTCTCCGAGGAAATCAAAGAACATTCACTAGCTTGCGGAAGAGTTGAAATTAGGATCCAGAGAGAAAAAAGATAGAGATGTAGGAAGCCAGATCAAGGAGGACTTTTAAGAGATATCAGTCAGCATCTATGGGATCCATAGGTAATCGGGAGCATTGATGGGTCTCAGCCTAAAACTTACTTTGTGTTAACTCTGCCCTTCTTTTTTTTTTTTTTTTTTTTAAAGATTTTATTTATTTATTTGAGACAGAGAGAATGAGAGACAGAGAGCATGAGGGGGAGGAGCGTCAGAGGGAGAAGCAGACTCCCTGCCGAGCAGGGAGCCCGATGCGGGACTCGATCCCGGGACTCCAGGATCATGACCTGAGCCGAAGGCAGTCACTTAACCAACTGAGCCACCCAGGCGCCCTAACTCTGCCCTTCTGATTTAAATCCTGTCCTTGTCTGTGACCTTGACTTCTTCCAGAGTACCTGGTGTTATTTGCAGTGATATTAACTCTACTCACTTCTAAGTAAATACTTCTGATTAGGTCTTGCCCTGGTACCCCCCTTCCCAGGCTTATTTGTCACAGCAACTAGGAACCAGAAAAAGTGGTACTAAGTATCAGGAGACATCTGAATCTTTAACAAAGCAAAGGAAAAAGAATTGTTATTTAAAAAAAAAAAAAAAAAAAAGTAGTGTGCTGAGTTTACCGGACCTCTTGCTTTAGTTCTTTTCAAAAGTCTTCAGTGGGAATCACTTGATCTTTATTAGCTTAAAGCTCAATGTTCTCCCAGAGGAGCCTGCCGCTTACAGGGAAGTACTCCCTGGCTTTTCATTTCAATGTGTTGAATGTGTTCAGCTTATTTGGAGCTGGAAGGGTAAACAAACAGAGAAATCTGCCTTCTCTTTGCATATCCAGATCCAATCACCAAGAAAAACCTTGAAAAATCAAAATATTAGCTCCTATCTCCTCCTTCCCAAACTACACATACACTAAACAACTGATGAATTCGAGGCAAAGGTAAAGCTTGGCTTAAGAAGAATAAATCCAAGTTCTCCACATGGCGGAGGAGGAGTTACAGAGTCAATGGGAGGAATTAGGAAATGAGACAACTTCCCATGTTCTTCTGAGTTTCTATAATGTGGCTTTAGTGTTTTATTAGGAACATTATATACCCCCAGATAGTTAATAACACAAATGTACAACATACAGATTCAGTGAGGCATGGTTCCTTTATATTACCCATTCCTTTATATTAGCCATTTCCATAGCTAATGGATACTGGTCCAAGGCCTTTCTGACATTGTCTCTCAATCACTAGGGGATACTACTATAAAAGAAAAAGCTTAAAGTTTAGACGAAAAATGTCAAAGATTATAAATACTATCTCTTTTTAGATTGACCAGTGATCTTCTTAAGTATGAAGGGGGGTTCCCAAAGTGTACAACAAATATCAGACACTGTGCCAAAGAAAGTAAACAGCGATGTATGCAGGGAATATACAAAACCATGATATTTCCAGAGGAAATTAGGTGGGAGTTCAAATAATCAGACATAAATCTAAAAGAAATCTAAATCTCTGACACACATTTCTATTCCTTTTATATTTCACTCACAAGTTGTATTTGTGAAAAGCTCAGGGAAAAAAATATAATAATAAATTGAAGAAATTTTCTGCATAATTCATGATCTAAAATACATGTTTGCATGTACTATCTAGAAAATTCAAGTAAATGGGAAGAATTTTTTCTTTTTGGTTTAAATTATCTACATAAGTGCCTCAATATTTGCTTGAATGCCAGTAGACTCAGCTTAATATATGCGATAGGGTAAGATGATGTATTTCCTTAAACGGCCATATACAGAAAAGAGGTGTGACCTAGTCTACTGTCATTGTGGACCATCTTGATTTCACTTCCATGTCTCTGGTTGCCCCCACTCCACCTACAATGCTTCCAAGGCCTTGCTTCCATTAAAAGAAAGTTTTTTCACAATTTACTGATTTTATAGGCTTTTATTCAATGATTCATGAATCAGGCAGCATCCAATCTAGCAGATAGAAAGGAGCACTTCAGAGCTGTACAAGGCGAGAGATTTTTATAGACCAAAGTGAGCAGGAACAAGGAAGTTATACTTTGGCATGTGCTGATTTGTTAAAGCAGGGTAATGCTCTTTATATAAAGCAAAGGGAAGTTTTGCAGCCAGGTCAGGTAACTCGTGTTGAACAGGCAAGCGCTGACCAGTTGCCCTAGGCCTTCCTTTTCTGCAAGAGCTGAGCAAAATGTTTTGGGTAACTGACATGGGGTTTAGCATGAGTAACTTTGTCTTGGGCTTAATCTAGTTATTTTAACACCTCTTTTCCTTACCTATCCCGCTTTTATGTATGTATATGACGAGATAGTACAGAAACCCTATTGTGAGCACCAAGACATGCGTAGGCTTCTGTGCCCCACCCACTCCCTCATCAACATACACTGAATTGTCTTCTTCTAAGTAACATCAGTGAATTGAGAGAATGAAAATAAAGCAACCTACCAGAAAAACCTTGTATCGTAGAAGGATGAAAGAAATCTGGAAAGGGGAATAAGTGGAGGGCAAGAGCTGAGATCATCAGTAGGAGACCCCTTTAAATTGAGTCCCCATGATGGTAAACTAGAAAAAAAAAAAAAAAAAGGCTTGGTAGAAGACCATACTGTGAAGGCCACATGAAAGCTATCAAAACAGGGACGCCTGGGTGGCTCAGTCGTTTAAGCATCTGCCTTCAGCTCAGGCCATGATCCCAGGGTCCTGGGATCGAGTCGTGCATCCGGCTCTTTGCTCAGCAGGGAGCCTGCTTCTCCCTCTGCCTGCCACTCTCCCTGCTTGTGCTCTCTCTCTCTGACAAATAAATAAATAACATCTTTTTTTAAAAAGCTATCAAAACAAACATATATTTTGCAGTATAAAACCCCAAGGATAAAACCAATTCTGGTCTTAACATAAATTGATTGAAAACATTTCATCCTTATGCACACATACATATGCAGAAATATATATTATTTGGTGGTCATTACTAATAGTTCTTGTAAAAGCATACAGAACACACCTGATTTCAAGTTGGTTAAACAATTCTGAAAAGTATCATTTTCCTGTGTCCTTTATGAAGAATCTGAAAAGTCTAGGTAACAGAGGCATACTTCAACATCTAACATCTGAGTTCATCAGCTCAAATACAACACTGACATGTTACCAATAACATAAAACCTTTTCTGGTGCCATTGATGTTTTGCAACTTTTAAGAGCTCTAGGATATTTTTGTTCCCACTGATTACTCAGTATCTGAAAATCATTTTTAGTCAGGTTAAACAGGGAAGCTGAAATCAGATC
Organism: Mirounga leonina; assembly: GCF_011800145.1. Taxonomy (NCBI): domain Eukaryota; kingdom Metazoa; phylum Chordata; class Mammalia; order Carnivora; family Phocidae; genus Mirounga; species Mirounga leonina. Next base: position 57,391,482 of record NW_023270825.1, on the reverse strand, counting down.
TATTACCCGTTCAAACACCCTTTATTTTATAACCTTAATAACTATTAACCCACAATTTTATATTTCAGTTGCCTTCTGAAACTTGACATAAAATTATCTTTTAATATTTATTTTTTATACAACAGACAATATAATTACCATCTATTAACTCATAACTATTATAAACATCACCAATATAATTACTGTTAACAAAATAGAATGACTCATACTGAGATTAGTGTTATTAATATCAACGTACTGACATTAGAGCAATAGCAACACAATTGCTACTTCTTTGCACCATCTTGAAGGGCCATCCCTTCCACTCCCAGCAATAGTTCTTAGCAACTTTAACCTCAACTCCTGAAATCTAAAATGTAAGTATACATCTTAAGGCTACCCAAATCGTATCAAAGAAATAAGTCCTATTTTATAATATCTTGGCATATGCAAACAATTGCTAAAATCACAAGTTTATACTTCTTCATACCCATTAGCAGAAGCACGATCTAATGCACTGCATGTGTTCCCAGAAGATTTCAAAGAGCTTCCGGGGAAGGAGCTACTCCTAAGGAAGCAGAGAATTGAGGAACACAACACTGACTGGAGATCCAGGGACTGACATTACCAGAGAGGGATGTGGCTGAATAGGTAGAGCCTATAGTCTACCACTGGGATTGTTTTCTGAGCCAGCCCTTATGGACCACACTAATTTCATTAAGTAAAATTCTTTCTCATGGAATTTGAAATTTTAAGATACAGCAGATAAAATTTAAATGTTATATAAGAGTGGTAAATCATATGTTGCACATAAATTTAAATGTGCTTCGTATTCTAATATTCTAATACTCTAATACTCTAACTTAAAACTTTACTTTTTTAAAAGATTTTATTTATTTATTTGGGAGAGAGAGAGAGACAGAGATAGTGACAGAGAGCAAGAGCAGGGAGGAGAGGGAGAAGCAGGCTCCCTGCTAAGCAGGGAGCCCAACTTGGGGCTTGATCCCAGCACTCTGGGATCATGATCCAAGCAGAAGGCAGATGCTTAACCAACTGAGCCCCCCGGGCACCCCCTCACTTAAAACTTTAAAAATCCACATGCTGTGCTCTCAGAAGTCATCCAGAGTATATGCTAACTATATAGAGATCCATAGTCACCATGAGCCACCACCATTGATCACTCATCCTTCAGTTGTTAACTAAGTAATATGTGAGTCTATGTATATAGGCATAAATAGCATGTATTTATGTAATAAATATTTATGATTATTTATACATCATACAAATTGTTTCACCACTTACATTAGAAATGTATAGAACACAAGTATGAATCTCATCCTGAACTTCCATAACAAGAGTTTTTACAATCTCTCCTCACACTTACCAATTCATAATAGGGAATCATATTCCGGTCATGTTGTGGGTCACCTTGTCCACTTATATTAAAATTCTAATTTGCTCTGGGCCTATACACCTAAGTAGTGGATGAAATAACTCTCAGTAGAATAATTTCATTTGAAAGATATTATTCTTTCTAGACCTATGCTCATGAGTGCTTTGAAAAGGGGCTATATCCCTGTGGTGGTCATTAGAGATGTTCACACACACCCTGTTTTCCCCTATTTTGAGCATATGATAGCACAGCACTCCCTGACTACTTTGAAGTTAGGCATCGCCAGGTCATTTACTTTGGCCAGCCAAGTGTGACTGAAAAGTACATGTGTCCCTCTAGCCTTAAGAAACAGTACATAATTTGCCAAGTTCCTTTTTTTCCGGCCTTGGCCATCATGGGAGAACATCTTGAGATAAGGGCCCCAAGTGACCACAGTCACGGCAATGACTCACAGTAGACATTTGGCAAAAGCAAACATTTACCAGAAACACACGTTTATGGTGTTGAGCCAATGAGATTTGGCAGTTGTTACCTCAGCAAACTTAGCCTATTCTGACTTAGTTTCTTAACGATTCCAGAAATTTCTCGAAATTCACTCTTAAAGCAAGTGTAAGCCATCTAAGATTCTTTAAAATAATAAATACTGGTAAAATCACAAATATGATTTAAGTTGATAAGTGCAGAGTATTATAGATCAACTCTGGCAATTATTATAGACAACTTCAAGCAGTAATTGAAGCAATAAGTCCAGTCCTCAGACTCTGAAGTATCCAAGTTTAATTAATACCTTTACCCTAAATAAAACTGATTATACAGTAAACCAAATGGCATATAGGACACCTTAGAAAGACCATTAGATAGATGAGTAATGATTTTTTAAATTTCACTCTGCCTTTACATTTTCCCTCTATAAATTATGTCTACACAACACTGGCATATAAATCTTTCTAAAACCATAATATCATCTCCCTAATTCAGAAACTATAATATATTCCTACTATTTTAAAATCAAAACCAAACTCTTTGACCCTGGCACTGAAGGCCTCACCAACTCTACGTGTATTTCCCACCTAATGTGCACGCCTGCCATTCTCATCCCAATCTGATCAACCAGTCTCTTCACCCCACACACTGTGTTCTTTCCAGTCTGCTCCACCCACTAACAATCTCTAAATTCTCACAATCCTTAAAGTGTGTACATAATTCAGTATTTGATTATAGATGAGTTTCTAGTTAGTATTGTGGATATACATACGTTATTCTTTTTTACCCCCATTAACTAAATCACCAGCTCTCTAAAGGAAGCAACCTGCCTTCCAATGCCCAGCAAACTCTGAATAAATTATACATACTTAGAAAATTTATGTTAATTTGTTATGACTTTTGAGAATAGCAATAAATGCAAAATAACAAGGATGCACCAAAGCAAAAAGTAGAAAATGACATTAAAAGATTCTAAATTATTTAAAAACAACAAGATCTTGTGTATGCCTCCTTAAAACAGAGGATTTGTTTTTTCAAACAAAAGCTTCTTCTTGCAAATAAAACAGTGGCTTGACTCCCACAAAAAGGATCAATGTACATCCCAAACAAAATTAAAATATATGTACAGATTTGCCCGGATATGAAATCCCAGGCTTTACTGGAGAAAGTGGAACTCACTGAGAGAGGACAAAGCATACTTCTTAAGAACCAGGTAAAACATCAACTCACATGCATTGGCATTAACTGTCAAGCAGACCTGAAGCATGAACAGGTGGGCCTCACGTAATTCTAACGCACAGCTCCCTGAAGAGACAGGAACAGACTAGCAGTTCATTGAGTTCAGATCACCAGGTTCACAAACAACCTCTGCTGTAAAGACAATTCAGACCAAAACTCTGCTCGTAGTGGACTCAGAACACGGATGTTTGTAGCTGGCTTTTCCACTGAGCAGTAGGTAATGAGCCATGCTCTAATGAGTTCACGCACTGAAATCACTGGGCTGTAAATTCCCTGTGGGAAGCTGTCCAATAAGTTTGCATTTGGAGAAATATTGTATTTTAATATCATTTATACATGGTCAAAGAGATATTCCAGATGGATTTTTATTTCCTCCTAGGCTGATAGTTTTATTAAGTGTTAATAAACTATTGAAAATGTATTACTACAATTACATTTGCACAGATAATAGACCCTCCCCCTTGTCTGACTGGAATAAATTTGCATAGAAGACTAAAAGATAAACTGTACTTCTCAAATTGAAAGTGATTATATTCCAAATTCTGTGGATGGCAACATGTTTTATTTCAAGGTGATAAATTTCTGATGGATCAAGACTCTTTTGATTCACAGTTTTACATATAAGGTCTGAGTCCTCATCTACAGCCCTACTTTCCCCAAAAAACATTTAATATTCCCACTTTCAAAGCCTTTCATGATCAACAGCACAGAAGTGAACTGTACTAATTACCTCTCTTGACTCTTGAGCAGAATTCTTAGGTAGAGCATATTCATGTCCTGGAGAACCAGGAGGAGGATCCCCTGTGAAGAACCAAGAAAAGCATTATAGGCAGACTTCAGGGCATTGCTATTTCATAAGTTTTGATTATGTCCAAGGACCAAAATGTTCTTTCAATATGTGCCTTCATGTCAAAACTGGAATAAAATTTGTGGAATTCCATGAGATATATTAGTGCAAGGGAATTTGCTGTGATCATGCAATGTTTGAAATGAAAATGTGTATTTAGCTGAATCATTCATCTTCCTTATTTCACCATTGCTTTTTTTTTTTAAAGATTTTATTTATTTATTCATAAGAGACAGAGAGAGAGAGAGAGAGAGAGAGGCAGAGGGAGAAGCAGGCTCCCTGCTAAGCAGGGAGCCTGATGCGGAACTCGATCCCAGGACCCTGGGATCATGACCTGAGCCGAAGGCAGATGCTTAACCATCTGAGCCACCCAGGCGCCCTCACCATTGCTTTTTATAAGGATTATCACCACCTGGCCTTGCCAAATGAAGCTTCCTGCATCACTGCCACTCAGCAAGTGTGCTTGATATGTGCTAGGATCCTTTCAGGACAGTCTTGGAAGATTTTGTTGTTAGATCACCTTGAAAATGTATCATGCAGATAAACTCCTATCTCCATTATGCAATTCTATTCCTCCAAGGGGGACTTTATAATTCATCTATAGCTTTACCATTCAGAAGACAAGATATTAATAATAAAAAGTTAACATCAGAACAAATCATCAAGCCATCTGATGATTTCCATGTAAGAAGAAAGCAATTTTTAAAATGCCACTGGAGTGTCTACTCATGCACAATGAAGGAGAAAAACAAAGCATGACTCAATCCAGGCAAAACACATACACACTTTGCATAATTTGGGGCAAATCATCTGTTCTGTGTACAGCAGTCCCTGCCCTTACTGCCGTGTTGCTTTCTGCAATTCTGTTTACTTGCAGTCAACCACTGTCTGAGCGCAGATGATCCTCCTTCCAATGTATCCTGAGTAGACTCACTCTACGTCACACTGCCTACAGCATGTACCCTACTTCATATCATCATGTAAGCATTTTATCATCTTACATCATCACAAAAACAAGGGTGAATACAGTATAAAATTTTGAGAGAGAGAGACTATATTCCTATAACTTCTTTTTTTTTTTTTTTTTGGATAAATGTGCATTTATTTATTTTTTTTATGTAGTGTTCCATGATTCATTGTTTGCGTATAACACCCAGTGCTCCATTCAATTACAGTATATTGTTATAATTGTTCTATTTTATTATTAGTTATTGTTGTTAATCTCTTACTGTGCCTAATTTATAAATTAAATTCTATCATTGGTATGTCTGGGTAAGACAAAACATAGTATATTATAGGGTTTGGTACTATCCATCATTTCAGGCATCTACTGGAGGTCTTGGAATGTATCCCCCATGGATAAGGGGTAGGACTACTGTGTAGGCTTTCTATTCTGTAAAAAATCTGGCTTTACTAATAAATGCCTCTGATTACTAATGAATCGTTGAACACTACCTCAAAAACTAATGATGTACTATATGTTGGCTAACTGAACATAATAAAAAAAGAATAAAATAAACTCCCAAATATACAAGTATAAATAAGTCAATACATATACATATGTAAGAACAAAGTTTTATGTTAACTAAAGTAGAAACACTTCAATTTAACTGCAATTAGTTATCAAATGATTGGAAAATATTTATATTCTTTAACTCAATAATTACACATCTAGAATGTGTAATTTTCTAGATGTTATCCAAACAATTATCCAAACAATTATGTATTAAAATATTTACTGAAACACACTTTCAATTAGGAAAAAATAGAAACAACCTAAATGATTACAGTGAACTGAAATGTATATAAAGATGCAGCTATTTAAAGTTTTCCAAAAATGTTAATTACTTGGGGGAAAGATAATAATGTTATGTTTAAAAGGATGCAAAATTATCCATAGAGTATGACCTCAATTTTGAAAGACGCATATGTACATACATCACGTACAAACAAAAACCTGGAAGAAAATATATAAATATACTAGCCATTTTTATTTCTGGGTGATTTTTATTTTCTGCTTTATACTTCTATCTTTTTAAATGTTTTAAACAGTTCTGTGTTTTTTTTATTTCAAAAAGAGAAAAATAAAGATTTTTAAAGGAATATTTACCTAAATTAATGAAAGAAAATGGAAACAAAACGAATATTGTATCACGTAGAGGTGTTACAAAATAGCATACCAGGCTGTCTCCATGGGGTGCTCCTACTCTGCTTTCAGTGCTCATTTTAAGCCTGTCTTTTAGGAAGCGCTGCATGATCACACCTCACAAGCAGAACTGAACCTCTCCCCGCCACACACAGCCCAACCTCCGGTGGCCTCAGGACCTCGGGCCCCAGGGCTACCTCCTCACCACACGGTGCGTGCAATGTGCAAGTCGGGTACCTGTGCATTAGCATGAGGCCTTTGGCCTATACCAGGGATAACAAGAAAATGTTCTATGAAGCGACTCCCTGTATTTAATGCAAGGACATTTCTGAAAGTGAAATATCGTTCCCTAATTACCCATAATCCTCCCACGAGGATCAATTGGGGAAAATTCTCTCTGGGCTCAATTTCAGGAATAGTCGCTTTTCCAGGGCAGCATCGTTGATTTTCATCTTGTAAACACTGTGAATCCTGTAAGTAATCATGTTTCCCTCAACTTGGCTACTAGAGAGTTTAGTGCTCAGTTTGTAACCCACCTCTGACAAAAAACTGCACAGCACGCTTTTAATGTATGCCCCTTACCAGGAGTTTCATGTTACTTCCAGACATTCTCTTTTCCCTCTTACCCCTATTTCTTCACTTTTAAAAAGCCTATCTGATCTTGGTGTTTAAATGTACCATTGTATACTCTTAAAACTTTCTCTTTTTTTTAATATTTTATTTATTTATTTGACAGGGAGAGAGAGAGCACAAGCCGGGGGAGCAGCAGAGGGAGAGGGAGAAGCAGTCTCTCAGCTGAGCAGGGAGCCTGATGCGGGGCTCGATCCCAGGACCCTGAGATCACGACCTGAGCCGAAGGCAGACGCTTAACGAACTGAGCCACCCAGGTGCCCCACTCTTAAAACTTTCTTGAAACGAGGCATGTTACATATAAATCAGCTAATTAATAAAACAAACAACTTAGGTTCATTTTTGTGCTATTATTTTCTGTACTATTGTACAAGTTTATATTTTCTATGTTAGAGTAAATGTTACTTGATTACTGAATTTATTATTATTCATGAAGACAAAATGTTTCTATATTGCATATTTTTTAAAGCATCTGAATAATTAATTGGAGAGGGGTGTTTGTTTTTTCCCCAGCTCGTTGGTGACTTGTCAAGAGGGTCACCATGTGAACGACACTGTTTTCTACCACATCATAAAATGACTAGGTTGAAATTTTAATTTATTCTAATGACCAAAATCTTAATTTACAACATCAACCATGTTTTAAAATATTCACACATCTGTTCCAGTTACATTGCAATGGCAAAGATGCATTTCTTTTTTATTTGGCAAGCACTACAAATATATCTGTTATTTACTAGCGTGTTCCCTCATCTATCAAGGTTGCTCAGAGCAGACAGCATTTAGTGATTAAGTAAGGCATGGCAAAGAATGATAAAAAAGAAAAATGATTTCAGCCATAGTTATGTTAATTCAGAAACGTCAACTATAAATGTTAACTCTCCCATCAAGTAAGTATTTCCCAAAAGGAAGCTTGACCACCATTTCAACACGGCCTCAATAAATATAATTAGTTCAGTCAGAACATTCATTGTACTGAGCTCTCTTTTTTGCTAGTTGGTTCCAGAGCAGAGTCTCAAATTAAACTGAGACCTTGAGAAACCCCCAAAGACCAGCCCACAGTGAAATTAAATGGGTAATGTCAATAGGGAGAGGAAAATATTTTAATGGAACATTTGATTTCATGAATTTAGGTCCTCTCTCTGACTTATTTTTCAAAGCACATTTGCGGTCTTTAGGGGTTTTTTTTTTTTCCATCTTATTCATACTTTATCATATATTTCTCTAGGGCATCTCTCTAAAGGATATCTGGAGAGGCAAAGAAAATGCCATCAGTTATCAGCCCCCCTAGAGCACTTTACTTCTAAAGAAGGCCCTCTCCTGGTTATTTATGGATAAATACAATTCTGTATTCTCCTGGGTATTCCCCCCAAGTGGTTAAATAAAATATAGTGATTAAATAAAATATAGTAAAGTGATTAAATAAAATATAGTAAAGATATTTTTAGAGAAACTGTGTGTAATGAAATACCTTTGAGACAGAAAAAAAAAATGAAATGACATCTCTATTGACTCTCCATTTAGACAGCTCATCTACAGCAGCAGCTCATAACTCTCTAGGAAAACTCGGGTCTGAAACTCTGCTTGGCAGTATGAAACTGTTACACCGTAACTTGGCTGACCCGAGGTCAAGGTTTGGAGGAAAACAAGCAGCCTTGAAGATTGAGGCAGGTTCCCTAAGGCCAGATAAACAGGCAGCTGAATCAGAGCCAGAAACATTAGCTAAGACAAGGGTCCCGTTGTTACCAAAGGTTTATACAATCTTCCATTTTACAACATTGACTGAGCAGCTAAGGCAATACTAGTATTTACTAGTATCCCAGGCACTCTGTTAGGCCCCAGGATTCCAAAGATACATGAAATAAGGTTCCCTCCCCCAGAACAGCACAGTGCTACACAAAGATAAAGTAACAGCCATAGGCGCTCTCCTTTATTAGCGCTTACTCTGTACCAGGCACTGTGCTATGCACTCTACATGACTTTTCTCATTGACTCCTTACCACAACCCCAGGAAATTTTTTTTCCTTCCTTTACAACTCTCCTGGGACATACAAAAGGTAAGGAGAGTACCATACACATGAGGTTGACTCCAGCCCAGGTTCCTTGCCAATTTGCACAGTGGAGCCCCAAGAAGGCAGGCACCATCACTTTTCCCACATTACAGTTAGGGAATAGAAGTTCAGAGAAGCTAAGTCACTTACGATAACCAAACAGCTAGTGAATGGCAGGACCAGACCTGAATGGCAGGACCAGACCTCATAACTATACTTTTTACCATGTCTGAAACATCAAGGGACAAGAAAAGGAGATTCATTAAAGAAGCAGTGCAAATAGTCAATAAATCTATGATAAAAATGTAACTTCTCCAGTATGAAAGAATGTAAATTAAAATGAGATATTTGTCATCAAATTGGGAAATTGATTAGGTTGAAATTTTAATTTATTCTAATGTCCTGTAGTCTGTCTAGAGTCCAGAGCTGACAAAGTAGCAGGCCCTCATATCTGCCAGTAGAAACACAAAGTGACCCCTTCTGAGAGGACAATTTTACAATATTAATTGGCTTGACAAAATGAATATGTAAAACTAACAATTCAACTTCTAAGTTTTTACCTTAGGAAATAATAAAAATGAGTCAAATATTTTCTATCTATTTATTTATACATTTCACTCAGTTAATAAGTATTTGCCAGGCACCTGGGATAGAATGGTGAGCAAGTCTCCATTCAGTTGAAGGGTAATGATGCTCCTTATAATATTACTCATATAACAGCCAAAAAATTGGAAATAATAGGGGTCAAATAAACTATGGCACATCCATAAAATGCAATAAATTGCAGCCTTAAAATAAAATACGATGCTGTAGAAGAATGCTTACGGTATTCAAAAATGTTCATGATATATTATGCAAAAGTAGATTATAAAATATGAAACCAAATACATGTTCAGTACAGTCCAAATTTTGCAGACTTTAAAGCTGCACTTATTCATTCACTCAACATATATTTATTGAAAACCTCTTACATGACAGACCCTAAGGAAACAGCTATAAATAAAATAAAGACTTTGCCCTCGTAAGGCTTACATTGTAATTAGAAGAAATACAGAATAAACAAAAGTGATAAATACATAACACAGGGTATTGAATATTATGGAGAAAATGGAGTAATATAAGTTAGCCAGAGAAGGATGCTCTGATCCAGTAACATCTGAGCAGATATGCTAAAGAAGTGAGCCCCAGGAATATCTTTGATAAGAGCATTCCAAGGGGGGGCAACAGGAAGTGCAAAGTCCCTGAGGCAAGAATGGGCTTATATTTTTGGAAGAGCAGAGTGCATGAAAAAGAATGGTAAATGATCCTATGAGAGAGTTAGCTGGAGAATCAGATCATGTAGAGGTTTGAAGGTTATGCTAGAGAATTCAGACTAAATTTTCAATGAGATAGGAAGCCATGGCAGCATTTGAACAGACAGGTGACATGAGCTGATTTAGATTCCTAAAGGGACAGTAGCTTTTTTGTGCAGAATAGATGTTAGGGGTGGCAAAAGCAAGATGATAGAGTAGGTAGTGGTGGAGCTGATGAGTAGATCTAGAGTTGAGCCAACACTGACCAAAATGGGGAAACTAGAGAACTTTTAGAGTAGCAGATGTGAGAAAGAATCAAAAGTTTGTCTAGGGACATTTGGCAGCCATTAAAACATGTCTCTCTGATCTCCAATGCAGGGAGTGTGTTGACCAATAGCCCAGCTGCTGGAGCAAATTCACACCAAGTCATGTTTCCTCTGGACTGTTCCCAGTTGATGACTTCTAGGGATGCTAAGTCATGCCCATTCATGAGAGATACAGGACTCCTCTGATGCTGACTTTGGCTCAAGGACTCCACATCAATCTTGCAGAAAGTTCCTTAGAACTGCACCAAGGTCTACAACTTCCTAACCACCCTTGCTTCCTTCCTTCTGTCCCCACAGGGGGCAGCCCTGAAGCACAGTCTGACAGCTCCCCAGCCTCCCCCAGGTCCCCCACTCCTCTCCAGCTCCCTCCCCACTTTTTCTCACAGGCATTTTCCCTAGGAAATGGGATCGCACCTCTAATCCCATCTTGGTATCTTGAGTTTGAGATACTAATAAACAAACTCCCAAATGAAAATGTCCTATAGTCTGTCTAGAGTCCAGAGCTGGGAATGGAGATATAAGATGGCAGCATTCAGCACACCCATGCTATTTAAGGCCATGGGCTAGATGACATACTTTATTCAAACCTTCATTTCCTTCAGTGCCCAGATGCTAACTATCTACCTAAGAGGAATAACCCTAGCATATTACTTCATGCTAAGTTGTGGTTTATGACACCAGCCTTCTTGGTAAGGGCCAGCCATATAAGAACTCTGCATTTTAAATTAGGATGCCCATGGAGTGGACCCACAGGACCAGTCTGTCCTGTCCTGGTGGAATGTCAGGTCCCATGGCAGTTGAGTGAGGGAGATTATTCTGAGCCTTCTCTGTGTCCATTCAGAGTCAGACTTACTGCCATAATGACTAACTGAAACTACTAGAATTTCTTATTTATTTCCCTTTCACTTATCATCAGGTTTCTGCTTTCCAGGCTAAGTCACCCTTCACCTTCTTACCTTCTCTTTTTCATTTTCCTTCAGTGACTACTATTTAATCCCTAGAACCAGTTTCTAAGAAATTTCACAAACCATACTCGGGAATATGTACTTAAGACCCCTCATAAATATAAAACATAAAATACAGAATGGCTCAATATCTCCCACTTAACCCAAACAAGCCCTCAGAAAGGCTATTAGTTGAGGAAATCAGATATGTGGCAGAGAACAGGAAAACTGGCAAAAAAATGAATAACAAGAAAATAATATGGATGTGGAACAATAAAAGTTAGACGAGGAGAAATGTGACTAGAAAGTTATTTATAGAAAAGTAACAGCCACCTTTTTTTTTCTTATTTCCATCTAGCACTTACAGCGAGAATGTTCTCTAAATTCAGTTTTTCCTCTCACTCCTATAAGTTGTTCTTATGTTTAGCAACCGTCTGCTTCTCCTCTGTGCCTGAGTATATGGTTACTTCCTCTCTTTTCATATACACACAAGAGAAACAAACAGTCTCTTGGTAACAAAAATCAATCAGCTAGATAAAAAATTTACTAAAACTACATTAATAGAGAAAAATCATATCCATATTCCCTAGACTGATGAATAAATATCATTTACTTCTCAGTGGTGTCATTTTCTTCCACTTATATTGTTACACCTCTCAGAAGCCAATAGTAGAACAATAGTAGAAAGCCTGAATAATCCCACAGAGGCAATGAAACAGGATATTTAAGATTCAGCTGTCTTCAGGGGCGCCTGGGTGGCTCAGTCGTTAAGCATCTGCCTTCAGCTCAGGTCATGATCCCAGGATCCCAGGATCAAGCCCCAGGTTTGGCCCTCTGCTCAGCAGGAGTCTGCTTCTCCCTCTGCACCCTCCCCCCACCGGCTCCTCGCTCATGCTCATGCTCTCTCTCTCAAATAAATAAATAAAATCTTAAAAAAAAATAAAACAAGACTCAGCTGTCCTCAAAAATCTAAAATGTAGGGGCCATCCCTGATTGGCATTAGTAAAGAAGGCCACGGTCCTTGGTACCATCTCCCCTGAGCCAGAGGCCAAAGTTGCTGGCAACTAGCCCCTCGCTCAGCCCCTGTACTAAAAATAGCCTAGAAAGGCATCCAGAGCCCTTCTGCTATGCCAAAGGGCCACAGGGAATGCTTAGAGATACCCCCGTTTTATTGTGAAACCTCAAAATAAACCACCACTGAGACTAATAATCCCAGGACACATTGCAGTACAATAACATGAAGCTAACCTTAATGTTCACCTTTTCTCTAACAAAAGTTTAATTAAGACCATTATGGGATTTCCCTCCACCCCCAGGGAAACACAATTCCAATTTTACAACTCAGTCAATGAAACAGTAGGATTCATTTTGAAAAGTTGGAACACAATCTTCAGCAATACATCTATTTTGTAAAATTGAGGTACACCTCAATATACACAGATTGCCTAAAGCTCCACTGAGAACATCAAAAGTAATTTGGAAAAGAGAATTATGTTTGTGTGGAAAATAACATCATTTAACACATTTGGCTTGCCTAAGGAAAGAACAGCTTACAAGTACTCTTTCTGTGAACTGTAAACACCACAAAAGATTTTAAGTAGAAAGAATGAGAAGAAATTAAGAAGAACTAAATGCAAATTGGTTATCAGGAAAAGGAAAAATTGTCTCCATATCATGAACATCTCCCCCCTGGGATTAATTAGGACATTAAATGGACTTACTCAAGAACTAGTGATGATGAGCAGTGGAGATATGTAATCATTTTAAATTAGACAGAAGGACAAGAACAGCCTAGGTGGCCATTCTTGAGTCAATTTAGAGTTTTTTCTTCACCCTTGGTTTGAGAAAGCTAAATATTCATGTTGCATGGAAGTAAAAGGGGAAAGAAGAATACAGCTTGCAGAAGACAGCATGCAATTCAAAGACCTGCAGCCCCTTGGGAGAGCCTCCAGTGAACAGTCTGACTTCTTCCTGCCTCATACAGCAGCCTTTCCCCCATGGGTGGGTATGCTTCCCACCTATTCTGCTTTGACCCCTTCACGGCTTCCACCCAGGGACAACAGAAGGGATGTTACTGCTCTTCTCCAACCATAAGAACCTGGGTGTTGGGGAATGCCAAAAAACCAAGACTCCTGGCATGGATGTTATTTTTCTTAGGAAAGACAGTGGGGCAAGGAAAAGGATCAAATATTGCTTCAAATGCCTTCAGAATAGCAAATATTAATGAGTTGAAAAACATGAGGAAACTTGTTCATAAATCCATGAGAGGCACTCTGTGGGCACAATCCTATAAATACTTGAGAAAAGACACTTTGCTTGCAGCTAGACAGCCTTGCAGAAAGGGGGCTAGACTGCCAGCAATACTTAAGTTATCGATGGGAATTTTTATTTTATTAGTATGTCATTTTTATTTTGTTGTATTTTTAAATTATAGTAAAATATGTTATAATGTTATTTTTTATTGTGAATTATATAATGTGCATTTCTTTTGTACCCACAGATAAGTAAGGCTTTGGGATACTGGGGTTTCACACTAAAATTCTGATTTGGAGAACTGAAAATTTTACTTTGATTTATACAATCTGAAAATTGTTGTCTGATTTATTCCATATTAGAGCATGGTGCTACTAAATGAAGACCAAGGGGTTTCTTATTTGTTCCTCATTTGTGTTTCTAATCAAAAGGTTTCTTCCAGCCCCTCTCCAATTTCAAAATCTCTCTTTATAAAGCCAAAGGTCTCAAACACATCACTGAAGGCAGTGGTTGGAGTGGGAGGAAGGAAAAGGGAGACATGAGATGTTGTTCACAATTTTGGAGCAATAGCTCAGTCTGCCAGGATTGCCCTGCGTCACAGATCATTAATGGTAGAGTGGCATTGGGACGCCTGGATGGGCTCAGTCAGTTGAGCTTCCAACTCTTGATTTCAGCTCAGGTCATGATCTCAGGGTCGTAAGATAGCCCTGCATGGGGCTCCACACATGAATCACTAACACAAGAATCACTCCTGCATACCATCAGCTGTAGCCATCCCTGTTAAAGACCCCAATGATTCCACTCAAAAGAAGACATCTGTTTGCTACCTTGTGTCATCTCAAAACCTGTGCATGCCCTGTGCAGGTGACTGGTTTCTGCCGCGTGTGAACTGCATGGCTCCTCACTAGCTCAACAGAAACAGCAAACACATAGTGCTCACTATGTCTAGACGCTGTTCTAATTGCTCTAGGCATAGTAATTTATTTATGGCCTGATGAAAAAGTTGCTATTTTTAATTCCTGTTTTAAAGAGAAGGAAATCGAGGCCCTGAAAGTTAAAAATCAGAGTGGATGAGCAGGCAGTCTGCACCCAGCATCTCAGCCACTGTTCTTCACTTCCTGAAGGACTGGGACCTGAAGGCTTACGCAGCTGGCCCCATGTCACCCCCTGCCCTGCATCCTGCTGGAGAGGAAGAGGGAGCACTGCTGGAGAGGAGAAGAAGCCATTAAAGATGCCAGCAACATAACAGACAAATTCCAAGAGCAAGAAATGATGCAAAAGGGAAAGCAAAGATCCAAAGTAGGCCAAGCGAGCAGAGTAAATCGGTCCCAGACTACTTCTGTTTCTAATCTCCACTTCTCCTACAAAAGGCAATGCTTTTTTTCTTAGTGTCCTTGGATTCTTTTTTTTTTTTTTTAAGATTTATTTATTTATTTGTTTGTTTGTTTGTTTGAAAGAGAGAGAGAAGGAGCATGAACAGGGGGAGCGGCAGAGGGAGAGGGAGAAGCAGACTCCCCACTGAGCAGGGAGCCCAATGCGGGGCTCTATCCCAGGACTCTGGGATCATGACCTGAGCTGAAGGCAGATGATTAACTGACTGAGCCACCCAGGCGCCCAGGATTCTATTTTTTTTTTTTTTTGATTGGAGTATAGTTGACACACAACGTTACATTAGTTTCACGTGTACACCATAGTAATTTATATGTTATGCTAGGCTCACCACAGTGTAGCTATCATCTGTCACCATACAACACTATTATAATACCGTTGACTATATTCCCTATTCTGTACCTTTTATTCAGTCCTTGGATTCTTGGCCCATAGCAGAGCTTGTATTTAGTGCCAGTGAATTAGGGGGTGGTGTGTATTTCTTAAAAAGCAGTTGCTGCAAAAATATATACCAAGGCGACCCCACAGTATCTATGTTGCTGGCCATGAGGAGCACCAACCAAAAATGCCACTCTACTCCTTTTTTAAGATTTTATTTTTTTATTTATTTGAGAGACAGAGAGCACACAAGCGGGGGAGGGAGAGGGACAAGCAGACTCCGAGCTGAGCACAGAAACTGACGAGGGCCACGGAGCCTGACGCGTGGAGCCCATGCAGGGCTCAATCTTACGACCCTGAGATCATGACCTGAGCTGAAATCAAGAGTTGGAAGCTCAACTGACTGAGCCCACCCAGGCGTCCCAATGCCACTCTACCATTAATGATCTGTGATGCAGGGCAATCCTGGCAGACTGAGCTATTGCTCCAAAATTATGAACAACATCTCATGTCTCCCTTTTCCTTCCTCCTACTCCAACCACTTTGCCTTCAGTGATGTGTTTGAGACCTTTGGCTTTATAAATAGAGAAGGGTCTCATTGGAGAGGGGCTGGGAAAAAGGCAAGAGCCCAGAGAGGATAGAATGGCATCTGGTCCTTACCTAATCTCTTGAATTGGCTTTGAGCCCCCTGTGGAGAAGAAGCTAGAGATTTTGTGAAACTCTGGCACAAGCTGAGTGCCAGTGATCAGGGGTCAGTGATCAAGTGTGGTCCAGAGTGGGACAGCAGGCTACTCCACACACCAGTGCTCACCACTCTCAGAAGCAATGGCTTTGGAAGCACCCAAAGATAGCACTCTGCATGGGCACTCGTGTCCCATGATCAGCAGTGGCAAAAGCACTTTTATAGGTCGGTAGTAGGCATGGACAGTGAGCACCAGGGCAGTGTGGATGGGTGTCATGTGGCAGCTAATAGGCTGACTTGCAGGCCTACATGAAGCAACTTTTGGGGATATCCAATCAAGTTAATGGGGCCTTCTCCCATCCTATTTTTAGTTAGAAAAAAGGAAGGGCAGCTTTATTTTATAATCACACAGTAATGTGTGGATGGCACATTATTTAGGTGAGGGTCCACTTCAGATCCATATTACCTCCTATTTGGTTTTTGGTTGGTTGGGTTTTTTTTTTTAAGTGGGCTCCATGCCCAGCGTGGAGCCCAGTGTGAGGCTTGAACTCACCACCCTGAGATCAAGACCTGAGCTGAGATCAAGAGTCGGATGCTTAACCAACTGAGCCACTGAGGTGCCCCAATATTACTTCATGCTTGGACTCCAGTTGGCCTCCCTGACTCCAGACTCTCCTTCCTGTAGGCTGCAGATCATCCCCAAATAGCTTTACATCATGTTATTTTCCTGCTTGAAACTTACTCTGTTCCACAAAATGAAGTACCCCTGTGGGCAAAATGTCATTCTAACTACTGAGGAAGGCTGGTAGGATGATGAGCCATCCCAGTTTGCCCAGGACTGCCCTGGTTTTAGCAATGAAAATCCCATGTGCTGGAAAACCCTTTAGCCCTGGAATACGGGAAAGGTTGGTCACCCTCACTCACCATTTTCAGCTTGAGATTGGCATAAAGGTGTGGGGGGGGGGGTTACATTTTATTTTTTTATTATGTGCTCCAACACAGAGAAGAACCATTAACAGTGGCTATTTTTACACCAAGAAGCAATGAAATTTAGTTGCTTACTTCATATAGGCAGCTTGGTTGCTATGGCAACGGTGAGGGGCAAACTTGATTGTTCAAACATATAAAATCAACGAATCTTTCAGTGTTTGCTTCATACTTTTAAGTTTTAATATTTGCTACCATAGAGCTGAGCCCCTTGCATTGTAAAATTGCATTTTAATACTTTAACATAGTTATTTACTTTCCGTAATATTATCAACAATTAGTTATCTATAAATATAGCTGTTTAAAACATATTTCCTTTGAGAGGAATTTTAGGGCATCAACTTAATTCCAGGCACATGAATTTTAAACTCTCTGAGGACAGCAACTTTAAACAATACTAAATTCCTATGCACAGGCACCACCTAACATATCCACAGTTACAGTGAGTAGTCTGCACATCTTCATGGGATGAAGTTAAGGCTCTGGTATTATTCATTTATGTAGACCCTACCTTGCCCCATAAAAGATTTAAGGAGGCTTTAAAAATACAAGATAAGGGCGCCTGGGTGGCTCAGTTGGTTGGGCAACTGCCTTCGGCTCAGGTCATGATCCTGGAGTCCCGGGATCGAGTCCCACATTGGGCTCCCTGCTCGGCGGGGAGTCTGCTTCTCCCTCTGACCCTCCCCCCTCTCATGCTATCTCTCTGTCATTCTCTCAAATAAATAAAATCTTAAAAAAAAATAATAAAATATAAAATAAAAATACAAGATAAAGCAAGCAAGAAAGAAATGGAGATAAAAAGAAAATGTGGGTAGGAAAGTAAATTGGTGCCATGAATAATAAGGTTAGTACAAAAAAAAAAAAAAAAGACATGCCAAGGAGTTCCATTCCCTCACAAAATTCTAAAGATGGGTTACACATCTGTTACTGACCCACATAACAGGTAACTCAAAGAGAAAAATCATGCTCTATTATAAAATTCAATATCCTTTTGGCAAAAACAAACCAGTAACATAGAAACAGCAAAAACTTAACTAATAGGGAGATGATTATATTTAACATATGGTCTTCACATAAAGGATATTACTTATGGATAAATGTCTAAATCAATGGCCAACGGTGTCACCTAAGATCACTTGCATAGGTGAAGAGGTTTACCTGATTATTTAAAAGTAAAAATGTCTTATTCATCTTTAAAAAGAGAGACAGACAGAAACAGGGAGCTCTGGAAATTGCAAAATAGAGATCTTAACTTTGATTCTTGGTTACTTCCTCCAAGTCATTTCTTTTATAACTGATTCGTAAAACAGAAAAAGTATAAAGTAATAGGTAATAACCAGCATGGCTTTGAAAGTAATCATGTAAAGAATTTTATTTGATTTTTTCCTGTTAAAACAATGGGCAAGAAATTGTTGTCTCTGTGGCCACCAAACACCCTATTAAACATAGTATGCAATAATATACTAATAAAAGCAATCATTTGCAATGATTTTATAATTTACAAAGGGATTTTATATACAATACTTCACTCAATCCTTCTTTGACACAAATTGTATAAAACAGGAAACTAGGGACGCCTGGGTGGCTCAGTTGGTTAAGCATCTGCCTTCGGCTCAGGTCATGATTCCAGGGTCCTGGGATCGAGTCCCACATCGGGCTCCCTGCTTGGTGGGGAGTCTGCTTCTCCCTCTGCCTGCTCTACCTGCCACTCCCCCTGCTTGTGCTCTCTCTCAGACAAATAAATAAATAAAATCTTTTTAAAAATTTTTTTAAAAATACAGGAAACTAAAGTGAACCAACTTTTCCAACTTGCAAATGGTGATTTCAGATTCAAACTTATTTCTGACTCCAAAGTCCATAATCATTCTGTTGCCTCTGACTACTGAATAAATTAGCCACATCGAACAAAATAGAGACTCTTTAGCAAGAACATCATATGCAAGTTATAGCAAGTGATCTTGGCTGTAATACTGTACTTTAGGTACACAAGATATTACCATTGAGGAAGACTGGGTGAAGGGTACACGGGGCCTCTTTGTACTATTTCTTGCAAATGCATATGAATCTGCAATACCTCAAAATAAAAAGGTTTTAAGGCAGCAATTTTTTCTACCATATTTGACAATGGTTTTTCCTCTGAGAGGTTACAAGTAAAAAAATAAAACTGTTGGCCTCCAGTTTAATCTTCACACTTTAAGAGAAAAAACAGGATATAGTAAGAGCAACAATACTGGAAAATAGGACTTTGTGAAAAGGGAAGTAAGAGAAAACATGGGGAGTGGAATAGGTATGAATAAATTTTCTTCACCTAAAAAATAAATCCAAAGGAAATGTACTTGAATTAAGATAAGGAAAAATTTTCTAACAATCTTTCTCATAATGGGACTAATACTTCAACAGTGTAGGAAAATTACCCATCTGTCTTGAAGAGAAGGGTTCACCTGGTTAGTGGTTACAGTCTCAGTAAATGGCCTCTTTTGGTTCCTCTGCAGTTCCACAAGGTAAACAGAGTCCTACAGGGAAACAAAATAGTATTTGAATGCTGGTTCTATCACTTCCCGGTGGTAGAACTTGAGCAAATCATGTAACCTCCATGGGCCTCTGTTTTCTTATTTTCAAATAATGACAAACGGATGCTGTACTAGAGAAGCATTAGTTGTTGTAACTGTCTGCTACTTCATATGGTTCAAAAGAGACATATTTGATTTCTATGAAAGCAGTAGAGATAACTTTAAGAATAAGAAGAGTGGGTTAATCATCTATGTGGTGGGATATGGGAAGCACTGAAAACCAAGTCTTCCATAAAGGAAATAAGTCCATCCTTACCCTTAGCCTACCAAAATACTCAATATTCCACCAATGAAGATTCACTTTCCTCTAATATATTGTCAACACCCTAGGGCAAGTCTTAGGTCTTATTTATTATTGTATATGGCATAATGCCAAACAAAGAGTAAATGATCAAAAAAACCAAAACTGAATATCCATTGAAAAGGGGTCTATATCTCTAGAAATCCAAAGTTTAAATTCCAACAGGATTACCAAAGATGACATGCTGAGGTTTTGTGAATTACTGACTCTAAAGGGCTACCTAGAGTAGTGGACATGCCGTGTCCCCACTCCAGGACTGAAGCACTTACAGTGAAGTCCCTTTTCTGGCCTTGTTCTCACTAAAGAAAGCCACCTCACCCAAAATCATATTTACTCCCCAGGGGTATAATGGCCCAGTTTTTGTGTCTTAATTTGGGCCAATTCTGGAGGACCACTCCTGCTCCAGGGCTGTCTGTGGGGGTGGGGGTCAACTGAGGCTCCTGTTGCAGCTTATATTATTAACCATTCTGCAGAGAAACAGACACAATAGGTTGGGCGGGGGGGGGGTGGGGGCAGGCCTGAGAAAGAGATGGCAATATATTATGAAGAATTGGTTCACATTATTTTAGAGGCCAAGAAGTCCCTGGATCTGCCATCTGGAAGCTGGAGACCCAGGTAAGTTGTGGTATAAATCAGTCCCAGGCCAAAGGCCTAAGAACCAGGGGAGCTAATGGTAATTTCAGTCTGATGGCAGAAGTCCAATATCACAGCTCAAACAGGCAGAAAAGAAATGAATTCTCCCTTCCTCCATCTTTTGTTCTATTCATGTCTTTAATGGACTGGATGATGCCCACCCACATTGGGGATGGCAATCCGCCTTACTGAGTCCATCAATTCAAGTGCTATCTCATCCAGAAACACCCTCACAGACACACTCAGAAATAACATTTAGCCCAGTATCTGGGCACCCCATGGCCCAGTCAAGTGGATACATAAAACGAACCATCACACAACCACACTAGAGTTCAATTTTTCCTTCTACTCAATCCTGCCTCCTCGCTACCCCATGACTGTTGATGCCCAGATCACTTTCCAATAAACTTTCTGCATGTAAATGTCTCAAGATCAGTTTCTGGGGGAAACTCACCTGTGACAGCTACTCCTCCTATAAATAAAGTTAACACTTCAGTGAGATACATGCATTTTGGTAAGTGTTCTCAAGTATGAAACCATACTAGAAAACCAGACCTGCCTTCTGTGCCATTAAGAACCTAATGACTATATGAGAAAGATAGTAACTATTGTTACTGAGAAAGCTTAGCTCTCATTAAAACTTCATTTTTTTTCATCTTATGACTCATATACACATGTTAAGAAGTCATCCAAGTTCTGAATTTTCTTAGTGTCCTCTGAAATGCAATTTCAGAGTGAAAATGCAATTGCTGATCAATAAGAACTAGGTTTCTGGTATTCTTTTCACACCATCTCTCTGGGTCACTGGAGCGTAACTGTGAAGCTTCCAGTATATACTCCAAGCTGAATTATTTGGACCTTGTAACTTTATACACTGAATAGTGCCAAAATTGGTGAAAGAAGGTAATTTTATCACATCCTGAGGAAAACAATTTATATAAAGTAATGGTTTACTGAATGTAATTTATTTTATTGATCTTAATCTATAGCAGCATTACACAAATTATACTTCTTTAATTACATTTAAAAAGAATCAAAACATTTCTTTAAGTTAAATGGCACAACTTGGTCATGAGACTGCTGGTCAGGTGCTTCACTACGTCTATCATTTGACGGCAGCATACTTAGGATTCACAAAATTGAGTTCATTCCATCAACAGACATCATTTTAGCCTACTTTGTGCACCAAAACTCTGTGCCACTCGTAAGAATATAAAGAAAATGGAAATCATGCTCACTTTCACTTTCAAAGCATTCTACCCAACAGGGGTTTGTTATTTCTGTCAATCTGTTTAGCCAAGTTTCCATCAGGAAGTAATTCTGAATCAGAAGGGAAAATGAACAAACCAAGCTTAGTGGATTCTCCACCTTTCATGACTTTTAAAAATTCTTAATGAGAACCAAATCACTGACTCTGGAGCTCTAATCCCTCTCTAAAATTTTAGAGGCTGTCAGGTGCTCCTTCAATTGAAGGAGAAGAATCAGGTAGGAAGCAATATTTTTAACTTCACAGCCCTGATGAAATATTTTTAGCAGAATCAAGTCTGGGTTCCAGCAGGGTAATTCAATGGTCTCCATGGTAAGAGAAATGTAGAGTTGTTTTTAATAGAAAAGCACAGTAAAAAATAAAAATGATTCCTATGCTTGATCTACTGGAAGACACAAACACTTCGATTACACTTAGTCATTACCTTTTCCATCTCTTTGAACAAATAAAACGTCAAGGGAAGAAATATATTTTACATACACCATCATGAACAAAATGAAGACCGATTTCATTTCTATAAAATATAAATAAATTTTAACTGGACACAGGACTTTGTTGCTGAAACTTAGCCCAATGTTTCATACAGAAACATGATCAAATGAGGTAATCAAATATGGGTGCAAATGCTTGTAAACCCAAAGATTTAGCAAAGGTACATGATCATTACTAATAATCTATTTGAGTGAGTTTATGCGGCATCAAATAAGAGAATTTAAACTTTGGCTAGCACCGCTAGACCCGTCACATACAATCCTGGGTACTCAAATCTGAAAATGATTGATGCTGACAAATTATAGGTCCTTCCTAAAAAGTCTTCAAAGAGTGACATATTTTCAAAACAAGTAGGGACGAGTCAGCTTTGGAAATGGCAAAAACGTATAATATGCACTGTTAATTGCTGACATTTATATGGAGTTGACACTAGATATCACTTATCATAGCAATTACTGATAGCAATTTGCATATCCAAAGCCCATAATAAAATTTCACTAAGTTCAATTTTTTTAAATTTATTTTCAACCCTCATGTTAATGTCTCTTTCATTAACATGAAGTATAGTACAGGGCTTTCCTACATTTTTTATTTCACACACAGAAGATGATAAAGTTTGGAATGAGATCAACATCCTGGCACAAGTGAAACCAACGTGGGACACCAGTTTAATATGGTCAGTTTTGTAGAGATCATCTGTTGCATAGTTTATTTATTTATCTATCAACCCATACTAAACAAAGACTGAGTCCTAGATATTTAGAATTAAGGTAATTCTCATTATAAAATTACCTTAAAAATCCATGTCTTTATTGAGTGTGTTACAGTTAACTATATACAAAAAGTGACTCATGGCCTCCTCAGTCCTTGTTGTCTATAACAAAATACTCTTGTTTGGTTGTTTGGTTGGGAAACACAGTGGCACTGCTGCCAGAAAATGTGTAGAACAGGAGTGACAAGCTGGTCCAACACTAGTTACTGGAAAGTGAAGATCTGCTACTTAGCAGATCTAGAAACCTAGAAAATCTAGAAACAGCTCTGCCTTCCCACAGTGGGTCCATGAATGTGGGACCAGTTCCTATGGACCAGCTGTGGACCATTCTGATGAAACAGTCTGCAATTCTTTTGAGTCCAACCCAAGAAAATCCTACTCTGAAAGGAGGGGCAATGAGACAGCAACAGAGGTGTTGATGGGAGGGTCTGCCTGAGAACTAGCGGCTGGAAGGGTGGTCCCTTCCAGCATCCCAGAGCCAGAGGAGCCCATAAGGGAGGCTCCGAGTGCCCACAAAAGTGTCCACAGGACAAGGGCAGCTTTAAATGTTTGTCAGGCAGAAGAGCACAAGTTTTGGGTTGGTCTCAGGCTATCAGTGGAGATGCTATCAGCTAAAAATGCCTGGGGCACTCACCTGGGCCCACAGGACTTGTGGAGAGCCCACACAGACATTCCCCTAACCGAAGCCAATGTGTGGCTGGGCCAGCCCTTGCAGCTCTTACTATGACTACAAGCAACAACCATCAGGGAACTTTGAAAAAAAAACAAGGTTTATTTATGCACAGGTTCTGGAAGGAACACAGCATGCTATGGCCAGGGTCACACAGGGAGGTCATCACAGGAGAGAGAGAGAGAAAGCATAGACCTGAAGGGGTCGAGGGTGGGGTACCTAGAGTTTCACAGATTCACTCTTCACTGGTAAAGTTAAAATGTGAGAGTGTAATTAAAAAGCAGAAAGGGGAAAGCAAGCAGTCAAATGGTCAGGTACCCAGATCAACCAGCGCTTTCCCAAAAGGGGACCTCATGGGTGAGGCAGCCTGGCTCTTCATCTAGTCGTGTAGCTGGTAATGCGTTGATCTGAGATGAACATCTCTGAAGTGGATGGCTTGCTGACCAAAGCGTAGTGTCGGGCACTTATATCCCAGTCAAAACCGCTGACTGGCAGACCCTGACACCACAGCACACCACCGTCCTGTTCCCCTGCCCGGCCATGGTAGAATACCAGGGCCTCCCACCCCTCTGCCCTCCAGAACTAGCAAATGGAAAAGGATGTAAGTGAGAAAGCAGAAAGCTGCTTGTCCTCTATGCGCAGCAGCTGCCTTAGGCTGTCCTTCCAAGGGAAGGGAAAAGATTTTATATTAAATCACATTAACAGTTTTGATGATTACTGGGACATCGGGCATTCTGTTTTCTGAGTTGAGACTAACTGTAGCTTAATGTGACTCTAGGACTTTTTACTACTTAAAGTCACCAGAAAAGTTTGGGGGCCTGCCCAGATTTCATCCATGGGGAGGAGATCCACTTCCAGGGAGTAGATTTTAACAAAGCATGAGGGATAAAAAATTGACTTGTTTTGTACTTACTCGTGTTATAAGTTATACTCAAATTTGTTTAAAACTGAGACTATACTTGTTTCATTTTTCCATGTTTGCTTTAAACTTTATGAAACTTCTGGGCACCTGGGTGGCTCAGTTGGTTAAGCGACTGCCTTCGGCTCAGGTCATGATCCTGGAGTCCCAGGATCGAGTCCCGCATCGGGCTCCCCGCTCAGCGGGGAGTCTGCTTCTCCCTCTGACCCTCCCCCCCTCATGCTCTCTCTCTCTCATTCTCTCTCTCTCAAATTAATAAATAAAATCTTAAAAAAAACTTTATGAAACTTCCCTGAGCCACACATCAAAAATCTGGACTTTTCAGAATGTTTTATAAGAGGGCTCAAAATCTCAATGTTGCCTGAGTGTGTAACTGACCAAGTAGATGAAGAGCCCAAGAATGAAATCAAGGTCTACATGAAATAAGGGAAATTTTCAGGGAAATCTGTGATGTAAAAAAAAAAATGTGAAATTTATGTTACCAAAGAATATATAAGCTAGCAAACAAAAGCACACTTCTTATGGAAAGATCAGATAATTATTTCAAGTTATGAAAATTACGGCATAAAATATTGAGAATAGAAAAAAAGTCAGTTATTAGCATGTTGATACTTCTAAGTTTTTTAAACCTGCATAATTTATCTCTTTGGAAATCCCATAAGTTACTGGTGTCAGGGAAAGAGTAATGCCAGTAAAGATGTCAAAGAATATAAAGCTTTCTGTGCATGTTTTCAAGAAGCCTTTCTATTTAGACTTCATAGTAGATGAATTATTGGAAAGCACCCTAGAATTTTCTAGGAGTAACCCCTTCCTCATATGAAGGGGTTGACTGACCAATGGATTAAGAAAATTAGAATAATGAATTCATACGGAGGAAAAAGAAAAGAAAGAACAGACAAAAGATAATAATGTATTACGTTTTCAAAGCAACCCTGTACTCTTTAAAAACTGTTAACTTATTTTTAATTGTGGTAAAATATACATAACATAAAATTTAGCATTTTAACCATTTTTTGAAGATTTTATTTAGTTAGTGGCAGAGGGAAAGAGGGAAGCAGACCCCACTGAACAGTGTGTCCCGCAATGTGGGGCTCGACCCCAGGACCCCAAGATCATGACCTGAGCTGAAGGCAGATGCTTAACCGACTGAGCCACCCAGGTGCCCCCATTTTAACCATTTTTAAATGTAAAGGTCAGTGGCATTAAGTACCTTCATATTGTGCAACCATCTCCACCATTCATCTACAGAATGTTTTTCAGCTTGCAAAACTGAAATTATGTACCCATTCAACAGTATCTTCCCATTTCCCCCTCCCCTCCGTCCCAGTAAGCACCATTTTACTTTCTGTCTCTATGAATTTGACTACTCTAAGTACCTCATAAGAGTAAAATGAGTATTTGTCCTTTTGTGATTGGCTTATTTCACTTAGCATAACGTCCTCAAGGTTCATCCACGTTACAGCATGTGTCAGAATTTCCATCCTTTTTAAGGCTGAATAATAGTCCATCCTATGCTGTATCACATTTTGTTTATCCATTCATCTGGTAATGCACACCTAGGCTGCTTCCAGCTTTTGGCTAATGTGAATAAAGTGACTCTGAACATGGTGCTCACATATGTCTTTGAGACCCTGCCTTCAATTCTTTGGGGTATATACCCAGAAGTAGAATGGCTAGATCTTACAGTAATTCTATTTTTAACTTTTGGGAAACTGCCATACTCTTTTCCATAGCAGCTGCAACGTTTTACATTCCTAACAGCAGTGCG
Organism: Mirounga leonina; assembly: GCF_011800145.1. Lineage (NCBI taxonomy): Eukaryota > Metazoa > Chordata > Mammalia > Carnivora > Phocidae > Mirounga > Mirounga leonina. Next base: position 57,365,071 of record NW_023270825.1, on the reverse strand, counting down.
TAAGGGTTCCAGTTTCTCCACATCCTCATTTAATACTGGTCATTTTCTGGGTTTGGTTTTGTTTTGCTTTTTAGATAATAGCCACCCTAATGGGTGTGAAGTGGTATCTCATTGTGATTTGATCTGCATTTCCTTAATGATTAGTGATGTTCATCATCTATTCATGTGCTTATTGGTCATCTGTATATTCTAGTCCTTAAAGCAACTTTTCCTTTATTCATTGCTAATTTTACAAATGATATCACAGGACTATGTTTTTCAAAAGAGACCATATTTTTGGTTTCCTTGGCAAGCACCACTTTTATCTAGCAGTGTAAAACAGTTCAAATTGCAAATCCTTTTTTTGGAGTAGCAGTATATATCACTCCTTACAAGGAGAAAATTTCAACCTACCTACATTGGAGTCCTGTTAAGCTCTAGGCTTTTAGATCTATGCAACTTCACAGACAACTGGGGGTAAAGGGCGCTCTATTTTGTCAAACGACACAGGGCAACACTGTGCAATACAGCAGCTTCGTATGGCTATGGGGCACTTCAAATGTAGTTAATCCCAACTGAAATATGCTGTAACTGTAAATTCACATCCGACTGCAAAGAACTGGTATTTTTTAAATAATATAAAATATCTCAACAATTTTTCAATTGATTATACTTTGAAATCAAATATTTTTAATAGAATGAGTTCAATAAAATATATAAATAACTACATTGAATTTCACCTGTTTCTTTTTACCTCTTTTAATGTGGCTCTTGGGAAACTTTTTAATTACATATGCGGTTTTCCACTTATGGCTCACATTATATTTCCGTTGGACTGTGCTGATCTAGATAATTGTGACTAAGTAAACTCTTCCTACAAATGTGGATACACACATAAATTCAAAAGTAGAGAGTTAAAAAAATTTTCTAAAAAACTCAGTTTTTTTTCCAAAAACAAAATCTTTTTATTACTAGTTTGTCCAAAAATTATCTAGGTAATTACCTTTGTTTTATACTCAAGTTTTTTTTAGTATAAACACTGCCTCCTACATTTAAGTTTGTGTGTTTCCAGAAATAAACTGTTGGAAACTCTTTTGAGTGTAGAGCCTATGCAAAGAAATAATAACTTTAATAATTTTTAAAAGATGTACAAAACACAGATAACTGATATATAGTATCCAAAATATCTAAAGAATTTCTGCTGACCAATAAGAAACAAATGAAAAATGAAACTGGCTATACACAGAAAAGGAAACTGAATGACCAATAACCTTATAATAAGGAAAATATACATCAAAACAATAGGATACTATCTCATACCTTATGAGACTGACAAAAATTTTAAAGACAAGGATTCTCCCACCTCAGGGCCTTTGTACTTACCATTTCTTCTATGCCCATATGTCCACATGACTTGCTTCTGCATTTCAATCAGTTTTCTGCTTAAATGTCACTCTATCTAGGAAGGTTTGCCTGACCTAAAAAAGCTCACCATACCCCCCGAATCCCATCCCTATGGCTTGCTATCTCTTACCTGCAAACACATTTGTTTATATAGTATCTGTCTGTTTCTCACAGGAATGAATGCTTCATGAAGGAAAGGACTGTCTTATTGCTATACCATCACATTAGCTACTCAATAGACAGTTGCTAAAAGAATAAATGTCAGCCAGGTGTGGGCAAAGATGTGGGGAAAGAGGAACTCCCAATCTTCCAAATACTGCTGGTGGGAGTATAAATTGGCATTACTTCTTTCAAATGCAGTGGACAATACCTACTTAAGTTGGAGATGCTTACATCCTAGGACATAATTACACTTCTAGGAATATATCCTAAAGAACTCTAGCACAGTAGAAGAGATGTATGCAACAATATTGTAGCATTGTCTGTAACTGCAAAAAACAGGAGAAACAACGATCTATCAATAAAGGAATGCACAAATAAATTGTGGTTAATCACACACTGGGATATTACGCAACACTGAAATGAATTAGAGTCACATGCATCAACATATACAAAGTTTGAAAGCATAAGGATGAGTGAAAATAGCAAGCTGTAGAATGATCTATATCATATGATAGCATTAGTGTAAAGCTTACAACACAAAAAAATAGTATTTATTGATGATGAAAAAGCATGGATGAATGATGCACAGCAACTTCAGGCTGGTGAAAGGACAAAGGAATGGACATGGGTAAAAAAAGGGCTAACACTATTGATTTCTGTAAAGATAATTAAAACAATCTCAAACAAATCAGGCGTATATTAAATTTATATGAAAAAAAAACATGGGTGTTATATTATTTTCTGTATTGCTTACAATATTTTATATTTTTATTATTACAAAATCAGACTTAAATCAGTGTGTTCCCTTTCCTCTTGCAACTTGTAAAAGCAAGTTACTGGTAAGAAATAAAAATAACTACAAGCTACACTATTTCAATCAGAGACGGGTAATACATTTCTTTCAGCCTATTATCTGAGAAAGGCTATGAAATCTCCAAACCCAATATTAACAAGATTTGTTTTCAAGATATATTTTGCAAACAACAATCAACTTTTGATTTGGAGAACTTTCTCCAAACTCTCTTCTTACTCAAAATACTGTCTATTAGATACTTCTGTCACATTCTTCTTTCTTTCACTGTTTTCTCCAATAATAAGATCTTGCTATGAGCTCTGCAGAGCCGAAAATAAATATTTTCCTGAGATAATCCTCTCTGGTTCCAGGTTTCTAATTAAAACATGTTACTCTGGTGTGGTTCTGTCTATAATTAAAGAACTAGGAACTTATTGACAAAGCCTCCCCAACCACCTGGCCCCTGCCAACACGTGCATGCGCGTGCGCACACACACACACACACACATGCACGCACGCACGCACGCACAAAATTAAAGTTAAAAAGCCAAGGGAGGTAGGACATTTTGAAAGCTTTTAAAAGAACTATAAATGTTTGTGCATATCAATACCAACAGATTTCACACCTCTTAGCTTTGTATTGCAATAGTACCTTTCACCAAGAAATCTGAAATTCTTTGGACATTTACATCTCACCTCACCAAAACACACTGGTTTTGCTGGCATTCACATTTCCTACTCAGTCTTTTGCTTAGTCTCCCCACTTGTCTCCCTAAACCTTCCCCTCTTCGTGCCTAGTTCAAATTCAGTGCGCCTGAGCCTGGGTATAGAAAAGTATCTCTTCCTAGTTGGAATATTCTAAATCCAAGGCAGTGCTTGTAATTTTAAGTATAAGTGGTTGGATTATAAAAATGTTTTATTATCTGCACTTTAAATCTATACCATGTCAAATAAGTAGTTGGCTTATATAATCAGCTGCTGATTTAACTATCTTGTTAGTTGTGTGGGCATCATGAAGTTCTTCCAGATCCCTCAGCAATGGTTCCACCAAACCTTAGTATAAAGTACATTTCTAATATGTGAACAGTTCTGAAAGAAACTTTATCTAAAGATTCTACTGTCCCATAAATTAGGAAAAACTAAACTCATAGTCCTTTTCCATACAATGCTGACTTCCTAATAAATATCCAGGGAAAGGAAGGTGAGCTACTTTAATTAGTCAGGAAATTCCTTTTTTAAATATGATTGCTATATTTGAAAGAAAAAGAAAAGGATTTGTAGATCGGGATAAGTACAATGTTTTGTGTAAACATACTATTTTTCAGTTTGTGAATGAACCAGGCTGTTTTTTAAAATTCTGGCCTACAGATCACAAGTCGTCTGCGTGAAACTTTCTGTCCACAGGTAGTGCTGCCACTGGGGAGAAATCAGTCTTCATGAATATTCACTGAACACCATAGAGTGTTGAGCCAGCCTGAGATGGAGAAGGAAAAGGAAAAATAGTACATGGAATCAGAAGAAAAGCCCTTTCAGTGATTTGTTAAAAGGGGAACTGTTGAATCTGATGCATTATAAGATTTTATGTCTTTACGAACCATGAGAGACTATGGACTCTGAAAAACAAACTAAGGGTTCTAGATAGGAGGGGGAGTGGGGGATGGGTTAGCCTGGTGGTGGGTATTGAGGAGGGCACGTTCTGCATGGAGCACTGGGTGTTATATGCAAACAATGAATCATGGAACACTACATCAAAAACTAATGATGTAATGTATGGTGATTAACATAATAAAAAAAAGATTTTATGTCTTTTACATCAACCCAAGAATAACTTTTTTCCTCTGGAACTTTACAGTTTAGTTTTTCCTTTGTTAATGCCACTTCTAAGTAAGAATAATAGATTATAGATGCCTGATGTATAAGGGAATATTGAAAATATCCAGATATTTAGGTTAGTAAACCAAATCGAGGCTCTAAGAACAAGTTGCTATCTGACTGTTTGTACAATACTGCCCTGCCCAATGTCTTCCTGTATTTCTTTGATTAGGCTCTACTGCCCAACCTGCCTTGACCCCCATTTCATTTAGCCAATCTCCTTGAAGGGTTTTCATTATTATCAAGTGAAGGTGTGGAAAACAGAAAATATTAGGACAGGATCCATCTCTTTCCATTTTTGTCCTCAGGAGCACTTACTTTATACCATTCTATAAACCTAGTATCTTCCATATTTTTAAAAAAAAATACAGCAGCATATTTAAAAAAAAATCAGCAGCTATATTAAGGTCTCTGTTTTATAGATGAAGAAATTGAGATTCAGAGAGGACTGTCTCAAAGTCACACAACTGGGAAATGGCAAAGACTGAGTGTGAACTGGGTAGGACTCCAAATATCGTCCTTGAAAATACATGCTCCCCTACACTACAGAGGGCATGCATTAGGCCCTTTCCCATGCCATTCTATCAGCAATTGCATTCCCACTGGCTCAGAGCCTTCCTCCACACTGCAATCAGATAAAATCTCTTTGTTACTGTTAGAACAAAGTGGAGTTATTGGGCCAAAGTATTGGGTTCGCTCTACGGACAGTCCCCAGACGACCAAATCAAAACTGACCTCACTGAGTCACACAGGTGATTCCAGAAGATAATTCCTTTGATGCTCTACTGGGAAGCAAGTGATTAAAAATAGCATAGGATGAGAGAAATAAGGGATAAGTGAACATGAACCAAATCTATGATAATTATATTAAAAGATAAACTGGAGAACCAAGTATCATTATTAATATGAAGAATTATCGAACATCACGCCTGACCACAGTTAGAAAAACTGCCACAGTATAAGTGCCTTGGCAAGATGGCACATGGTAAAACATCTATTTCAAGAATGTTTCCTAATAAAATTCTTAAGACAGGAAATGAATGTTAGAACAAATAAGAATAGGACTTTAAAATGGAAAAAAAAAATCTGCATACAATGAACATAATGCCAAATACTATCCTTATCCAAACTTGTCTTTCATTTGTCTTACTTACATACCAGCTTCAAGATATAATGAAAGTTCAGCCACAAAATCAGCTTAGAAAGGAGAATTACCTGGCCCAACTGCATAGATTGATTTAATAGCAAAGCACTTTCTTGCAAAGACATTTATATGCTATTTGGAAAAACTTTCCAACTCTTCATTTTATATTTTACCAGTGATTGATTTATTATAGGGAAAAGATTCAACCTCTCCTCTTATAGCAAGAAATGTCAGCAACATGACTTGGAAAAAATAGGTATATATCAACTTATTTGGTAGATCGAATTGGAGGTCAGCATCTGTGGTTTCAGCTGGACCTCTCAGGTTGTAGTATTCACCTTCTGTATTGACCTTCTATTCTTCCTCTTTTTGAGCTGTTTTGCTACCCCTCTAAGACCTCTGGCCCATAAGTCTGCTCTAAAAACTACCATATCGAGTACCTAACTCTTTTTTTTTTTTTAAAGATTTTATTTATTTATTTGAGAGACAGAATGAGAGAGAGAGAGAGCATGAGATGGGGGAGGGTCAGAGGGAGAAGCAGACCCCCCCGCTGAGCAGGGGCCTGATGCGGGACTCAATCCCGGGACTCCAGGATCATGACCTGAGCCGAAGGCAGTCGCTTAACCAACCGAGCCACCCAGGCGCCCGAGTACCTAACTCTTCTGCTCTTACATACTTTTCTCCAACTTTATTGAGATATAATTGACATATAACATTGTGTACATTCAAGGTGTGCAATATGATGATTTGATACACTTATATATTGTGAAATAATAAAGCAAAATGCTCCTTCTATACTTTTTTGGTTTGGGTGTTCACCGTTTAACTTGCAAACTAGAACGCCAACTCCTTTAGGAAAGGGACTCTTCCTTTCCTGTTCACTTCTGTATTTACAGAGTGTGGCACAAAACGAGTACTTGAAAAATAATCATTGACTGTGTATTGCAAGAACTCCAAGTGACTTAGGTGGGTAACATGATGTTTAAGTCATCAAAGGTCCATGGCAACATGTAAACATCCAGACCGTTTCAAGATAGAAGCTTCACTGATGGGTTCCCTTCCCTTTTGGAGGGCAATAGCATGCACATATATCCATCGGCTCCTAGGAGAATTTAAAGATCAGAACAGTTGCCTAGGAAGAAAGCTTGTTTTGAGGTAGCTAGTAATTTGGGTTCCAGATTTAATGGGTCATTAGTTCAAATGCTAAAAAAACTAGATAATTGAATCTGAAGAGATAGTAGAAATAAGGAAGTAAATTGTAAGAAACAAAGAATATCTCTAGATTAAAAGGAAGAAAGTGGGGAGAGGGATAGGTAAATTGAAGAGGACTTAAAAGTCTGGAAATAGTCCCGGGGAAGTTGTCCAAGAACGATAAAAGGCCACAGCCTCATAGGAGCTAGGCTGGTGAACTGACAAAGAACCATGAAGCCCAGAGGCTGACTAGGAAGTGAGTTAATCAGGCACACTGGTCAGACTGTCCTGTTGCCTAGGCCGGGCCATGATACCAATTGATCTTATGGACATCTGGTCAGAGTTTCACTTCATTAGCATCTAGCACCTTAACCCCTGGTAGCCCCAACTGCACAAGTACCCCAAAAAAGGAAGGTGGGACCCTAGACATCTGGTAGAGAGGGAGAAGGATTAGCATATCTATACTCAAGGGAGGGTGAAATGAGCAATAAGAAATAAGATTCCTACACCACTGTCATTGCAGAATGTTGAACCATCTATTCACAACTGATGGGTTCTTGAGGCTTTTGAACAATTTCTTTGTGACTTACTAGTAGGGCTACTCATCAAACATGGTGGCTTGAATAAACATGCTTCCTTCTGTTCTGTCCTAAGATATCACCAAAATAACAATAGAACAGAAAAAATAGAAGAAATAACAACAGAAAAGAGATATTATAATTTTGGAAGATGGAAAGTAGATGGATCAAGTGGCTACTGACTTAGCAAAGCAGAGAAAATGAAACCTAAGAGCCTGACATTGGGAAGCCAATAAAAAGTAAGCCCATTGGTGCTCCAGAATCCCGGAAAGCATGAGGAATTTGAGATGCTGCTTAGTACAAGGGTGGAGGATGAGGAGTGGGACTGAAAATAGGAGCACTGGCTGAAAATCTATTGAGAGAGCAATTATTTTCCCAGATCCCTTCCCCTGCCCCATGCAGCCAGACAACTATTCCCATTCTATGTCATCAGGAAATTAGAGATTGACTCTAGAAAAATCAAACCAATGATTCCCCTCTCACTATCAACCCCTAGAATACTGGGAGTCAAGAAATTGGCAAATCCTCTTCTGGAGAACTTGATCAACTCAAGAGAGTTGATATTTTGAGATCTAGGGGTTTTCCCCAAGTAAACTACCAGATCCCTGCCCATTGAGCAAGCCCAACCAGCTTGTTGGTGTCACCATCAGCTTCTTGATGCCGCACTCTTAAATACAAACAGTAAACCAAGCATCACTAGCCTTTGTGGAAACCATCGATATGAAAGCCAAAGACCTAAAAAACAGGGTTTTTTTTAAAGAGTTTATTTATTTATCTGACAGAGAGAGAGAGAGAAAACACAAGCAGGGGGAGTGGCAGGCAGAGAGAGAAGGAGAAGCAGGCTCCCCACTGAGCAGAGAGCCTGGCACAGGGCTCATCCCAGGACCCAGGGATCATGACCTGAGCCGAAGGCAGACACTTAACCAACTGAGCCACTCAGGCACCTTTAAAAAACAGGTTTATTAAAAAAAAAAAAAAAAGGAATGAGTAAAAAACAATACAAAGAGAGTAAGAAACCATTTATAATGATTAATCTCAGAGAAATAAAAGACAGCATTGCAGTCATAAAACAAGATCATGGTGCTATATATATTTCAAAAATAAAAATTTAGAGAATAATAAAGCATTTCTTAAAATTTTAAATTTTAACAAAAATGCAAAAGATAATTTTTTTTGTTTGTGTATTTCTTCCAGAAAGTTTGAAAAGGAAGACATGAACAATGAAAAAAGGTCACTAGGAATTAACCACAATGAGAACAGGGGGAGGGAAAAAAAAAAACTTTCAAAGAAATAAGATAGTTTCTTAGAATTTGAGAATATGGGTTTTCAAACTGAAAGATTATACTTGCTATGAAGGAGCATCATTTTGTTACTTTAGTTCTCCAATAGCTTCCAGATCCTGATTGCTTCCAGATTAGAAGAAATCATATTGAAAAGTTCAGGATCAGAATAGCATCAGACTTTTTACCAGTAATAGAAACTAGAACACAATGGAGAAATGCTTTTAAATAATGAGGAGAAATTGTGTTCAACTAAGGAATTCTATACCCAGCCAAAATATCAAGAATAACCACGAATATGGTTTCAAATATGTAAGTTTTCAAAAAATCAATTACCTTCTATGCATTGTTCTCAGAAAGATACAGAAGATTGTACTCCACTAAAATAAACTATTTACTATATTATCTTAGTATCCTTTTGATGCATGAAATGTCTGTAGTGATATCCCCCTTTTTCATTCCTGGTATTGATTAATTTGTTTTCTCGTCTCTTTATTTCTAGGTGGCTTTTACTAGAAGTTTATCTATTTTATTAATCTTTTAAATGAACCAACTTTTTATTTAATTAATTTTATTTTAATCTTATTTTTCTATTTACTTCATTTCACTTTCTTTTTCTAGCTTCATAAGGTAGAAACTTATGAGGTAGAAAAACATTTTTTCTTCCCTAATATAAGTGTTTCAAGCTATAAATTTCCCTCTGGGCATTTTTTTAGCCATATCACACAAATTTTGATATATTGTGTTTCATTATTGTTCATTTTTAAATATTTCCTATTTTTTCTTGTGATTCCTTCTTTGATCCATGGGTTACTTAGAAGAAGCTATTTAACTTTAAAATAATGGGGGATTTCCCAGAAACCTTATTGCTATTGATTTCTAATTTAATTTACTGTGGTCAGAGAATATACTCTGTAAAACTTCAATATTTTGAAATTCATTGAGACTTATTTCATGGTCCAGCTTATGGTTTATCTTGGTGACTATTCCACGTGCTTTTGAAAAGACTGTATATCTTGCCACTATTGGGTGAAGTGTCCTATGTCAATTAGATCATGATGATCAATAATGTTTTTTATATCTTTTCTAGTCTCACTCATTTTTTGTCTGGTTGGTCTATCAATTATCAAAAGAGAATCATTAAAAATCTCCAACAATGATTTTTCTGTCAGCATTCTTTGCTCTCCCATGCCTTTAAATAGCTATTTTTCATATTTTATTCAGTGTTCAACTGTTAACTGCAGAAGAATTAGTCTGATACGGCTGAACCACCATTACCAGAAAGTTACCGAAGATTCTAAGATAATTTTGAGAAAAAATATTTATATTCTAAAGCTTGACTCAGATTTCCAAATCTTACTGTGCTATTCCCCTTACCTGCCCCACCCCCAATCACATCACAAAAGGATCTGATACCAAGATACATCATTTCCATTAATGGACTTTAAAAACTACATCTTTCGCATTTCTCTTTAAATGATCTCACTGATATGAGGAATTCTTAATTGCAGGAAACAAACTGAGGGTTGCTGGAGTGGGGGGTGGGGTGGGAGGGATGGGGTGACTGGGTGATAGACACTGGGGAGGGTATGTGCTCTGGTAAGCGCTGTGAATTGTGCAAGACTGTTGAATCTCAGATCTGTACCTCTGAAACAAATAATGCAATATATGTTAAGAAAAAAAAAGAAGAAGAAGAAGGTAGCGGGAGGGGAAGAATGAAGCGGGGGAAATCAGAGGGGTAGATGAACCATGACAGACGATGGACTCTGAAAAACAAACTGAGGGTTCTAGAGGGGAGGGGTGTGGGAGGATGGGTTAGCCTGGTGGTGGGTATTGAGGAGGGCACGTTCTGCATGGAGCACTGGGTGTTATGCACAAACAATGAATCATGGAACACTTCATCTAAAACTAATGATGTAATGTATGGGGATTAACATAAGAATAAAAAAAAATGAGTACTAAATTGCCCTTTAATCAACACACTTTAAAAAAAATAGATGACTATAAGATTAAAGGACAATTTTCTCATTCCACTCTTTTGTCCAATTTCCTCCTCTTCTCTCTAAAAGGAAAAGGGAGCAATTATGAGAGCACATTAACACACAAGAAAATTCTGTCCATTTATGGGAAATATTTCCTAGAAATCCTGGAAGATAAAAAATTCATAACCATGACCAGGATTGGTGATGACCAAACTAAAAGGTGATTTAAGAGATTGATCTGCTGAACAAAATTGAAAAGGCAATGCCAAGATTTAAGCAGGGAGGGAGTTCTAGAGAGGAATGGGAACTGCCTGCTACATTTGAATCCATGTGTTCATGCTGCACAGCACAAAAATTGGAAACCATGAATCTCAAAAATCCCATAAGTTATATCACCATTATAAAAAGCAATTGTGTAGAAACATCGATTTTATGTGACAATACCTAAAGAGCTCATAAAATATGTGAGTTGCAGGCAGACATTTCTTTGAAAATTGAAACTAACTTAACTCTGACATACCTTTTGGTAGGAATAGAAGTAAAAATCTCCTAACTTTAGGACAAAAACATCTGCCTTATCCTTATCCCCATGGAAAGCTTTCTTCCTGACCAAGTGCTCCTCTTGAGAACACACTGAAAGGTGTAAACTCTTAAGGTCCAGCACATTTCAGTGCACCACATCCACTCTGCAATGGCCCAGAGATAAGATCAAAGACGATATGAGAAGAAATCATCTAACACCAAAGAAGAAAAGACCTTGACTACTTTAATGGTTTTAATGCAAAAGAGAAGAATGAAGAGAACAAAGTGTGGTTCAACAGAAGACACAAGAAATTCAGAATCTCTGAGTTCCAGCATTAAGTCTGCTACTATCACAGCATATGATCAAGTCATCATGTGTTTATGTTTTTCTTTTTCTTTTTTTTTTTAAAGATTTTATTTATTTATTTCAGACAGAGAGAGAGAGAGCATGAGCAGGGGAGAGGGGCAAGGAGAGAAGCAGGCTCCTCTCTGAGCAAGGAGCCCGATGCGGGGCTCGATCCCAGGACCCTGGATCATGACCTGAGCCGAAGGCAGACGATTAGCGACTGAGCCACCCAGGCGCCCCGTGTTTATATTTTTCATCCATTAATTAAGGAATCACACAGAGAAGGTATAAAACATAGGCCATGAAAATGAGTTCAGGTATTTCCCTTCTTAAATGTCTACCAGGTGCTGATATATCCCCCCATTCTCTCTATATGACTACTGAAAATGTTGAAAAAGCTGACCTTTCATGGTTTACCCAAAAACTAAGGCTGGCAGACAATCTCCCCAAAAAGACCTCCCTTAACTACAACAATCACTGTCTTTATCATTCTCTACTCTCATCCTGTATTATTTTCTTTTTCTAATTTTATTTTATTTTATTTTATTTTATTTTATTTTATTTTATTTTATTCCAGTATGGTTAACATACAATATTATATTCGTTTCAGGTGTTCATTCTGTATTATTTTCTTCATACCACTTACCACTGTCTGAAATTATATTACATATTTTTCTCCTTGTTTATTACCTAGACTATAAATCCATTAGGTATGGCACTTTGTTTTCTCCCCTGCCAAATCCCCAACATTTGGAAGCCATACTTAGCCTAGCCATGGTAGGGACTAAATAAATGTTGACTGAATGAATAAATAAACCTAATGCTGTAATCCAAATGCCTTTTGTACTGAAGCACACTGAAACAGTTCCAGTGTTTCTCAAACTAGGATCTTAAATTATCTGGATTACAAGTACACTAACAAGAGGAGTCCTAAAGATGTTTCACCCCAGACTATGACAATTCTATAATAGTCCACTCCACTCGTGGTACCATATGCTGCTGAATGACTTCTGTGGCTAAATCCAGTATCTGTGCAACTATTTTGGTTATCTATAGCCTACTCACATGCTTTAACTTAATTACAGACTCTCACATTGGGTACTTAAAAAAAAGTGGGGGGCGGGGAGTCCATCTATTGGGTATGTGGGCAAAAGGAAGAAACAGAAATATCACCAACTGACCTATCCTACAAACTCCACTCTGGGTCTCAGAATAGGAGATCCTTAATGGCTACAGACGTATTTCCCTTCCTGAGTATGGCCTGGCTGCTTGGTTCCCCATCTTTCCCACTACAGGTAGAGACATACAACATCATCCTAATGAATAGATATAATGCCAACAACAACAGTCTCCTGCTGTGAACAAGACACACACACACATACATATATACACACACCTGTCCATTAGAACAAACCTAGATTTTCACGGATCCCTCTACCTCAGGGTTTATTTACTCCTAAGACCCAGACAGAGGACAGAGTATCTACTATTTTCTACTGACTCAACTACTTTATTGAGCTGAAGGAAATATATTTGATAAATCAGATTATTTGTATGTACAGGTCCTGCTGAATTATTTGATTTATTATTATTTTTTTTTTTTTTTTTTTTTTTTGAGAGAGAGAGAATGAGAGAGAGCATGAGAGAAAGGAGGGTCAGAGGGAGAAGCAGACTCCTTGCTGAGCAGGGAGCCCGATGCGGGACTCGATCCCGGGACTCCAGGACCATGACCTGAGCCGAAGGCAGTCGCTTAACCAACTGAGCCACCCAGGCGCCCATTGATTTATTATTTTAAACCAAAGTATATTTACTATCTAAAGTCTGAGTACTATTATTGCCTTTATTTCCTTTTACATTTTTGTAAACAAAAGGGGAAAAGACAAAACCCAATACCCAAAAATAGGTTACCATAATAAAACTTTCTAAAAATATGGTCTATTGTCATCATATGGCAAAGAGCGGTACAGGTGTACTGATACCAATAGAATCTGTACCTTAGAGGCGCCTGGGTGGCTCAGTTGGTTAAGCATCTGCCTTCGGCTAAGGTCATGATCTCAGGGTCCTGGGGTAGAGCCTGCATGTATGTAGGCCAGCCTGGAGCCCCCAGCCCCACCTGGAGCCCTGCCTCAGGCTCCCTGCTCAGAAGGGAGTCTGCCCCTCCGCACCCACCGCCCCTGCTTGTGTGCTCTCTCTCAAATAAATAAATAAAGTCTTTTTTTTTAAAAATCTGTACCTTAGGGGCACCTGGGTGGCTCAGTTGTTAGGCGTCTGCCTTCGGCTCGGGTCATGATCCCAGGGTCCTGGGATCGAGGCCCGCATCGGGCTCCCTGCTCGGCGGGGAGCCTGCTTCTCCCTCTCCCACTCCCCCTGCTTATGTTCCCTCTCTCACTGTGTCTCTCTCTGTCAAATAAATTAAAATCTTTAAAAAAAAAAAATCTGTGCCTTAGAAGTCGTTTTGGTTTTTGTTTTTTGTGTTTTTTTTAAAGATTGTATTTATTTATTTGAGAGAGAGAATGAGATAGAGAGAGCATGAGAGTGGGGAGGGTCAGGGGGAGAAGCAGACTCCCTGCTGAGCAGGGAGCCCGATGTGGGACTCAATCCTGGGACTCCAGGATCATGACCTGAGCCGAAGGCAGTCGCTTAACCAACTGAGCCACCCAGGCGCCCATAGAAGTCGTTTTGACAATTTAATTTCAGCAAAAAAAAATCACAAATCATATTAATTTTAAGTTACTGGTTTTCTGAAGAGGAGCATGCATTTAATCTGCTAATTTGTTTGGGGTTTATAGTGATACAAGAGCTTATCTTAAGTTATAGGTTTATACATTTTGAGAAACATTATCATTAAAGCCCTTTAATTCAATGATGGGGACCCATGAGAAAAAGTCCTTTAAAGTGGGGGGATAAAAGAGAACTGTGAATTTTGTAAACTAATGGGAGGGTTTAATAAATAGCCAGATAAAAACACACATACAAATATTAATAGCATTCCTATATACCAGAGATAAATAGCTACAATTGATGAGGGAAAAGTTTTCTTTTATAATAGCAACAAATACATTTTTTAAATACCTAGGAATGACAATAATAATCACAGATAACATTTATTTAACTTTAACAGAGACAGAGGAGTGCCCAGAGAAACAGGATTTGGGGAGGTTTGTTTTAGGGATTTTTTTTTCTTTCAAATTAGAAGAGTCATGAACAGATATGTAAACTAGTGAGGAAGACCCCCTTTAAAATGAAATGGTAAGTGTACTTGGGAGAGAAAGGTGAGTTGCTGAATTCTTCTAATTAAACAAGTTGAATTTACGTCCACATTAGATATTTTGCCAACAATTGTTCCTTCTTCTCCCTGACTTGATCTTGTGCTGTGGTAAATCACAGTCACGGAAATACTATTTCTCTGTTTGATTGTGGGAAAATCAGAATAAAAGAAAAAAATTCTTTTGACCTGATCTCCATCAACAGAGTAATCAGCATAATTGAAACAAGTATCCTGATAATCATGATAATTTGTCTTTTAAAAATAAGAGTAATCTATTGCTTTGATCATGCAGATAATTGCCTCTATTCTTCATCGTATACTGCTAGTGTGGACTGGGTCAAAATAAAAGGGACAGCCCATGATTATCATTTTATTTGCATAATTATGCATGGAAGAAAGTGATTAGGAACTTTTGTTTTGACACTTCTCTCTTCTCCACTTTTCTGGTGTTGTTTCCACATAATCTTTTATCTTGAATATCAAAACTAGCCATGGCTGTTTGTAATGTAGCAAGTGAGCCCCACCAGACTGTTGGCTATGCAAATGGGAGTTTGGATCATATCAGACCACTTCTGTCTTGGCCCGATATATATGGATAGAATCAAGATTTTGTGGAGATTAAAAAAACGTATCAGTGTTTATTAAGTGTTGAGGTTCCCAGCCACTAAGCTATTAACAGTGAAATTTGTACAGGTAAGGCAATAGAGATTAGAATATTTCTTTTCATTTTTGGTAGAAAAGTAAAGTGGGGGCGCCTGGGTGGCTCAGTCAGTTAAACGTCAACCTTCGGCTCAGGTCGTGATACCAGGTCCTGGGATCAAGCCCCACATCGGGCTCCCTGCTCAGCAGGGAGTCTGCTTCTCCCTCTCCCTCTGCCTGCCGCTCTGCCTACTTGTGCTCTCTATCTCTGTGTCAAATAAATAAATAAAATCTTTAAAAAAAAAAAAAGAAAGAAAAGTAAAGTGAATTCCTATATTTAAGACAAGCTGTTGTACTCTTTTACTTTTCTTTGCTCTTCTGTTTACTCTTTTAATTAATGGCCTTTTTATAATTTCTCTCTTTTCAACACTAAGTTATGAATGTGATAAGGGTGTCACACTTCAAGGCACCAAGCTGCCAAAGATAATCTCTGAAGGTAGTATCTTTCTATAATATATTAAATTAACAAGTATGAACTTCACACTATTTATGATCTCGATGCTGATAATAGACTCAACTCAAGACCCATTTGGGAAAAGTAAACACTGATCCTTTCCATATGCTGCATGAAGCTATTCAGTCTTAGGAGATACCACAGATTGGGTCTCCAGGAAGAAGACTCTGAGGTGCAGATTTGGTGGGAAGGGTAGAGGATGAGGTTTACTAAGGATCAATACCTGTAGGGGAGCAAAGAAAGCAGGACTGGGCAGAGATAGAAGATGAACTTTGTAGCAATCTTAACAAAGACCTCAGCTCATTCCATAAGAAGCTCTGGAGCTAGAATGGCTGTTTGTGGTTGTCCTTTGTTGGGAAAAACAGACTTTTACTCTCACATGGACCAATCTTTGTTTGTGAGCTGCCCTCCCTACCAGGGATGGGGGTAACCTTGGCCAAGGTACCTCTCTTCAGCCAAGGGCAAGTCCCAGAGACTCAGCTGAGCATTATCAGTTGCCAAAGTTCCCAACAATTGGGGAGATGAGTGCTTCAGTCCTGAAGAGAAGGGGATTTGGGCAGCATACGGCGGTATTAGGAAACTATATATATATATATATTTTTTTTTTTTTTTTTAATCCAAAGCTTCTATCGAAGGAACTTGACAAAGAATCACCTGTGGTCTCTTCTACTTTGACAACCCTAATATTGGTGCCTTAATTTTCAGCAAAATCAAGAAGAAAGGATTTCGAATATACTCATGCCTCATAAAAAGTTCAGTTTCATTTAGATTTTAGTCTTGGATCCTATTATCTCTCGGTTAAATTAGATCCCAAAAGACTAATTTTCAAGTCCCTTTGATAGTATTAATACTGGTACCTTTTAACTAAATCTGAGAGTAAAATTTAAGTCCCAGAAGAGGACAAATGAAGATGATTGATCATAGAATTCTAGTGCTGAGGCTAGTATCCCAGGCTGCTGAATTCAAACTAGAAATTCAAAGGAACTTCTTTAATCCTAACTCCATCATCATCCATTTTTCCAAAGGAACAGAACTGCTAGTGAACCCATAATGAATCTGATTATCCCTGTAAAACCTAGTTGTGCTTTGTTTTTTCTACTGAGAAAAAGTAGAACAGCCACACTACCTCCTTTATTGTCCTTCTTTGTAAAGGTCACTAGCTACATCTGGGGTCTCTAGAAATCTGAATGGCCAACTGATGGATATGAAAAGGTCATCTGCCCTCCCAGACATATGAAAGTCAGCCGTCTTTATTTGGGCATTTTGCCCGGGAGAGGTGCAAAAGAAAACTAAAACGACTACATTGGGTTTACTATCTCACTTTATTAGGACTTGTGTAGCATCTTTGTTCCTTAGAGGAACAAAATGGAGAGAACTAAAAATAGAGGACATTGATCTTTTCCTGGCACTAAGCTTCATGAAGAATAGCTTTTTGCAAAAGAGCGGCTTTATTTCATCTATTTAAGTATTCCACATCATGCGTGCGACATAGCATTTTCTTTAATGTATTCCATTTCTAGTTCTGCTTTTATTTTGTCAACAGCAACTTTAATATTAATGATTCACACCAAAAAAGAGACTGAAAATACTTAGTTCAGAATAAAATGACTCCTCTTTTTGTCATAGGCAGGAAGCTAACTTAAACTGATGTTAAATTGTCACTGAACATGAAAACAAAAAATGCAAGCCATTGATTTTTACAGAACTTATACATTGTTTACACTTGTGAAAGCCCATTTTTAGTTATTTGAAATAATTTTCTATTATAAAGCACTGACATGTTTCCTGCTGTTTTCATCAGGCATACGTTTTCATTTTCTGCTGGAATGTTTCCATGTACTTGTGTATGATTATACCCCAATTTCTGTGTAACTCTCCTAGATTATGTAATGATAAAACTGTGCATTTTTGTAGTAGGAAGGGAAGTCTACGTCTATGTCTAATTCAACAATAGCCATACTACTCAGTGCATCCTGTCAAGTTTTCAAAAGTAAGGAGGTAAGGATGCCTGGGTGGCTCAGTTGGTTAAGCATCTGCCTTTAGTTCAGGTCATGATCCCAGAGTCCTGGGATCAAGTCCTGAATCAGGCTCCTTGGTCAGTGAGGAGCCTGCTTCTCCCTCTGCCTGCCACTCTCCCTGCTTGTTTTCTCTCTCTCTGACAAATAAATAAATAAAATCCTAGGTGCCTGAGTGGCTCAGTCGGTTAAGCGTCTGCCTTTGGCTCAGGTCATAATCCCAGGGTTCCGGGACAGAGCCCCGAATCCGGGGGGGTCCCTGCTCAGTGGGGAGTCTGCTTCTCCCTTTCCCATTCCCCTGGCTTGTGCTATCTTTCTCTCTCTCTCTGTCAAATAAATAAATAAAATATTTTTAAATAATAAAAAAATAATAAAATCTTAAAAAAAAAAGTAAAAAGGGATATACAAAATAGTTCTTGAAGATTGATAAAAAAGAACACCAACAATATTTTTTTTCTGATATCCAAGACCCACCTAACTGTACATCTAGTTTGTTTCACTTTCAGAATGTTAACCTGAGTCGTGACAAAAGCAAAGATACTGAAGGAGCCAGTTTCCCGGACTGTACATCCAAGGAGTGCATTTGTGATACACCACACCTCACCTGGGTCCCCAACTCTGAATATCCTCAAGTGCTGCCTTGAGGTCTACATACTTCCATCGCAGCCAGGGAAATGCTTCTGGAACAATATGGGAAGTGAACACAGAACACAGAAATGTAATATTTTGGTATAAAAATGTGGTTGCTAAGAGAAAAAGAAGATAAATTGGTTGACAAGGCAGAAATGAGGTTTTTGCAATTTAGCCCTGAGAGAAAGAGAGAGAGAGAGATCAAATTCTAATAAAATACCCATAGACCTCGAGACTCCTTGGTGACGAAGGTGGGTGAGGGTTGTTGGAGTCGAGACAGGGTGCCATCGCTGTGGAGTCGAGACAGGGTGCCATCGCTGTTGGAGTCGAGACAGGGTGCCATCGCTGTGCTATGCAGTGACTTGGAGTGGGTCAAATTCTGTGACCTGGTACATCAGAATGCAGCTAGAAAATACTTCAGACTCGAAGTGCTCTGAGCTATCCAGAGCTAACTAACTCTGGTTTCCTGTCTAAAGCATGCATCTTCATTGCATCTCCAAAGTCAACACTAAACCAGGAATGAGAACTAACATACTCCTACTGTTGTGGGTTACATTGTGTCCCCCAAAAAGATATGTTGAAGTATTAATTCCTGACCTCTGTGAATATGACTTTATTTGAATATAAGGTCTTTGCAAATGTAATGAAGTTAAGATGAGGTTATACTGGGTTAGGGTGGACCCTAATCCCATACAACTGGTGTCCTTAAAGAAAAGAAGAGACATAGACATGCAAAGAAGGAAGACAATATAAAGACACACAGAGAAATGGCATGCGATTGGATGATGAGTCCACGAGCCAAGGAACACCAAAATTGCCAGAATCACCACAAGTTAGGAAGTGGCAAGGAAGGATCCTCTCTTAGAACCTGAGAGAGATGGGCGCCTGGGTGGCTCGGTCGTTAAGCGTCTGCCTTCAGCTCAGGTCATGATCCCAGGGTCCTGGGATCAAGTCCCACATCGGGCTCTCTGCTCGGCAGGAAGCCTGCTTCTCGCTCTCCCACTCCCCCTGCTTGTGTTCCTGCTCTCGCTCTCTCTCTCTCTGTCAAATAAATAAATAAATAAATAATCTTTAAAAAAAAAAAAAGAAAGAAAGAAAGAACCTGAGAGAGAGGGCATGGCCCTGGCAACTCCTTGATTTCAGACTTATAGCCTCTGAAACTGAGAGACAATAAACTTCTGTTGTTTTAAGCCATCAAGTTTGTGGGCATTTCTTATGGGAATCCTAGGAAATTAATACACCTGCCTTGAGCATGGGAACAGGAAACAGAGATGGTGCTGCTTTGAGGGAACTGGAGAGAGGAGCATGAAGCAAGCAGCATTTGATCTGTACCTTAACAACCGGATGAGATTTTAATAAGTTGAGATGACGGAAGATGAGGGGAGGACAGCCCAGTAGACAGAGACTGCATGAGAAAGGGAGAGCAGTGGAGAAAGGCAGATCATGCTTGGGAAACACCAGGAAATCCAATTTTAGTGTACCACAAGTGTGTATGGAGTAGAGCCCGCAAGCCTACAATGTGACGTAGGCCAGATTGAGCAGACAGCCTAAGGGGCTCAGACTTAAACCATAACTAATATAGAGCTATTGGACTCTTTTAGGCAAACCATGTTTTGATCAGATCCTAGCTTAGAAAGCTTAATTTGCCAGTGTTTGAATGGTGGCTTGGGGAAAGGAAAGAAACTGAGAAAAAAAAAAAAAGTAAATGCAGTTAGGAAATTACTGCAGTAGTCCAAGAAGTGACAATAACAGTAAACTATAGAACTGTATAGAAGAAACAGGAAAGGAACAAAAGAGACAGAAGTACAAGCTTAGTAGAGATAGAACTGATAGTTCTAGATGCTTAATTTCATGTAGGGATAAAAAAGAATGAATGAAAAATAACTTAGCCTGGTTGGCTAAGATAAGAGAGACATCATTAATAGAAAAAGGCTGGAAAGGTGGATTTAGGGAAAACACGAGTTCGAGAAGCTGGTTTATGGCAGGTTAAACTGAATTCTTTCCTGCTACACAAGGATGCAGCATTCTTGCTGGAGAAGTCTCCGAGCCAGTTCATATCTCAGCCTGAGCTGTTATAGCACTGAACTGGGGTTAGGGGAAGGCAAAAGAGAAAATGGGAAAAGAAGGGATGCCTGGGTGGCTCAGTTGGTTAAGCGACTGCCTTCAGCTCAGGTCATGATCCTGGAGTCCTGGGATCGAGTCCCGTGTCGGGCTCCCTGCTGAGCAGGGAGTCTGCTTCTCCCTCTGACCCTCCCCCCTCTTATGCTCTCTCTCTCTCTCTCTCAAATAAATAAATGAATAAATCTTTAAAAAAAAAAAAAAAGAAAAGAAAAGAAAATGGGAAAAGAAAAATAGACCCAAAACATGTTTGATAACATCTCTACTGGGCACATGTATGGATCCCCTGAGACAATCTGAAAGCAGCCATAATGGGAGGTTGAACAAGCCACAAGCCACAGTTTTTTGTTTGTTTGTTTTTTTAAGACTTTAAGTAATTTCTACACCCAGTGTGGGACTCAAACTCATGACCCCAAGATGAAGAGTCACATATTGCCGTGACTGTGCCACCAGGTGCCCTACAAACCATAGTCTTGAGTATGCCACAGGCCGATCCTTTTCCAAAGCCCTGAGCCCAGCTCATCTGCCCAGGGGAATCTTGAAAATGGTGGAGATGCCAAAAATGGGAAATAGATGAGGGACCTACAGGGGGCCCATAAGTTAGTGCTCTTTCTGATTCAAAAGGAAAGATAAAACTTGCATAAGGCCCCAACACATATTTTAAGCCTGTATATATAACCAAAAGCATTGTAAATACAATGACTAAAGAAAAAGAAATGCTCAGATTTCTAGGTCAAAGTTAATATTTTTAGCGGCACTAAGGTATCTAAGTTATACTTGTCAAATTATACACAGTGGAAAATTATACAAGCCCTCATTGAAAATTCTTATTTCTCTAAGCCAAAAGAAACTGGAAATGCTCATTTATTAAATTTATGTACTTACAGAAGTTACTAATCAACAGAAGAATGTGTTACAGATCGTGCTAAAGGAAAATGTGGCTTCCTCCATTCCATAGCAACTACTATAGACCAGATACTGTTTTGGCATTGGAGTGAAAAAAAAAAAAAAATACACGGCCCATACCTGTATTAAGGTTATGGACAAAAAATAAGGAAAGCAACAAATAAGTAGATTAAACAACAACCAAAAAAAAAAAAAAGGATACTGTGATAGAAAATAATGGGTAGGGGACATCTTTAGATAGAGTGGGCATGAAAACTTTCTCTGAAGAGCTGACATTTAAATTGAGATCTTAGGATGAGAGAACCAATATTGTTGTTTTTTATGGAGATATAATTGACATATGGCATTGTATAAGTTTAAGGTATACAATGTTGGTTTGATACATTTATTATTGCAATATGATTATCACTGAAGCATTAATACCACTCATACGTCACATAAAACATAACTTTGAAGTATATAATATAGTATTATTGACTATAACCACAGTGCTATCCATTAGATCTCAAGAATATATTTATCTTCTAGTTGCAGATTTCTACCCTCTAATAACATCTTCCCAATTTCCCCACCCCACAGCCTCTGGCCAATAGGTACATGAAAAGATGCTCAACATCACTAATCATCAGGGAAATGCAAAGCAAAACCACAATGAGATATCACCTACACCTGTCAGATGGCTAATATCAGACAAGAAATAACAGTGTTGGCAAG
This sequence comes from Mirounga leonina, assembly GCF_011800145.1. NCBI lineage: Eukaryota > Metazoa > Chordata > Mammalia > Carnivora > Phocidae > Mirounga > Mirounga leonina. Next base: position 57,343,014 of record NW_023270825.1, on the reverse strand, counting down.
GACGCAGAGAAAAGGAAACCCTTGAACACTATTGCTGGGAATGTAATTGGTGCAGCCATTATGGAAAACAGTATGGGAGTTCCTCAGAAAAGTAAAAATAGAATGACCACATGATCTAGCAATCCCACTTCTGGGTACATATCCAAAGGAAATTGAAAACAGAATATCAAAAAGATAATCTACATCCCCATACTTATTGTAGTATTATTCACAATAGCCAAAATATAGAAACAACCTAAGTGTCTGTTAGCAGAGGAATGGATGAAGACGTTGTGTTCATATATACAGTGCAATAATACTCAGGCAAGGAAAAATCCTCCTTCTGCAGTAACATAGATGGACCTTGAGGGCAGTATGCTAAGTGAAATAAATCAGACAGAGAAAGACAAATACTGTATGATCTCGTTTATATGTGGAATCTAAAAGCCAACCTCAGATAAGAGCAAATCTTTCAAAGAACTGGGGGTGGTAATGTTTCTGCCAAAATGATTGGTGAGAAGGCCCTAAGTTAAGAAAGCCCTCAGCATGTTCAAGGAACTGAAAGAAAAGGTCATTCCAGCTGGAGCAAAGTGAGAGAAAATGAGAACGTTACCAGAAGAAGCTGCAAAAACAAGCTAACAAAAAAACCACACACACACACACCCACACACACCAGAATGAGCAAGACTGAGTACTGCCTGATAGGATACCATAGAGTTTGGGACTATTTCTGAGCACAATGGGAAGCTGAAGAATTTTATACTGGAGAACATCCAATTTTCTTGCTTAAAATTTTATAATTTTTGCTGCATAGAAAATAAATAACACAGAGCGGGCGCCTGGGTGGCTCAGTTGGTTAAGTGACTGCCTTCGGCTCAGGTCATGATCCTGGAGTCCCTGGATCGAGTCCCGCATCAGGCTCCCTGCTCGGCAGGGAGTCTGCTTTGCCCTCTGACCCTATCCCCTCTCATGTGTTCTCTCTCATTCTCTCTCTCTCAAAATAAATAAAATCTTTAAAAAAAAAAAAAAAAGAAAAGAACACAGAGCTTGGCAAACCCTAGATACTGAGTAAGTGGGGAGAACAGAAGACAGGAGGCACAACAGGAGGCTCTTTGAATAATGTAGGTGAGAAATGAGAGAAGTGGACATAGTCAAGAGGCAGTTGAGTTAGAACAGATAGGAATTCACAGGAGATTGGAATAGAGAAGCGATGAAGAGGGAGGAACCCAAGATGACTCCCAGTGTGGTGACTTGGGCAACTGGCTAGATGATGGTGCCCCGACTAAGCTGGTGAAGAAGGAGCAGGTTTGGGAGAGGGGATCAAGAGCTGGGGTTAGGGCATGTCAAGTTTGGAACACCTGTGAAACCGTCATCAAGTGCTCCCATGGTGAGTTGTTTAAACAGAGTCACTTATACTAAGCATGTCCCCAACCAAGACTTATCTGAATTACAGTTTCAGCTCTCCTAGAAATGGAAAGTTAAACCAGTTAATCAGGAATAGCCTGTTAAGCATTAGTTAGGTCATCTGCCTGATAAACCCCTGCCATCCCCTATAAGGAAAGTAACCTTTCAGTAACTAACCCACCTTTTCCTCCAGTACAACTTCCTTGTTCCTGCTCCCTTCTGCCTAGAAAATCTCTTGCCTTGTATAGCTTTTCAGACCATCTTTCTATCTACTAGATTAGGTGCTGCCTGACTCGGGAATCACTGCATAAAGTCAATAAGATCTTTAAAACTTATTCAATTAAATTTTGTTTTTTAAGAGTCTAGAGGTCAGAGAAGACATCTGGGCTGTGCATATACATTTAGAAATAGAAGAGATCACCCAGAGAATGTGTAGGAAACTCCCACACCTGGAAGTGAGGGGAAGGAAGAAAAATCTGCCAAAAGTCACACGTGCCACAATATTCCCCTTTTGCATTCAAATCCGTTCCTACCCTCCTAGAGTTAAGCCTTATCCTGACTGGTAGGATAACCATTTCCTTACTTTTTTGTAATAGTTTTACCACCTAAATATTCAGACCTAATAATATGTTTAGTTTGCGTGTTTCTGGCATCAAGGTTAGTCTATCTGTAGACAATCAGCTGGAAAGTAAATGCTCTTTGTCTATTCTCTGGAATAGTTTATTTAAGATAGGAATTATTTCCTGCTTAATATGTTTGACAGAAATAGGTGAAGCCTTATGGGCCTGAACTTTTCTTAATTGGAAGGTATTTAACTACTGATTCAGTTTCTTTAATGGTTACAGAAATATCTGGGTTTATTCTCATTTATTGATACTAAAACAAACAACAACAAAAAAAACCCAGTCAAGTACTGACTAATTGAACACAACTTTCATAAGCTTAATATATATTTTTCCTTTTGGAGGGAAATTGAGGGAAGAGTTGGGTTGGGATAAATCACTATTAAGTTATTATTAAATTTGCATTTTTAGATTATCTATCAAATTACTCAAAAAAGGTACTGGATAGCTGACCAAAAAAAAGGCAAGATTAAGTGTTTAACACAGCTGATGTACTGGACTCCGTGTATCTGCCTCCCCGGATTTGCTCAGTCAAGGTTTTCTGCTCCATGCTACCAGTGACTCAGTTAAGATCATCTTGCACTGATTGCATCGTTGAAAACCACTAGTAGGCAGTTTTGCTCTCCAAAGGAAGAAGGTTCGTTGCTACATTTGTTGTGGGGCTATGTCCTTGTGGCTTTCCACCTGCATGGCTGGCCAGGCTACAAAACTGGCTGCCCCAGTTCCTACATACGGCTTGTAGGCATGACCTGAGAGTACTTCGCCTCTTGCCTTCCGTCATCAGTTTCCCTGCTGCCCCTGAAGCAGCAAACACTGGAGGATTTTCTCAGCACACACACACACGTGCACGCGCGAATGCACGTGCACACACACACACACATACACACAGTCAAGCCTAGGCAGTCTGTAGACTCTAGGCACACAGGCAACACCCCTTGGCTGGGATCTGCTCCCACGGCTCCTTCCCTGGGGCTCCTGTCCATGCAGAATTGGCTGCCCCTGATGTTTTGAATTCAGATTCCCAAGCCAGTGCTGGAGGGACTAAGAGGCACACAATGGAACTGTAGGGCAGAGGACATCCACGGAACAAACTTTGACTAATGAAATGTGAGAACTGGCACTTACTTTTTTTCCGCTCTTTCTCTCCCTGATCTGAGACTAATTTGAGGCACAAGTTAGTTAACAGCCGCAGTGCAGATGTCTCGTAAAACCAAGTAATCCTCTGCACACATCACAAAGCTCTGGCCAGCTCATTAACATGCCCCATTGCATTTTCCATCCCTCCTTTCCTGCCCTCACCCCTGATCCTGGCACTGCACTCTCCGATTAACTATTAATGTGGAAGATCGTGCCTCAGACTATTTCCTAAGGACCCCAGGCTAAGACAGTTAATCAAGTGCTACTATATATTTTTGGTTAAAAGTATCTTTTTCCATGTTTGCCATATACTGCTTACTCCTGTATTCATAATTACAACCACTGTCTCTCAAACATTTTTCACTCCGTTACTTCTCTCTCTGGTCCCATATGCCTGTCTTTCTCTTTCTTCTTCTGTCATTCCTTCCTCCCTCCGTCCCTTCCTTCCTCTTTCTTTTATATAATACACAAATACAGGAATGAATAAAACGTAAATGTATATTTGACCAATAACAAAATACCCAGGTCAAGAAATAATATCATTGTCAGCACCCCAGAAGCCACACACCCCTTTTGACGGAAGTCCACTCCCAGCCCCCCGAGATTTCAGCATGATCCTACATTTAGTCATCACTATGTATCAATAGTTCATCAAGTAAGAAACGAAACTTGAACTGTCCTTCTTTGACACCCAGATGAAGAGATTTTCTTGGCCTAACAACTAATACCCACGTAAGACCTAAGGTTTATCATAATTATGTGTGCAACATACAGCCAAAAGTTTGACAAAACAATTCAACTTCTTATTCTAGAAAGCAGGAATGTCTTTAATCACCACAATAACAAGAAAAAGAATGTCAAATGTGCCTTTCATGACTCAGGGTTCCTTTGATGATCTGTTTCACCTATAAGAACATGTACTATGGGGCGCCTGGGTGGCTCAGTTGGTTAAGCGACTGCCTTCGGCTCAGGTCATGATCCTGGAGTCCCGGGATCGAGTCCCAGGGTCGAGTCCCGCATCGGGCTCCCTGCTCAGCAGGGAGTCTGCCTCTCTCTCTGACCCTCCCCCCTCTCATGCTCTCTATCTCATTCTCTCTCTCAAATAAATAAATAAAATCTTTAAAAAAAAAAAAAAAAAGAACATGTACTGTGTTTAAGAGAAGAATTTGGAAACAAAGAGTAACTCAGGCCAAAAAGCAGACTGAAGATTGAGAGTTTCATTCCTGGATCTGCAATTAGCTCATCACTACTTTTAGAAAATGCTTACTCTTTCTCCTTATCTCCTTACTTTTTCCCCTTATCAGCAAAATACTACAACACAATCAACAAACCCAGGCACCAAGGCAGACAGACAGGTATTGATTTGCTTTCCCGAGGACCAGGGGCTTCAATGAATCAAGACTTCTGGGAAGCTAACCATTCCTTAAACACATAGTTTTACAACTAAACTGTGAAACACAGACTGGTTCTTTCTCTCTAGGCCTCTAGGGGAGGGGGTGGAAATTTTCACCTGTCGAAGGCCAAGTTTTCTTTTTCTTTTTTTTTTTTGCAGAAGCAGTTGGGGGAGAAAAGGATTCACATCAGCAGTGAAACAGATATTTTTGAAATTATTTTTTAATTATCTTTCCCAACTCCTCTCTATTCCCTCCCCATGAAGACCCTGTATACAACCTCCTAAACCTTTTTTCATACAAATATACTGAAACACAGGTACACATATATGGACTTTCCTGGTTATTTATTTACACACAAATGGACCCTTTTTATACATATTATTTTACTTTCACATATTACTTTTACTTTTGTAATATACATAATACTTTTACTAGCTTTATATATATCATGGATATAACTCTAGGTCAATAAACATAGGATAGATTCATTCTTATTAATTGCTGAATAATAACGTAGTATGGATGTAATACAATTAATCATTTCCCTATTGAAGCCCATGCAAGTTACTTTCAGATTTTTGCTTCTACAAATAATACATCAAAAAGCTTCTTATGTACTGGAGTTTTTATTTCAATGGAATAGATTTCCAAAAATAGGACTCCTGAGTAAAAAAGTACCTGTATTATTTATTTTTAGATATATAGCCTACTTTTCTTAAATGTTATAGTAATTTATACTTCTCCTAGGAAGAAATGAGTGCATATTCTCTCACTGGATATTTTTAGTTGTGTAACTTTTGCCAATCTAATAGCTGGAAAGTAGTTGTACTTTCTAACTAAGGGCTGCACTTCCCTAACTACTCCTGAGGTTAAGTATCTTCTCTATGGTATTTATCCTAGACTTGGTTTTTGTTGTTGTTGTTGTTGTTGTTGTTAAGATTTTTATTTATTTATTTGAGAGGGAGAAAGAGAGAGCACGCAAGAGCAGGGGGAGGGAAAAGCAGACTCCACACTAAGCAGGGAGCCTGACGTGGGACTTGATCCCAGGACCCCGGGATCACGACCTGAGCCAAAGGCAGATGCTTAACCGACTGAGCCACCCAGGCATTCCTCTAGACTTGTTTTTTATTGGTGGCTTCGCATTTTCAGTTTTCTAATTTGAGTTTTATTTTTGGAATCAATTTATGGGAGGTCTTTGAAGGATATGAACCCTTTTTTCTGGCATATGATTACTGTCTCTCAAAACTCTCCCACTAATCCCCATACGTGATGTAAACTTTCTTCTCGGTTTATGGTTTTTACTTTTGTTTGTGAGTCTTTTGCCATACAGGTTTTTAAATCTTTATCTAACTGTGGTAGAGATTCTCAGCTGCCCACCAAAATCCATTCTGCTTTCTTCTTCGCCACGTGACTAGACTGTCCTTCCCTTGTAGTGAGATGTGGCAGGGGACCGACTTTCACCAACGTAATGTCTGCAGAAGCAGTGTGTACCTCTTCCCAGATTTAGGCCTTAAAACGTAGCCATGCCCACTCCATGCTCTCTTCCTCCTTCCACCGGGTGGAACTCGGACGTGACAGCCCAGTTCGGAGCATGGAAAGGACAATACCCTAAGAGATGACAAAGCCGCATGTATCAGTGAGGATCCCATCAGGAGATCGAAACCAGGGGGATGTTTAATATAAAGAATTATTAAACTCTGATAAGTGAGTGGCTGTATGATATGAGGAAACACTAAATGGGACCCAAGAGCTGAGGGAGAGCATCCAGGGAAGGCCAAACTTAGAAAGGGGCTCCTTCCCCAAGGCTGGGGCTCAGGCCTCGTTGAGTGCAGCCCACGAGATAGCAGACTTGTGCTGGTTTGCCCAAGCCAGGGTTGGGCTGCGGTCACGGGACAAGGAGGAAGCAGCCCTCCAGAGTGCAGGCAGGCACAGGCAGTCAACTCAGGCCTGGCGCCATAGGCATGCAGGGGTGGGGGCGGGGAGCGCAGGTCAGTATAGGGAATCGTGGCACCCCTGCAGGCAGGAGGCCTGCAGGAACAAGTTTCGTGTGACGCAGACCTCAGGAAATCATCACCAGACCTGGCTGAGGCTGAAAGGTGGCCAAAGGACCGCTTGTTCTGTGTGCACATTTGGGGCAGAGCTCTACTGGCCATCCTCACACCCACACTGTTGACCCACCACGCAACTACCAGAAACAGTAAGAGAAGCCCCTGCTTCCAGCAACATCCCTCCAGCACCCTCTACTGAGAAAGCTTAACGTCATGCACACTATAACGGAAAGATGCTTAAAGGAATTCTGTTCACTACCAGACATCATGTATTGAAAGTGAATGTGGAGTTTACTGGCAATAAAATGATAACTGGCACACTGCGACTTGTCGACTTGGAAAGAGCCCAAGTTCCTGAATGACCACATGGTGCCCCCACAGCCTACCATCACTCGGAATGCTTGCCTCAGAAATGTTACATGACAAAGAAATAAGCTTTTGTATCTTTTGAGTCACTTGAGGGGGAAGCTCTTTGCAATAGCAGTTTGGTTTTACCCGAACTAATTCAGGAGTCAAATATGTTGATCTTTCCTTTATGATTTCTGGGGTTCCTGCCTCGCTTAGGAAGATCCTCTAAATTTCATTTAAAACTATATAGTAGGTGACTGTCCAATTAGCGAAAGACTAGTCAAGGGGCGCCTGGGTGGCTCAGTCGGTGAAGCAGCCGACTCTTGATTTCGGTTCAAGTCATGATCTCAGGGTCCTGGGATTGGCCTGCTTGGGCTCCGTGCTCAGTGGGGTGTCTCTTAAGGATTTCTCTCCCTCTCCTTCTGCCCCTCCCCCCCGCCAGACACTTCCTGATACAAATAAGCAAAAAAGGAAAAGACAAAGGAATATTGTTTAAGTACAGAACCATGAACACAAACCATTCTAGTTCCTTTGAGTGATCTCTGTGAATACTTTCCGAAATAAAGAGTTAAAGCAGCTGCAGAGAGGGATTTAATATAAAATAACCATAGTAAGTAGTTCTTCTAGTTGACTGAATGTCTTTACCACTCTATACAAATATCCGTTAATGAAACAAGAGGCTCGAATAGCTGGAAACACAGTGGAAAGTGTGGAAACTTCTACACACCGTCTTCCTGCAGAAATTATTCCTCTGGGCTACAACTCAGGTCTAACCTGAAGGTTGTCCTATCATGCGAAAAGCTAATTATAGCCTCTCCATGTATTCTCTATCGTCCTCCTGTCCTCTAGCATCATTTTCTCTTTCGTAAGAAAAGAGCGTGGCCTTACAGGGAAAGTCAGTCCACATTGAAGGCTGTACGTGTAAGCACATTCTATTGGCCAGCCACTGCGGGAAAAGACAAAGGAAAACCAGACCCCATCTGGATCCAAAGGTGTTATGGGCTCTCAGGGAACGTGAATCAACCCATGAAATAGGCAGCCCATAGGAACTTATCACTGATTTAAGTACCAATTGTGACAAGTGCCCGCCAACTCTAAGAGCAATGAAGAGATACAGGTTAAACATGTTTTTCACCTCCCTTTTCCTGTACACATCGGAAGAAATCACATAGATATATGTGTAAATACTGGCTGACTCACTGAGGCCACCAGGAGATAAAGCAATAGTCAGAATTTAGTGATTATCTAAAGGCGGCTGTTGATAAATATCACTGTGCTTTTTGCATTGAATGAATTTATTACATTTCAACCACTTGTTCTAAACAATAGCCTAAAATCCACTAACAAATACAGCTTTCTCATTATTGTTTTGTTGTGTTCTGGAACCCTCTTCTGGAAATTCAGGCTTGAATTTTGTGGTAATAGAAAACTAAATCACCTACCATCACCCCAACATTTTAGCCACATCATTGTACCTTCTTTACCTTCCTCCCTGACCCCACCTACCTAATGAATTCCTACTATCCTTCAAGACTCAGTTCAAATGTAACTCCTCTGGTGGGTCTTTTCTGAGTTCCTCTAGAATAGAATTAATTCATCCAGCATGCGTGTTGTCATGGTGCTTGGACACATTTACATCTTCATCTCCTGCTGATCTGTAGCAGAGATCTGGTCTTATACATAGATTTCTACCATGTGCCATTTGTGTGACCAATAAAAGTTTATTAAATGAATAAACTCTCCAAGTTTGCTGTATCACCTCCATCTTCTAATGTCAGGACTTCACATTCTTAAAATATTTCACCAAATGACTAATAATGCTCCAGGAAAATAGTGTGTCGCTTGCATTTAGAGCAATGTTAAAAGGCTCTCGGCCACTCTTCATGGGTTATGTCCTGGACGTGCGCTGCCCTCTGCTGGTGTCCATTTAAACAAGCACAAACGTGGTACCTGCTGTGCAAGGCTGGCCTTTCTTTAAATGGTGGTTCTAAACCCCTGCTGCGTTGGACAGCAGATAACCACATGCTCATAAACTATTTACAGAAGGCCAGTGGTGCAAAATGTCCACTTTCATTTTATAGTCTGTAAAGAATAGGCCAGATACCAAATAGGAAATAAAGACTGGTAAATTTCTTTATAGGTGTTTATAGGGGTCCTGAGTTGCTTTAATATTTGTATTGTTTTTATAATGCCAGTAAGTTTAAGTGGCTTTATTCCAATCTTGCTAGAACTACATAACTGTACCAAAGAAATGTAACATATTAATGCCACCAAAGTTCCATGATCCCAGAGAAAAATGAAGAGCTTCAAGCAACTGATGATGCCAATCTTTGATTCTACAAAATTATAAAATAAATGCATATTTATTGACTTGAAAGGCATTAATAGTAGGTTAAGTTAAAACAGTATGTCTACAGATATTGATATAGATATGGTTACATATATTGTAGTGTGTTTCTAATAAATGAGTATATATTTTATATGCATAGATCTGTAGGAAGAAAGGTCAGGAATAATATATCAAAATGCTAATGACTGGGTTAAGCGTCTGCCTTTGGCTCAGGTCATGATCCCGGAGTCCCGGGATCCAGCCCCTCATCTTCGGGCTCCCTGCTCAGCGGGGAGTCTGTTTCTCCCTCTCCTTCTGCCCCTCCCCCTGCTCCTTTTCTCTCTCACTCTCTCTCTCTCTCTCAAATAAATAAATAAAAAATAAACTCTTTAATAAAAGGCTAACGGCTGTAATCAGTGAGTAGATAGCAAAATTTTTAGCTGCTCTTAATTTCTTTATCTGCATTTTTCTAATTTTTCTGAAATAATCATGAATTAGTGGGGTAATGAAAAAAAAAGAAGACAGAAAAATTCAGCTAATGTTATCAGGGGAAATATTAATAGATAAGACCTGAAGTCAAAATTAAAATTCTCCTGTCTAGTGCAAGAAAAAGAGGCATCTTCTGATGCAAGCATCCCTAAGAGAAACAGATCTATGACTGTCAATTACAGGAAATGTGCTGAGCCCAGAAGCCTGTCCTCTTGAGGAGCAGGCTGGGTGAGGCATGGTTCAGCCCCATTTATATGGCAATTAATCATTAAGCCAGTCTGTTCTTCATTAAGAAGCCAATGAAGTCAGGCCCACGGTTGCTCCGGAAATACAGCTTGCTGAAATACTGCTTGAGTTATTCCAAAAAGGAACCAAACCATAGGCCCTTGAAGAAGCGACGAATGCTCAAGACAGGGGGGAAATGGCATGAATGCTTGGCAAAGAAAGCTCAGCAATTTTCTTTTTAATTATTGAGATAAGAAAGTGAGTTTGGTTTCATTTAGCTGTTCAAATAGAAATCTATTTAAATATTTAAACAGAAAAGCCTCCTGATCTACCATCCTGCCCTCCTGTAACAGCTATGGCCTTTCCACAGAGATAAATTTTATAGTGGATTTGGTTTGGGAAACTTCTATTTTATGGGTTAGAAATTGATTTCAAGAGCCTTCAGCAGAGTAAAACACACACAATTGTGTATTTGCTTTGGGGGTAAGTCCACACTCCCCTGCAGTACAAACTAAATCTCCTGCTGGTAAACACTACAATGTTTGGCATTTGAATTGCTTCTCTTTTAGAGATGTGGTCCTGATAATCTCTTTCACAAACCAGTAAGGACCCAAACCCTCCCCGAATGTTTTGCCCTTCTTTCCTAGACATCATCCTACACTGTTTTTCTCCATTCTACTTGGACAAATAAAATTCAACAACATCAAAGCAACAAATATTTATGTGCCTACTTGCTGTCCCCAGTGAAATTTCACTGATGGGTGAAATTTCCCGGATGGGTCCCTGTAACCAGACAAGTCTTCCTGCTCTCTTCCTTAACCAAGCCTGTGCCAGAATTTAAGGTTTGCTTCAATTATGTATCCTTCAAGAAGCAATTCCATAAGGAGGGGGAAAGGGAACCTGTTACAGCATTTAATCCATCACCCTTTTCATGCTTCCAGGGTTTTACTCTGTCTAGAATGCCCAGCCCATTTTTTCATCCAACAAAATCCTTTGACTTTGAAGGTCTAGTTTGACTGTCAGTACCTTTAGTCTCCTCTAAAAATGTAAGTCAATCACTCCCAGACAATTGTTCTCATCTGCCTTATACATACTTCAAGAAGAGCTCTAACATTGTACTTCAATTTTGTGTTTACCTATCTGTCTTCCCCCTTTAGGCTGTGAGTTCCCAAGGAAACAGACTGTCTCTCATCATGACATTCCCAGTACCTACTGTTCAGAGACTAAATGCTGAATGAATGAATAAATGACTGTAACAACCCCTGCAGAATCCAACTTGCCTATATACTTTCACATGTACAATAGGGAGATAAACGGATCCAAAAGATAGGGTAAGAGCTTTATTTCAACTCTTTTTATGACATGGGATACAATAGAATCGAACAAGTACTATTTTAATTAATACTTAACAGAATGGCATTTATTAATATTTCTATACAGGGCAGTGTGAAAGTAGCAATTTTCACTTCAGGGTTTCTCATGGGGAAAATCAGCTTTTCAAGAAAAAACCATAGATTTTCCTAGCAGCTCAAACTTCCTTTCACCAAATTCTGTTAACCCAAAATAGCCAGCCAAGAACTGTGTCACATTTTGTCACCCCAAAGAACAAGATTTTTTCCTGCTATGTTGGTGTGAACTTTCCTACATTGCTTTCTTCAGCTATGTGGGCCACAGGTGGCTGAGAAAATAAAATCTCAGATATCATTGCTTGATTCAGCAGTAAGAGACCCTGTAAATTTTTATGCTCCCAATTTAGCCTTTTATTTTCTTTAATCATAGCTCTTGCTTGCGAAACTTGTACCTCCACAATCATGAATTGTACTCTTCCCCTAAAATCTTCCCTGATATTATTCCTAAATATTCCACACATAAATTTCTTTCTGAGGGCACCTGGGTGGCTCAGTCGTTGAGTGTCTGCCTTCGGCTCAGGTCATGATCCCAGGGTCCTGGGATCGAGCCCCACATCAGGCTCCCTGCTCGGTGGGAAGCCTGCTTCTCCCTCTCCCACTCCCCCTGCTTGTGTTTCCTCTCTCGCTGTGTCTCTCTCTGTCAAATAAACAAAATCTTTAAAAAAAAAAAAAGAAATTTCTTTCTGAAACCTTTAAAACTAATCACTTTGTTGGTTAAGTTCAATTTTGTCTACTTCCTGTCTGCCAACAAGCAAGTTGAGATAGTCATTCTTTCAAGTCCACAGCAGCACAAAATGCAGCCTACCAACTGGTAGCAAAACCATCTACAAACCAAAGGCAGCTCCCAGGCTGGTAATTCGGCAAAGGTCCAAACTGTCACTAGCCCATCACTTGATTTGTTCGCCTGTGAAGCCATAGGTTTATTGTATGGAAGTACTAAGCAAAAGTAGTTGTTCCCATAATTCGGTTAAGAAAAAAAAAAAAAGTTTAACATCTATTACTTGAATATTTCAGATGAACATAGGTCAGCATGAACAGTAAAAGTAGAAATGTCAGGTTTCATGTCTTTGCAACACAAAATATCCATCGTTATTAGGCAAATCACTGTATTTTGCCCGTATTGGCACTTCCGTTTTCAACTTAAATGTTTATTTACCTGACATATCTCTAAAATATATAGCTAATTTCATCCCTCAGCCAGTTTATACATCAATAGTTTTGTTAAACTTAGCAAAATGATCATCTATATTTGTGCACAGTATAATTCCCAAGACTAAGAGTTAATGCTAATATCCTCTGGATGTGCTAGGATCTCCCAATGAAGTGATACCCAATACCAATCTTTTGGTGTGCTGATTAGAAAGCAATGTGAATTGACATGTGACTTTAACCATGATAGACAAAAGAAGTCACTGATGATGTCAAAAAAGAAAAAAAATGTTGGGGGGGGGGAGCGCCTGGGTGGCTCAGTCAATTAAGCCTCCGACTCTTGGTTTCAGCTCAGATCATGATCTCATGGGTCTTGAGACTCCGCTCCGAGTTGGTCTCTGCACTCAGCTGGGAGCCTGCTTAGTTTCTCTTCTTCCACCCCTCCCCCCACTTGTTCGAGAATGTGCTCATTTGCACACTTTCCCTCTCTCAAATAAATAAATAAATCTTTAAAAAAAAAGAAAAAAGAAAAAAATGTTGAATATGAAGTCTTTTATTTCCTAAGCTAGATTCATAACAGATTAGTTTTTACTCTGCAAATGTGGGTGAATACACTACACCTGTGCATCTGGGACAACCAGCTAGACACTACAGCTCTAATTTAGGATTATTTTATAAAGTTGGGTTTTTTCCCAAAGCTATTTGGGGTTGTAATTGGAACAAAAGTATCCTATGCTCTAAATTTTGAAACAAAAGCCAGATGTATGAAAATATTAAGCATGATGGACAAGATAGCATTAATTTTGTTTCTGGACTTATTTCCTTCTTGGAAAATTTCTTCACAAAGAAAGATTTATCTGGGGAGATTTCAGTTCTCATTGTGTTATTAAAAATTCAAGAAGCTGGGGCGCCTGGGTGGCTCAGTCATTGGGCGTCTGCCTTCGGCTCAGGTCATGATCCTGGGGTCCTGGGATCGAGCCCCGCATCAGGCTCCCTGCTCAGCGAGAAGCCTGCTTCTCCCTCTCCCACTCCCCCTGCTTGTGTTCCCTCTCTCTCTGTGTCTCTCTCTGTCAAATAAATAAAATCTTAAAAAAAAAAAAATTGAAGAAGCTTATATAGAGACCATGTAATAGTAGAATATTTGGTGGCAATACTTGGTAGGTGGCAATATTTGGGGTCTAAAACACATATTAAGATTTGAAACATTTTGACTTATCATAAATTTAATATATGGTTTATCAAATTAGTAAAACGTTTACTTTTAATAATGCTTGAAGCTAATACTGCTGCTACTGTAGTTATGAATAATTTAAATTTGAATTTAGATGCTTATCATTTCTGTCTAAAAAAAACTAGTGAAATGTAATATTAGGCTGACTGTTTCTCTGATTTCCATGTAAATTGCCTGTGTTAGTAAATTTGCTTGTCACTTAATACAGTCAAGAATTTATTTAATTACTGAATATTTCTGGTTTTTTATAAATCTTACAAGCTTTTCTGGAGGAAAAACTTTGTAGTGATCTAATACCCAGTTCTTCTGTAGAGGTTACTTCTTAAAATCTAACAAAACCATGGATTATTTAAATAAAAATAAAGCCTCTCATCTAACTGCATTATTTCAAATGCTTATTTTCTTTATTGTTAATGACACCATCTTAGAAGCTAAATACATTTTCCTTTGTGCTTGGCTTAGCATATTTGATGTCTGTTTGAGATAATACCCCATTTAATTTAGTTGAGATTCCTGTTCTCTAAAAGAAATGGGCTAGGAGGAAGTAAAAAGGGGACAGAATTGTCCCTAGATCATAGAACACGAAATGACAAAACAACAGGTGGTCAATCAATTATCTTTATGAGCCTGTACCTGAGTATACAGGAGAAAACCTGTGCCCCCAAAGAAGGCAAACCCAGAGGTCATCAGCATGTCATACTCTCTCTAGAGCTCTGTGCTATGGGGAAGAATCCTCACAGATACCAAGGTGAGCCAAAGACCACAAATGGACCAAGCTTTTATGATACATGGGTCACATCCTGTCACCACACTCTTCTTGCTCTTTACAGGAAGTGCCACCAAAATGTTCACTGATTCATTAATTTATTCACTCAGCACACATATTTTGGGCATGAAGTATGTGTCAAACACTATGAAATACCCTACTGCTAAAGGCATGGCCAGCCCATGCCTGCACCTTGCCCCCCTCATTTTTTTTTTAAAGATTTTATTTACTTATTTGTCAGAGAGAGAGAGAGACAGAGACATAGAGAGCACAAGCAGGGGGAATGGCAGGCAGAGGGAGAAGCAGGCTCCCCGCTCAGCAAGGAGCCCGATGTGGGACTCGATCCCAGGACCCCGGGATCACGACCTGAGCCGAAGGCAGATGCTTAACCAACTGAGCCACCCAGGTGTCCCCTTAACCCCCTCATTAAGTCAGCAGTGTGCACAAGCTCAGACCCCCACCCACCCCAGGAAAAAAAAACAAAGATTTCTCAAAATGTCAACAGCAGACCAAAACAATCCCATAGAAACCATTTAGAATAAGAAGACACAGCTAAAGGTGTATATGCTGAGTTTATTAGGCCTGCTGCCTGATTCTCTTTAGACTGGCAATTTACCCTTCACTACAGTAACTGTCCTTTGATGTCTTTCAAGATCTCTGTGCATGGATCAGGCCTTATATTTTACAACTAATTATACAGATATACACGCATCTCCTTAAAACGTGTACAAAATTATTCTCTTGACCCACGTAAGTTTAAAACTCTTTGTGCTTTAAATCCTCTACAGTTCATTGGAAATGCTAAAGCCAGTATTCTCTTAAGGGTAGTGGTGAGCCATGGTGGGCAAAAGATGCAGGTGATAATACTTGGAATGATAGGAGGCGTCACTAATTTGTTCATTCAATAAACATCTTTATTTCCTTACCCTGTACCTGGCTCTGTGCTATGCACTGGGGCTATACAGATAGACAAGATTAAAAATAATCACAAGTTCAATTCTTGTCTCAAGCTGCTCATGCTGTCCCAGAGAGGCAGACATGTAAACACTTACCATGCAATAGAATGGGTATGTAAGAGACATGTGAACAGGATACTGAAAAACAGGAACATTAGAAGATTCACCTAGAAGCAGAAGAGAAGGAGTCAGAATTTGACAGAGTAGGTGACAACTGAGCCAAATCTTATCAGACAGCTGGGAAGCCTAGGTGAACAAGAGTAAAAGGACATTCAAAGCAGTGAAACAGCACACTGCATTTAAGAGAATTAGATGTAGCTAGAATAAAATTGTGTCAGGAGATCAGGCTACAGAGATAAGCAGAGGTCAGACCACAAAGAGCTTTGAATTCATTACCAAGGATAAGCTTGAGTTTTAGTCTGGGGAATCACATGATCAATTGGGGAATGGAACTACAGAGGTATAAAATTTGGGAGTCTTTGACTTATGGACTGAATTTAAAAGTAGAATACATTATTTAGATAGAGCTTGTGAATCAGAAGAGAAGCTAAGAAACCTACCCTTTTGAGCACCATGATTTAAGAAGCAGGAGGAGAAATAAGAGTCCACAGAGGAGTTTTTTAATCAGCAGCCAGAAAGAAAGAGGAAAACCAGAAATGAGGAAGAACACACAGGAAAAGGTTTTGATAAGGAAGTCTTTGATAAAGAAATGAAGTAAGATAAAGAATAAATTCAAGGGTGCCTGGGTGTCTCAGTCATTGGATCGTCCAACTCTTGGTTTCGGCTCAGGTCATGATATCAGGGTGGTGAGATGGAGCCCTGTGTTGATCTCCATGCTCAGTAGGGAGTCTGCTTGAGATACTCTCTCTCCTTCTGCTCCTCCCCCCACTCTTGCGTGCACTCTCTAAAATAAATAAATCTTTTTTTAAAACAGAATAATTCAGTGGATTCAGGTGGGGGGAGGGGGGAATTGATCGATGGTAGAATAAGAGAGGCTTATTCTAGGTGGCTAAGGAATGATTGGGAGATGAGGACATGAAGACAACTGAGCCATGGTTCACAGAACCTAAGGCTAGGGGAATTGAGGGTCCTCAAGTTGTGTTTTTAAGATCAACTTAAACATAGCATTAGAGGAGAAGAGGTTCAAAATGCAGAAGAGATCCACAATATCAGTAGAGGAACTAATCTTGAGCTCGGAGAGAATGGAGAGAAGAGAAATATGGGTGCAGATAGAGACCGTTCTAAAAAATCAGTAGTAGAAGTTAAGGGTGTTCATTCCTCCTAGCTCCAATGAGAAAAAGGTCTAGAGTAGGAAGCAAGAGGAAAGTCGTAAAAGTTGTAATACCTTGATACAGGGAGTAGAAAAGGGAGCTGAACACAAGAACCTAGAAGAATCACCAGGTGGCTTTCTGGTCTACTTAGGATTGGAGACCCTAATTTTTTTATAATGACATTGAGCCACAATGCTCTGGGTTTCTATTGAGATTGAGCATCTCAAGAATAAACCAGAGAAGAGTCTCTGTTGAATTGATCCAAGATTTGACATTGCATGGCAGATAAACAAGAGAGTTAAAGGTGCTGGCCAGAGAAGTTTAAAAGATGTACATGGAGGAAGGAAAAAAATTAATCCAGCAGAGGTATGTTACTCAAAAGGCAAAAGGATGTCAAGGAATTGGAAGTCTTCACAAATTCAAGAACTACAGATGATGGAACTTAGAAAATGAAACAGCTAAAAGGGCAAAAGGCAGTGGTCCAAAAACAAAGGAGTCCCTAGTGGTCACCAATTCCCAGGTGGGACCAGGAGAGTGTTTCAGAAAAAGAGTGAAGGTACAGACAATGTAATTAAGAGAACGGAACTCCAGGCTAGGATACTGACTGCAAGTTTCCAAGGACTTCATTTATTATGCACCAGGCATAACAACCTCTTAACCACCTCAATGAGGTAGGAACTATTATTATCCTCATCCTCATTTTACAGTTGGGGAAACTGAGACACAGAAAGGTTCAGCAACTTGCCAAAGTCACACAGCTGTTCTAGCAAAAGCTGAGATTCAAGCCCAGACAGTCTGGCTGCAAAATCTTTGCTCCCCACGTGATATGGCATTGCTTCCACTAGACTGAGAGCAGTTGCATCTGGAAGCCATGAGTTGCATGGCTCAAATCAGGAGGTATTTTTCTTAGGAAGAGTGGAAAATGAATGGTCTTCTAAAATTCTAAACGCTCTCCCTAATATCAGCGGCATCAATCACTGCATTTACTGAGCTCCCACTATGTGTCAGCTTGTGCTATTTTAAAACAATTATCCTAGCTTACCAGTTGTTGAGCCAAAATTTCATGTCTTCCATATTCCTTCCCTGAATTTTGAACAAAAAGTTTTTGTTGTAAAAACAAAACTAAAGTGATACCCTGGTATTCAGCCTGCTGGATAGTAAAATCTTAAGTGAATTGATTCTATAAAAATGCACAGCTTAGCAGCCAAATATATCCATGTGAGAAATAATTGAACAATTTACAGTAGAATCAAATGATGCTGCACACACAGGAATCACCTGCTGGTAAGAGTTTACTTTGCAGCCTACCTATGACAAAACTGAGAAGTTGTACCCAACACAGTCAATCTGGCCATCCCAGAACTAGGTATATTGCAATATCTTAGACCACCTAAGAAAAATATTTAAAGAGGTCAGACTCATTTTTTTTAAGATTTATGTATTTATTTATTTGAGAGAGCAAGAGTCCGTGAGCAGAGGTGGGGGAGAGGGGCAGAGGGAGAGGGAGATAATCCTCAAAGCAGACTCCCTGCTGAGCTCGGAGCCTGACACAGGGCTGAATCCCAGGACCCTGAGATCATGACCTGAACCGAAATCCGGAGTCCGACACTGAACAAACTGAGCCACCCAGGAGCCCCAGACTCATTTTTTTAAACCAAATTTTAAATACCTTCTAGAATAGAGTGGCTGTATGAAAGAGCTCCTCCTTATACGAAGAACAGTGGCCTGACCGGCAGCATTGCATAAATTTTCTAGTACCTGAGTTATTGGTGAAAGTAGGATGTCAATATAATGTCGTAACATGCGTTATTCAATATTTGCGGCAATAAACTTCAGAATGAACTATGACTTACCATAATTTTTCTGTGTTACTAGAGGATGGAGTCACCTACATTTAAATTTTATAGCCTCCTTTTAACAAGTTACAATTTTTTCAGTCTTTCCCCAAAAATCTTTATGGGAAATATCTTGTCTTTTCCCACCCTCCATCAAAGAATAACAAGGTCAAAAGGTAGCAGCAGTAGGCTAAGAAATTAGAGTTCAGAATTATAATCCTCTACAATGTGAATTATCAAGACTTGCTGATCAACCATAGGAAAATGCAAACACTGGTATTGCAGTGGAGATCTTTGAAGAAGCAGTAGCCTAGGGAGTAGAGATGTTGGTTTGAATTCCTGCTACCACTAACTGGGCATTTGTCCTTGGGTATGATACATAATTTGTTTCCTCATCTATAAAATAATAATTTCTTCCCATGATTTTTGTAAGAATTACATATATTAAAGCATTTAGCATAGTGCCTCATTTAGAACAAAGCTAAATGATATTTCTCTTTCCCTCCTTTTAATTTGACCTCTCAGCAGCTCTTGATCCAACTGGCTTCTCCCTCCTTCTTGATACAGCCTCTTTTCTTGGGTGCTCTCATTTTTCCCATCTCCTGATATCTTTTTTTTTTTTTAAGATTTTATTTATTTATTTGAGAGAGAGAGAATGAGAGAGAGAGAACACATGAGAGGGGATAGGGTCAGAGGACGAAGCAGACTCCCTGCCAAGCAGGGAGCCCGATGCGGGACTCGATCCAGGGACTCCAGGATCATGACCTGAGCCGAAGGCAGTCGTTTAACCAACTGAGCCACCCAGGCACCCCCCATCTCCTGATATCTTAAATGGCTCCTTTGCTGGCTCTTCCTTCTGCCCTGAACCCTTAAACGTCAGATTCCTATTGGGCTCAATACTCAGCCCTCTTCTGTTTTGTTTTTTTTTTTTTTTTAAGATTTTATTTATTTATTTGAGAGAGAAAGAATGAGAGACAGAGAACATGAGAGGGAGGAGGGTCAGAGGGAGAAGCAGACTCCCTGCCGAGCAGGGAGCCCGATGCAGGACTCGATCCCGGGACTCCAGGATCATGACCTGAGCCGAAGGCAGTCGCTTAACCAACTGAGCCACCCAGGCGCCCAGCCCTCTTCTGTTTTTATCTCTAGGCTCTCTCACTAGGCAAACTCATCCTCTCCCAGGCCTCTGAGTATCCACCTGCCAACTTACCAGCCCAGGGCTCTCCTGGTTTCAGGCTCACATATCTTATTATCTATTTGATATCTCAATATGAAGGTTCACAGATGTCCCAAATCAACATATTCAAAACTGGATTTTTAGCCTGACTCTAATCCCATGCCCGTCCTGACCTGCCCCTTCTCCAAGTTTCCTCATCCCAGGAAATGCTCTGCCATCTGCCCAGTAGCTCCTAGAAGTCTGAGCATTAGATGACTCTGTTATTTCCCCACTCTCCATTCCTAGTCCATTACTGAGTCCTGTCAATCCTCTAGCAAAATGATGCACATGTTCCCTTTTAATTCAAAGTCTGGACTTCTTAGAAGTGGTGTCCAAAGAAATCAGTAGCTTTCAGAAACCTCTAATAAAGTGTATCTTAAAGATTTTTTAAAAGATTTATTTATTTATTTGAGAGAGAGAGAGTGCGGAGCCCAATGCCAGGCTCGATCCTACAACCCCGAGATCATGACCCTAGTCAAAATCAAGAGTCGGACACTTAACCGACTGAGCCACCCAAGAGCCCCAAGATTATTTTTAAATAAAGGGTTTGATCACAACTAGAGAAATGGTTTAAAGACAAAGACTGTTTCTTAGAACGTTAGTCCTACAGGATGTTGGTGGGTATTAGAAATGGGATACAGAGCCAAATAAATTTGGAAAATTCTACATTAAACAAAATTAAGCAGGTTTCACTACTGTTATTGTTTTTACTCTCGGACTTCTCAGAATTTTTAAAGAAGCAGTGTGAATGCATAAAAGGAGCAGGAACTAGGTGTCATATAGTCACCTCTCTCTGGCTTATTCAATTAAAAAGGGCTCTATGCCATACTTCATTGCTTATCTGGGTCACCATCAGTTTCCACAAGGACTGCCATTTGCTTCACATCTGATTATCACTGGAACTCCCAGACTCCTGTCCCTCTTCATATAACATTCCTCTTCTTCATGGAATCAGCAGAGAGTGAATGTGAGGTTTGCCACACAGCCTTAAGCGCCCTTTACTTCCAACAAGAGCCCCAGACCTGTCTCCATAGAAACATCAAATTTCCTAGAATGACATCAGCAAAAGCAACATAAGGCATCCCTCAACAATAACAATTTGAGCATCAATTCATGAACAGAACTGCCTTTGTAGGAGTTGTGGGATCCAGCACCATATGCCAGGAGACTCACTTACCTATGCATTGGGCAGAAGGCATACAGACCTTGGTCCCGGCTGGGGATCCCACAGGGGCCCATGAACCAGCTTCAGCCTCTTTCCACTACCATCAGGAACCCCTGGTAAACACTGTCGTAGATAATTATCCAAGGACAAGACAGACTCTGAGGAAGTCCAGGCGTCCACTAGAGAAGTTCTAGCACACCATTAGACACACAAAAAATATGAGTTTGGATGCACTGAAGAGGATGATACCAAAAGCACAAGCAACAAAAGCAAAACTAAGTAGAATTACATCAAACGATAAAGCTTTTGTACAGCAAAAGAAACAATCAACAACATAAAAAGGCAACCGTTGGGAATGGAAGAAAATATTTACAAATCACCTATCTGATAAGGGGTTAATTTTTTTAATTTAATTTAATTTTATTATGTTATGTTAGTCACCATATAGTACATCATTAGTTTTTGATATAGCATTCCATGATTCATTGTTTGCATATAACACCCAGTGCTCCATGCAATCCAAAATATATAAGAACTCATAAAACTCAATAGCAAAAAAAAAAAAAAAAAATCCATTTTAAAAGTGGGCAGACAATCTAAATATTTTTTTCAAAGAAGCCATACAAATGGCCAACAGGCACCTGAAAAGATGCTTGACATCACTAATCAAGGAAATGCAAATCAAAATTACAATGAGATGTCATCTCACACCTGCTAAAATGGTTATTATCAAAAAGACAAGAAACAACACTTGGTTGCGAGGCTCTTGAGAAAAGGGAACCCTTGGGCACTGTTGGTAGAAATACGAATTGGTACAACCATTATGGAAAACAGAAGGGAGGTTCCTCAAAAAATTAAAAATTAAACTGCTATATGATCCAGCAATCCTACCTCTGAGTATGTATTCACAGGTAAACCAAATTACTATTACACAAAGATATCTGTACCCCATGTCTATATTGCAGCATTATTTACCACAGCCAAGACTTAGATGGGAACAACCTAGTGTCCATCAATGGATGAATGGATAAAGTGGAATATTATTAGTCAGCCATGAGAAAGAAGGAAATCCTGCCTTTTACAACATGTATGGACCTTGAGGGTATTATGCTAAGTGAAATAAGTCAGACAGAGAAAGACAAATATTGTACGTTCTCGCTTATATGCAGAATCTTAAAAAGCTGAACTCTTTGAGGGGCGCCTGGGTGGCTCAGTCGTTAAGCGTCTGCCTTCAGCTCAGGTCATGATCCCAGGGTCCTGGGATCGAGCCCCACATCGGGCTCCCCACTCCGCGGGAAGCCTGCTTCTCCCCCTCCCACTCTCCCTGCTTGTGTTCCCTCTCTCGCTGTGTCTCTCTCTGTCAAATAAATAAAATCTTAAAAAAAAAAAAAAAAAGCTGAACTCATTGAAATAGGGAGTAGAATGGTAGCTGTGGAGAGCTGAGGGTTGGGGAATGGGAAGATGTTGGTCAAAGGATACAAACTTGCAGTTAGAAGATGAATAAGTTCTGGGGATCTAATGCACAGCATGGTGACAACTGCCAACAATACTGTAGTATGTATTTGAAAGTTGCTAAGAGAGTAAATCTTAGAAGTTCTTATCATAAGAAAAAATTTGTAACTATCTGAGGTGATAGATGTTAACTAAATTTATTGTGGTAACTTCACACTATTTCTGTGTGTCAAATCATTATGTTGTATACCTTAAACATATACAATACTATATGTCAATTATATCTCAATAAAGTAGGCGGGGCAGTGAAAACGAAATCAGAGAGGGAGACAAACCATAGAGACTCTGAACTATAGGAAACAAACTGAGGGTTGCTGGAGGGGAGGTGGTGGGGGAATAGGGTAACTGGGTGATGGGCATTAATTAAGGAGGGCACTTAATGTAACGAGCACTGGGTATTATATGCAACTGATGAATCACTAAACTCTACCCCTGAAACTAATAATACACTATATGTTAATTATTTTTAATTTTAAAATAAATTAAGATTAAAATTAAAAAGTGCTAACAGAGTAGATCTTAAATGCTTTCACCATGAAAAAGAAATAGTAATTATGTGAGGTAACGGAGATGTTTACTAACCCAACTATGGTAATCATTTCATAATATGTAAGTGTATCAATAAATAAATAAGAAATATCACACTTTCCTGAGGGCTCTTAGAGGCAAGGAGCATTACATGATAGCAATGCAAACAACTTATAGTCAAAGATGAGACATTAGCAAAGGTCCTCCAGTCACCCCTCCACCCGGAATTTCTCACTGGCTACATTGTCCGTATTTTCCAGAGTCCTGACACATTGCCTAATCTCTCCTCCTCTTTGTCCTCCACCTTCCTTTTCTTCTCTATTCTTCTTGGCTTTTCTCCATCTTAAACTACACAGTCTTTGTTTTATAAGCATATCAGATTAACTATTTCTTTATTTCCTTTTCCCCTCCAATCCATGCCAATCTACTCCCAACTGCTTACCAAACTATTTTTCTAAACAAAGCACTTTCCTCCAACAGAAAAACTCAAGATTTGGCTATTAGCTGCAGAACTAAAATAATTTAGTATCTTACAGCCAGGAATTGAGTTCTTCTTTTGGAGGGAAATGTCTTTGTTTAGAAAACTTTGATTATGGAATGCCTTTGTTTTATTTCAGAACATATTATGATTTGTGTTTCATAGAACTTTTTGAATGATGAACTTTATTTTTTAAAAGATTTTATTTATACAGAGAGAGAGAGCATGCAAGTGGGGGTTGGGGCATAGGGAGAGAATTTCAAGCAGACTGTGCACAGACCATGGAGCCCCATGCAGGGCTCAATCTCACCACCCTGAGATCATGACCTGAGCAGAAATCAAGAGTCCCAAAATCCAGAGTCAGACACTTAACTGACTGAGCCACCAAGGTGCCCTGAATCATGAATTTTAAAAAGAAAACACAGAAGCAAACTAGCATTTCAGGGTAGGTAAATGTTAGGAAGTACATGTCAGGAAAAATAAATTAGCCACTTTTATAACCCTCATGTGACCCAGGACCTCATACAGTTCCCTTACCCTTCACATGGAGGTACAGGAGGTATCCCAGCAATGATTAGATCTGCAGTTCGATAGCTCAGAATGTTCTACAGAATTTCATCTCCTTCACCTCTCCCAACACACAAACATACATTCCCAGGTTTGTTCCCCATCAGGGATCTCAAGGAGTCTGTTCAGCGGTGCCTTAAACAGCTTTGGTAGAGCAGGTTGTTGCCTGTGGTCACAGAATCACTCAACTCCATGCTGCCTACATGCACCATGCTCAATGCCACTGCACTCTGGAACACATTGCTGATGTTTCACTCAAACCACAACCCACACGATCACCCCTCTCCAGCTCACTGGCGTGGCACCTCTCAGACTGCCCACTCTGACTGACTCAACATGAGCCAGCACATCTTCTGTTCTGTGCATCCCCTGCTTCTTCCCACTGCTCAACTTCTCCTAAACTCTGGCGCCCTTTTAGAGTAGTCCCTAAGCAGAGCTGCTTTCCTCATGCAACTATGACCCTTTTCTGATTTCATGCTCAAACCATTCCCCTCCGGAGTGCACATGTGCCACCATGATGACTAATCCCAATGTCACCTCTTCAGGGATACTGTGGACCAAGGATTCTTCCCATGGGCCAAACGCAGCCTACCACAGTTTTATTGAAATGCAGTCACACCAGTTCACTTTCATGTTGTCTATAGTTGCTTTTCACACTGCAATGCCAGAATTGAATAGTTTGACACACAGAGAGCTTGCAGCCCACAAAAACTAAAATACTTACCTTATGGGTCTTTACAGTAAAAGTTTGTTGACTCCCACCATAGATGAAAAAAACAGACCAGTGCTATTCTTCAGCTGAGCCAGCATAGTTTGAGAAGGACCCCCTTTGTGCACAAAGATCAGCAATCCTGTCTGCCAAAAACACCACCATTCAAGAATCAAAAGATAAAACACTATTCTATCAGATGCCTGGGACACTCTGATCATGAAACCAACAGACAAACAGACATCATGAAAACTTGCATGGGAATGAGAAGCCCCAAAATTAGGATTATGACTATCTCTGGATGAAGGGAAAAGAATGTGCTCAGGGAGAGGCAGAGAGGATTTCAACTGCATTTATAATAATGGTTTCTTTGGTAGAATGGTAAATACAAAGGGGTTCATTTCTTTGAATGTGCTACGTATCTTCCAGATCCACCCTTCCCTTCCTCCCTGCTTCTCCCAGCCATGAGAGGCTAACCTATGCGGACTGCATTAAAGGGCTCCTTTGCCTCCCACATTCTGACTGGGTCTGGCAAATAAGGAGCTCCAGAGACAAGTGGAGTCAGGGTATTTATTCTCCCAGCTTCCTGAAAACTGATTATAACCCTTGACTGAAAGCCATATCTCCCAAAAGGAGATCTCCACACAACCCTCTCCATTTTGAGTAACTGTTCTGTCCCCTAACCCCTTGAATAAGCTATCTATTGCTACATAACAAGTGGCCCCAAGACTCAGCAGCTTAAAACAGCAAACACTTATTATCTCACAGATTCTGAGAACTTCTGCCTCAAGGTCTCTCATAAGACTGTAATCAAGGTGCCAACTGAAGCTCTGGTTTCATCTGGAGGCTCAGGTAAGGCAGAATCCATTTCCCCCTCACTCATATGGTGTCACAGGTCGTTGGACTGAGGCATCTCTGAGTTTCTTATCATGAGGGTCTCTCCATAGAAAGTTCAAACCATGGCAGCTGGCTTCCCTCGGAGCAAGTGAGTGAGACACCAAGCAAGACAGAAGTCATAGTCTTTTTGTACCTTAATCTCAAAAGTGACATTCCATTACTTTCAGTATGTTCTTGGATGGAACATACCAAAAGCAGGTAACTAAGCTCAGCCCACACTAAAGAGGAAGGGAATACACAAGGGCATCAACATCACACTTAATGGGAGGCGGGCATCAGTAGGGGCCACCTTAGAGACTCCATACCATACTCCTACAAGCCTAAGGAAATACCCAGCTCTTACTAGCCCTCAGTTATTGAAACAATCATCCAGGTTTCCCTAAATCTGGTAAACAGTCCCTCATTAAGCTCTCCTCAAATTATCTCATTTTTATAGGACCCTGACTTGTACTTAAAATTGTTTTGTAAGTCGAAAGTATTTCTTACTGAAAATATTTTTAAATATGTTATAAATATAAAGGCTGGGCTGGAATATGATCTTGATCATAAGATGTAAGTAAAGGGACGCCTGGGTGGCTCAGTCAGTTAAGCGTCTGCCTTCGGCTCAGGTCATGATCCCAGGATCCTGGGATCGAGTCCCGCATCGGGCTCCCTGCTTCGCGGGGAGCCTGCTTCTCGCTCTGCCTCTGTCTCTCTCTCTGTCTCTCATGAATAAATAAATAAAATCTTTAAAAAAAAAAAATAAGATGTAAGTAAAATAAACATGTACTTGTTTAACAAAACTTGTCTACAAAACCTTACTTAATAACACAATAATGGATTTGGAGATAAATAAAAGGAAAAATTAACAAATAACATGGAGTAGCCTTCTTGAATATCATAGTCCAAGAATGGCATTGCCTAAAAATATAAATTAATTCAAGAAGGGTTTGTATAAATCATTATGATTAATCAGTTTTCATTTCTGAAATCTCCCAATATCTTGGATATATTCTCTACTCTTTTGGAATGACATTAATTTGCCCTCTCACAAAATTCCTTTGCTCCACTATTAGAACACAGGATTACCCATATGGAAGGCTAATGGTTTGCTGCTTAGTATACCCTGCTAGCCTCTTCATCTTGTAATAAACCAGTTTTGTGAAGCATGTGCTTTACAAAAATCACTTTAAATAGTCTCATAAGTCAGGAAGATCAGGGTACTCTAAACTTCCAACATTCTATTCATAATCCTAATTTTATGTGAAATCACTTCAAAAACGCCATTAACATCCATACTAAAGTACAAGAGGAAAGCAGCTACAAATTAAGCTCACAGTGAGGGAATCAAAGACTGACGTTCAGAAAGTTTGAGGGCCACACAAATAATGTTTGAAAGACTCAGGGCTGAGATTTCATTTTTCCAAACAGCTCAGTGTAAAAGAAAATAGTAAAAGTAACCTGAGCCCAGCTTTGAACAAGCAAGAAGATGGAGGTACACAGCCAAAAAGAGAAAGAATAAGTTCAAATCAAGCTTTTCAATGATAAGTAATTCTAATCTTTCCTTGGTCCGTACATGAGAAATGGAATTTGTTCTGCTAAAACAGGGAAAGATAAGAAAAAAAAGAAAATGAGGACTTCGAAAGAAAGATAAGCTAAAAGCAATAATGAAAACTAATCATAACATCTGGGAAAATTTAGACGACCTTTATGAGAGCAGAGACACCAATTCCACTGAGACGAATTACCATATTTTCAACTTTGACTTTACAAGAAGTATGAATCTTGAGAGTAAAATAAATGTTTACCTTTAATGAAATGATTTTTAGGTAATAATGCATTGCTGTCTCGCAGACAGGTTGGAAAAAAATTTTCCATGACTAACACTTTTGCCAGTACTCGACATTTTCATCACTCACTGCCATACTTACTAATCTGAAGTTTAGTACTAATGCTAAAATAATTTACATTTTTATTAAAATGCTTACTTTCCAAGGGAATTATTTTTATCCCAGTAGTATCTCTCATGCTCTGAAAAAGAGATAGAAAGCAAGACTTTACCTGTTAGCTCAATACTTACAGACCCCAGGATTCCCTCCCTTCTCTTCCTCCACCCAAAAATAATTCTCCAAGCCAGAGTAGAGGCAACTCATTTCTGGAATGTCTAGCATTTGACTAGATATACAGACATAACAGCAAAAGGATAAATCTTAAAAGGATGGCAGTTTTCATCCTTAGTCACTGGATGAGTTAATGAATTTCCTACTTTTCTACTGAAGCTTGAGGGAAAAAATGGCCAATTGCTTTGGGAAAATATTGATGTTTATGAAATACACCCTTTGATTACCTGATCTGAAAAGTATACTTGTAAATCAAGGAAAATTTCCCAAATGCGTATCATTTTGTAACTGGGGAGTAACTTTTAAATCTAATAATTGTTTACATTTAAATTATGACATTAAATACCAAGAATATAACTCAATTAACTTGATTTGCCCAATTGCAATCATCTGAAAAAGTTTATTCTTTTTCATTTTACAGTGAAAAAATTCTTCCAAATCTTATGAGCAACCATCTCAATATACAGTAAAAGTAACTGGCCATTTAAATAAAATTCCAAGGAAGCTTACACACTAGCAGTGATGACTCACTACTTTATATTTATTAGCAGGCTGGAGGTGAGTAAATGCCATCAATACCAATAAATCACCTCAAATCATTATGTTTAGAGGGATCGTGGTGATAATATCAATGTCATAAGTATATCACTTCCTCCATCTGTATTAACTCATTTCATGTATGCCTCATTACTTCTTTTTCCCCAGTTACTCATTGAATGGGGGTATCATCTACTTAATGTTATGAAAAAAAAAATAGGCCACAAATAAATGAAAGTCAAAGACTTGTAATGGGAACAAAAACTCTCCTGTGAATGTCAGTGTTAACTTTCACTTGATTAAAAAAAATCCAATATAATTTTTAACCTGAAAAGAAACTTTGCTTCAAGTATAATACATTTGCATTATGTAGAGCTCTTGTCCCTTAGAGTTCAGAGCTCCTCATTACCCAGCGAGAGATGACTGAACTACAGAATAATAAGCTGACATATTTGAAAGGAAATGCTGTAATTTGATTTAATCAAAAGATTATAAAAATGACATTATCAGATCATTCAGACAAGAGAAACAACTTGTTTGAAATTGGACATCAAACAAAAATCATACAGTGGAATTCCATTATAACTAGAAAAAAATTTTTAATATCCACTCCTTCATTCTACAAATATTGGCTCACTAAGTATTTATTGAAACATGTCATGGGCTAGACACTGTGCCAAGCACTGGAACTGTGTAGATAAATAGGACATAGTCTCTGCCCTCATGAAGCAGGGCTTCATAGAGTCTACAAACAAAAAAGTTGACACATTCTGCAACACTGAGAGATAAGGACTTTAATAAAGGTATACATTCCAAGATTGTTTATAATTACTGTTGTAATAGAGATGTTGTCTTAATCTGTTGGGGCTACTGTAACAAAATACCACAAGCTGGGTAGCTTATAAACAACAGAAATTTATTTATCATAGTTCTGGAGACTGGAAGTCTGAGATCAAGGAGCCAGCATGGTTGAGTAAGGGACCCCTTCAAAGTTGCAGATTTCTAACCGTATCCTCACATGGTGGAAGGGTCAAGGGAGTTCTCTGGGTCTCTTATAAGCGCACTGACCCAATTCATGAGGTCTCCACCATCATGACCAAATCACTTTCTAAAAGCACCACTTACCATCACCTTTGGGAGTCAGGATTTCAGCATATGAATCAGGTGGAGGGGACAAACATTTGGACCATAGCAAGTGTGTTGCAGTCTCTTTTAACAAAGTATAGGCGTTTCTTAAAAGTTCTATTGGATAACAATCTCTTGGAGGTGAGGAAAGGAAAACAGGTGTCAGTTTGTTTTGAACATTTTCTTACCATATACTATCAATATCACTCGTTTTGGAAGAGAAATAAAAGACACTGACATTATATGAATCTGATAAGAAGACACTGACTTGATGAACAAGACCTGACAAAAAATAAATTAGGATGGTTTTGTTAACCTAGCTCTATCTCCTTGAGCAATTAGCCTCCTTCTTTTGTGTCTTAAAGAGAAATTAATGGATAGGAGACAAGCCCACCCCATTCTACCCCATAGCGGAGGATAATAGATTTGAGCTCAGAAGGACCAGTCAGGAGTTAGCATGAGTGTGTGCATGGAGGAAGGAGATGGGGAGCATTATGAAGACAGACGTCTGAGTCCTGATCACATAAACCTCTCCCATTCAGATTATTTCTAATCCTTCTCTAACATCCCCTAAATTGGAGTTGGGGTGGACAGAGATTACACAGCAGAGTTGGCCTCCTGTCAGATACTTTTATCTTGGGGGAAAAGGATGCACTGGCTCACCCTTAAAGTTTATGGTCCTGATCTGGAGGGGCAAACAGGAGGTGGATCTCTCCATACCACCAAGTCAACTAGTTGTTTTACAAGTCTGTCAAGCGCCTGGTGGAAGGAGTGCTCAGTTTGGTCAAAACACATAAATGAGTTAAATAACCTCTTAGGGAAAACTTAGCCAGAAGCCATTCTGCAAGAAACACTTACCACATTGCAAATGTGTTCCTCTCACTAGAATCCACATTCGCAGAGGGTGAGACCAAGCCTTTCATCATTATGTCCTCAGTATTTGGTACCAGTGTGTCTTCCCCTGAATGAGATGCTTCACTACTTGACTAGTGTTGAATGTCTGAATGAGTGAGTTTCCATGAGGGATTCATATTAAAGTCAAATACTGGCTTCTGGTTTCCTTATTTTATTTTTAACCATAAGTATATAAAATGAATAAAATAAAGAGCAACCCCACTCCTTATAGCAGAAATGGGCAGGATAGAACCACTTCTTTTTTTTTCCAGTTAGTTAACATATAAGGTGATATTAGTCTCAGGTGTACAATATAGTGATTCAACACTTCCATACAACAGCCAGTGCTTATCCCAACAAGTGTACTCCTTAATCCCCGTCACCTATCTAACCCATCCCTCCACCCACCTCCCCTCTGGTAACTGTCAGATTGTTCTCTATAATTAAGAGTCTGTTTCTTGCTTTGTTTCTCTCTTTCTCTCTTATTATTTCCCTTTGCTCATTCATTTTGTTTCTTAAATTCCACATATGAGTGAAATCATATGGTATTTGTCTTTCTCTGACCGACCTATTTTGCTTAGCATAATACTCTTTAGCTCCATTAATGTCATTGCAAATGGCAAGATTTCATTCTTTTTATGGCTGAGTAATATTCCACTGTATATATATGTATACCACCTCTTCTTATCCATTCATCAGTCAATGGACACTTGGGCCACTTCCATAGTTTGACTATTGTAGATAATGCTGCTATAAACATCAAGGTGCATGTATCCCTTTGGAGTAGTATTTTTGTAAGGATGGAACCACTTCTAACCCAACTAGCCATGCTATCATGGAGTGACCTTAGGGTTGCTGTGCACTTCAGGTGATGAGACCTGCCAGCACCTACCAGATTGTGCAGTTCCCATGAATGGTATCAACTGTTTCCATAAGGTTTAGTCAAAAAGGAAGATGATTTGGTAATCTTCTCTTTGCTACTCATGTATTATAACATATGGATAATACACACACTGTTCTAAGTTATGGCTTCTGGACCTATTCTGATGGACTGATATAAAATCAATAGGACTACAGTCAGAATGTGACCAACATGGAAAATAATAAACTCCTACTCTAATTATCTCCACTTTTTCACTTTTCCCTTAAGAACCATGGTGAGCTATGAAATTCTAGTGTTCTCACACTTCATTGCAAATGCAATCTGCTCAGGGTGTCTTTATCACCTTGTATCTCCTCCCCATCTTCTAGCCCCAACCCTATCCCAGGACCTAAAAAGTTTCCAGAACACAGTAAATCTCATAAATGTTTGTCAAATGACTGGTATTTCTAAATATGTTTTTGTTTTAAAGATTTTTTATTTATTCGACAGAGAGAGAGACAGCAAGAGCAGGAACACAAGGAGGGCAAGTGGGAAAGGGAGAAGCAGGCTTCCCGCCGAGAAGGGAGCCCGATGTGGGACTTGATCCCAGGACCCTGGGATCTTGACCTGAGCTGAAGGCAGACGCTTAAAGACTGAGCCACCCAGGCACCTAAATGACTGGTATTTCTTAATAGCTAAATATGTTATGGGGGGATAAATACATATTCTTAGAAATCCTTACACATTGGAAAATCTCAAGAGGCCACGGTATGACAATTCAGATGGATTTTACACCAAAGAACCTCAGTAAAGAAAATCAAATATCTCATTATCTGAAAGTAACTGCTCGAGTCTGCTGCAAATGTATTTTCATTATTTTTATATAGAGTTTCCTCAAAACCTCATTCCATAACATTTTTAATTGAGGATAAAGCTGCCTAAATCATCAAAATTCATCTGTCCATTTGCCCAAAGAAGATATTAATGTAGTTGTTTATTTGTTTCTCCAACAGGAATAACTGGTTCACTGCATACAGACTGTAGTTCTTTTGATGGTATTTCAATTCCTATGTATATCTAAAAGGTAGAATAATCTGGCATTTCATTGGAATTTTATTGAATTTTTTTATTCCGTCCAGGCACATTATGGGTATCAAGTTTTTCTTGCCACACTATAGATATCATTCATATCCACCCAGATGAGAAATTGGGTTAACCACAGTTCACTTTTTTTTTTCTTCAAAAGTGAGGTCTTTTAAACATTGGAACAAGAAATCTATATTTTAGTTTATTATTCAGTATGGCTTCTAGTTGTTTCCATTCTGAATTCTACATTACAAGTAAATCAATTCTAATTTTCTCAAAACCAAAATTACTCAAGAAAAATTCCAGTGCTAGCAAACATTGATCCCGCATGAAAACTGAAATAATTTAAAATTCATTACCTTATCTGTTCCTTCACTCATTCAATATTAGTAATAAAATAACTTTTTATGCCCTCCCAAATTCTATGCCAGTGAGATTGAGTGGCTTCATCATTCTTTTTAAACCAAAGACTCCTTTTTTCAAACGTAGTTATATGCAAGACAGGAATAGCTTCTCAAAAAACACAATTATGTTAAATAATTATTTAATAACTGTATAATTCAAACTCTCTCAACTTTTAGTCAATATTATTGATTTGTTGAAACACAACGGATTGTTATATGTTAAGTGGAACAGTCTAAAATTTTCAACATCACTTAAACTTTTTTTATAGTTGGTACTTTGAACCCATCTGTTATAATTAGATGGGGGGAGCTTTAAAATATGTTAAATTTACCGTAATGTTTTGTTCTAAATTTCTTTTAATTCTAATACTTTGTAAATATATTATCTAATGTATATATTAGATATCTCTTTGGGTTGTTTTTAAAGATTTTATTTATTTATTTGTCAGAAAGAGAGAGCACAAGTGAGAGAGAGAGAGAGCAAGAGCAGGGGGAGCGGTAGGCAGAGGGAGAAGCAGGCTCCCCGCTGAGCAAGGAGACCGATGTGGGACTCAATCCCAGAACTCTGGGATCATGACCTGAGCCGAAGGCAGACTCTTAACAGACTGAGCCACCCAGGTGTCCCTATTAGATATCACTTTGACATATATAGGGGCAATTATCATAACTCTATTTTATTGAGGGAGAAAGTAAAAGACTAATGAGCTGTAAAAATTAGTGTGAAATAAAAGAAATAGGATCCGGGTTTCCCAATTCCTAATCAAGCGCATCTCTTCTGATTATTGTAAAGATTCAGATTCTAGCATGAATCGTGTTACTATATCTTACACCAAAATTTGGCTCAGCTACTACAGTAACCTGAAGTTCCAAAGTGTTAGCATTTTCAATTGCTGTAGAGATAAGTTTAGAGCACTGTGCATTCAATTCACTTAAAAGCACACATTGAGGGCGCCTGGGTGGCTCAGTTGGTTAAGCGACTGCCTTCGGCTCAGGTCATGATCCTGGAGTCCCAGGATCGAGTCCCGCATCGGGCTCCCTGCTCGGCAGGGATCCTGCTTCTGCCTCTGACCCTCCCCACTCTCATGTGCTCTCTCTCTCATTCTCTCTGTCAAATAAATAAATAAAATCTTTAAAAAAAAAAAAAAAAAAGCACACATTGATGCCCCCCAGACCAATATAGAGAAAGGAGAAAATGCAGGTGTTGCAATGGGTTAAGATGATGAGTCCAGATTAGGAAATAGTGAGTGTGGAACCAATAAAGAGATATTCAGGTTGAGTTACTCTACATATGGACTCTCAGGCACCACTTAATTATGAAGGCACCTGGGACACAAAAGCAAATACCAGTAGGGAACCAAGAGGGGAGTAGTTATCAGTATCTGCAGGCTCCAGTTAGGGCACAGAAACCATACTTTTTTTTTTTTTTTTAAGATTTTATTTATTTGACAGAGAGAGAGAGAGAGCACAAGCTGGAGGAGTGGCAGGCAGAAGGAGAGAGAGAGAAGCAGGCTTCCGCCGAGCAAGGAGCCCGATGTGGGACTCGATCCCAGGACGCTGGGATCATGACCTGAGCCGAAGGCAGATGCTTAAGAGCTACCCAGGGCATCCCATACTATTTATTTTTAATAGAGAGAGTTCAACATAGATAATTATTAACTACATATCGAATACCTGAAAAGGCAAAGAGAGAACTCTAAGATATGACAGAGGTAACAAGCGCAAGAAGCCACTATGCCCCTAGAGGGAAGGGATTGGGATTATTACAGTTTAGAAGCTTGGAAGGGCTTTGCTGTGCCTGGGACCCAGATCTGAGGAGGGGCGCTGCTTGCTGGCGCGTGCCTCTCTGAAGAAGGAGGACGAGGCTAATCCTGTCAGTGTTAGAGAAACTGCAAAATGGACTCAACTGCCCCTGCCAGGGTAGAAGGAGGCAAGGGCGACCCCGAAAAAATTGGGAAGTGCGCATGAACGCCACAGAAAAGAGCCAGTCCCTTCTCCCTCCACCAACCGTGTCGGCTCCCAGGCGCCCCCTGTTGGCAGAGCCCGACACGGAGACTGCTGACCACGCAGAAATGTGGTTTACAGACTCTGAGCCTCAGGCACCACCGAACAGGGTACAGAAGGATGAGAGGTTTGGAGCTGAGAGAGCCTGAAAACTGACACATAATGGTTTATTTCAATTGGAAGAAAGAGATTCAAAATGCTCTTAAGCACTTTAAATCCATTAGCTCATTTAATTTAATCCTCACAACAACCATATGAAGTAGATATTATTCCCAGTTTACAGATTTAAAAAAAACAACAACAAAAAAAAACTGAGGTTCAGGGAGGCTAGGTGAATTGACCAAAGCTATAGAGCTAATAATCCTACATGTCTAAAGATTTCTTTTCCTTTATAACTTGAAGTAGTGGTTCTCAAACTGTGCTCTGTGGAACCCTCAAGCTCCAGGAGTTACCTGGGGAGCCATTGTGGGGATGACAATCAGATGAGGCTGGGCTCCCACCCCTGCTTCAAAGTGTAGAAGCCCTACTTTTACCTATTTCATAAATGAAGGGGATTCAGAGGGAACATGGGAAGCCATGTAAGATTCCACTTGGAAATAAGGAGTTTGGTGCTGAAAAAGCTTGAAAACCTCTTCCTTAAAAGCGGGTGAATCTCTGTCTTTTTTACCCTGCAGAGTCGCTCCTGACCAATTCCTGGCTGCTTAGTTTAATATCAGTTTACTCCTATTCTAGTTTAACTCTCAGATGAAGGGCAAGAATTGTTTTTTTAATATCCTACTGGTACCATTTAATTGCTCCTTTCCTAAATTGATGACTCCTACGAAGAAAAGATGCTTTTAATTTATCCCAGAGTTTGACAGGCTCAGCAACACTCTTGGCCCTCTGCATTCTATCTCCTCCCTCAAGACCGAAGCCCAGAAGGAGCTTCCTCTCCCAACCAGCTCAAGTCACCTGCTCACCACCTCTCTCACTTGCATGTGACTTCGCTATGTTATAATCCAACTTCTGCTAAGTCTCTGGGACTTCTCTGAGTCTAAAGTCATAATACATATGTAGCAATTTTAAAATAAAGCTGCACAAAGCAGTCTACAGAAACTCAGATCCGTCTGCTCCTTCCCCAGCAAGCCAGGAATGTCAGATTGCAGAACAAAGCGAACCAGTATAAGGTAATGTATCTTCATTTCACAGAAGAACTTTGCATTAAGTCAAATCCAGGCATTAAATGAGGGGTAAGTAAGGAGTAGTCGTCCTTGACCTAGAATTTGTAAATCTTTTCCATTTACAAAAATTAATTTTATTTCAGCTGAATCTTAGTATTTCAGTCATTATGTGAAAGCTATATATGATTATCCTTTGGGAATGAGGTAGGGTATAAAGATTATAAAATTTGGGTCATACTTGTAATTAGTTATTAATATACACATAAAGAAAATCTTTGTGCATCTTAACCTTTGTCAAATAATTTCTGCAAGTAATCAAAGAGCCAAAATATGACATTGGGTAAGAATGCAAATTAATTTTAAGCCATGTGGAGCCATTAAGAATGAAAATTAACACGCCATGGAGAATTAAGGGCAATTAAAAACACTTATGGCTTTTTAATCTGTACAAAGCAAACTGTAACATTTTATCATCATAAACCAACTAGTCTTCATAATATTCAAATGCTCACATAAGAATTAGAGAGAATACCTTAAATCAAAGGAAAACAATTCCTTAGAGTTACCATGTGTGGCTTAATCACTTCCAAAATACTTTTCCTGATCACTCATATGAACTAAAGAACAATTCTTTACCCAGGAGAGGTATCTGTGCCCAGAGATATTTGGTGTTAAGCCCAAGATCACACAGAAAGGTAAAGAGAAAGAATGGCATATAGGTCTTCTGACTTGTACTACATTATACACAGCATCCAGCAAGGCAAATCAACATAGTAACATGCTTGCATTTGACACTAAACATACGTTCATGTGTGCACACGGGCTCTCCTTAGAGCCTACATCTAAAAGAACCATGAAAAATTTTAAATTATTCCAAAATATGGCATTATGAAACTATAAACTCACATAGCTAAACTTAATTTTGTTACATATGCATTTTTCACATTCTGTCTGGTACTGTTATATTTATATACATCTCAATTTCATTATTAGACCACAAACTTCTTGAAAAAAAGGACCATAACTTATATTAAGTGTACTTTTTGTCCTCAGAGAATTTGATAAAATGTCTTCCACATATGTTTTCAATATGTGGAATGGATCATAATTCAAGCATAACGACACCACAAATCTTTTTTTTTTTTTTTTTTTATTCATGAGAGACAGAGCGAGAGAGAAAGGCAGAGGGAGAAACAGGCTCCCAAGGAGCAGGGAGCCCGATGCGGGACTCGATCCCAGGACCCTGAGATCATGACCTGAGCTGAAGGCAGATGCTTAACCATCTGAGCCACCCAGGCGCCCGACACCACAAATCTTTTGAGACTAAAACAAATGTAACTATCTCTACATAGAAGTCAACTGAGGTAAGACATTTTGTGAATTTACCAAGGCAAGTTAGTGTAAGAGTCAGATCTAAACTGTCAAATCTAGACAACAATTCCTTCTCACAATGAGTTCTTGTGAGATTCAGAAGCCTTTTCATGGGCTTCTGTTTACCCATTACCTCTGTTTTAGGTGTGATTAAATCTACAGTCAGAATCCGACATCAATGCACATCCAGCTTACTTGACATATTTGTACTGAGCCACAGCTAGATTCATAATAAAAATGCATTGTGTCAAGAATGAAGGATGCCATCAGCAAGTAGCCCAGTGACACCAGCAAGATGCTGAGCTGTGTGGCTCAGGCCCTGGCATTGATTTCCACACTGAGTAAGATTATCAATTGTTCCTCCAGCCCATTC
Organism: Mirounga leonina; assembly: GCF_011800145.1. Taxonomy (NCBI): domain Eukaryota; kingdom Metazoa; phylum Chordata; class Mammalia; order Carnivora; family Phocidae; genus Mirounga; species Mirounga leonina. The sequence continues at coordinate 57,305,440 of NW_023270825.1, read as the reverse complement.
AAGTCTCCCCACCTACCTGAAAAGCAGGCAAACACATGCTAAATCACTTACATCCCTATCAGCCTACAAAAAGAGCTCATCTGTTGCCACTGAGGCTGTAGTAAATTGAGGTCTTACTTTCATCAAAAAGTCCCAGCTCAGGACCCAGGAGCTTCACTCACCTGACAGCCATTGTAGAGAAGAATCACTCCCTTACACTAGACACTTCATCGATTCCTCTCCTTTCATTTCCCCACTGTGAGATCAATAAGCATCTGGAATTTTCATGGCCAAGCCAAAAATGAATGAATGAGCATTCTACCCAGGATTGTATTAAGTTGTATAAAACATACATCTCTGGACTTTCATACTATAAAAATGTTTTTCATATTACATTCTCCAAATTACATTTAAACCCTATAGTTAACAACTTCTCACTAACTTAAAATTTCATTTAAAGATGAAAAAAGAGTAACTTGGCTTTATTTCTGAACATACAGATATAAAAGCCATCTCTATTGTTAAATTCCCTATTGGAAGTTCCTAAAAAATTCTTTGATTTTTCATTAATCCTGAGCCTTGCCGTTTTTTAACCTCATATGCAAGAATCACTGTAGCCTATGTGTCCTACATAAAGCCATATTCAGTATTTCTCACAAGGTCTCCTGATAAAAAGTTTGGCTGTGTGTATTTAAGTAATAAACAAGCAAAGGGGTTAAGGAAATAACATAATATCGGTAAATGAATCCTTCTCCAAAGCAAATTTGAACAAAGGCCACTTCACTACACACATTACCTCCTTAACAAAATTATGTCAAGGACAGTTTTAAAAACCATCCAAAATCTTCTCGCAGAGCTCATTTCAAGCCATTTGAACTGCACCATATCATTCCACATCCTCCATGCTGTACTGTCCTCCATGCCGTACCGTTCACTTTGTCTCAGTTCACATAAGATGTTTTGGAAGAGGGGTGCCTGGGTGGCTCAGTCATTAAGCGTCTGTCTTGGCTTAGGTCATGATCCCAGGGTCCTGGGATTGAGCCCCGCATACGGCTCCCTGCTCCATGAGAAGCCTGCTTCTCCCTCTCCCACTCCCCCTGCTTGTGTTCCTGCTCTCACTAGCTCTCTGTCAAATAAATAAAAATTTTTTTAAAAAAATATTTTAAAAAATTTTTTTAAAAAGATGTTTTGGAAGAGCCACTGTTTTCTGATATTTTCCTACGAAGCACAGCACATTAAAATGAACTGAATACAAGGGAGAATGAAAATGATTTTTAAGTTTGGGAGAGAACCACACATAAGTAATATAATTTGGAGCTCTTCTGAGCATTTACAGACCTATCTTCATTGTTGGATCTGTCTTTGTTATACTTAATAAATTAATTATTATTCACAAAAACATAATCCTATACTACCCCACAAAGACTTGTTTCTCCAAAAGGAAGCTTAAAATACAGGAAAGGAAGTATGACTATTAGCTGCTATGACAGATAGAAGAACGACATTCCAACCAGGTATAGCTGTGATTGATATACGTGCAAACATCCATTCAATAGAAAAATCTCTACAACACCAAATAGAAATTCTGACCAAATCATGGATTGTTATGACAAGTCCTCATTATTTTTATAACCCCGGAAACTGGGTTTTTTTATTATGTTATGTTAATCACCATACATCACATCATTAGTTTTTGATGTAGTGTTTCATGATTCATTGTTTGCGTATAACACCCAGTGCTCCATGCAGTACGTGCCATCTTTAATACCCATCACCAGGCTAACCCATCCCCCCACCCCCCTCCCCTCTAGAACCCTCAGTTTGTTTCTCAGAGTCCATAGTCTCTCATGGTTCGTCTCCCCCTCTGATTTCCGCCCCCTTCATTCTTCCCTTCCTGCTATCTTCTTCTTTTTTTTTTTTTAACATATAATGTATTATTTGTTTCAGAGGTACAGGTCTGTGATTCATCAGTCTTACACAATTCACAGCGCTCACCATAGCACATACCCTCCCCAATGTCTATCACCCAGCCACCCCATCGCTCCCACCCCCTACCACTGTTATCCAGTTGGAATCTAATGGTTCAGCCATACCTCCTGGAGGTAAAATAAGGATAGACACCCCTAAAGAAAACATTGGCATGATCATGGGCATGTTCTCTGAAAATGGCCTCTCTGAGCCCTGACAGCTCTATTTCTATCACACAATTGTGCAAATCATGGTTGGTTGGACTAAGGATGGATGCTCAATCCAACTAGCATAATCACATTTCTTCAACTGAAAATTTGGAATTGTAATCAAGTAGCCAGTCAGCAACATGCCAACCTGAGCTCTGTGGGGCACCTTGGAAAGTGAGTCAGTGGTGAGACTGGCTGGAGGGGAGGGGAGACAGAAGGGAGGTGGTGGCTTTCTAGTCTTTCCAGCTCCTTTTCAGAGTCCCTGCTGCATTCCTGCTCTTGTGATATGTTCCTTCTCCTTATAATAAATTCCTCTGTGTTGTTTAATTCCCCTTGAGTTGGCATGTTACCTAAAACCCAGAGCCTTAAGTAATCATACACCCATATATTAAATTAGTTACTCTTGTATTTCTATTTACGCTTGCATAGGTCTATAGCTCATCTTCTCATCCAAAGTTTAAGCTCCCTGAGAACAAAGATATATATTTTTTTTAACTTGAGTATAATTGACACACAATGTTACATTAGTTTCAGGTGTACAATTTAGTGGTTTGATAAGTTTATACATTATGCTGTGTTCACAAGTACAGCTACCATCTGTCCCATTACACTACTATTACAACATCATTAACTGCACTCCTTACGCTCTACTTTTTACTTCCGTGACTTGTTCATTCCATAACTGGAGGCCTGTATCTCCCTCTCCCCTTCACCTGTTTTTCCAACCTCCCATCTCCCACACTCCCCCATCCCGTCAACCAACAGTTTGTTCTCATGCACACACCACATACACAAAATATATTATATAATATATTGAATATGCAAGTATACATTTAATATATTACTTGAATATAGCTATATATTGAATATAGTAAGCCAACTTTAAGTGTGGCTCAGGAATTACAGCTCTATGTTGACATCTTTTTTCCTTTTTTTTTTTTTTAAAGATTTTATTTATTTATTTGAGAGAGAGAGTGAGAGAGAGAGAGCGCAAGAGGGGGTAGGGTTAGAGGGAGAAGCAGACTCCCCGCCGAGCAGGGAGCCCGACGTGGGACTCGATCCCGGGACTCCGGGATCATGACCTGAGCCGAAGGCAGTCGCTTAACCAACTGAGCCACCCAGGCACCCTCTTTTTCCCTTTTTTATTCAAAAATATAATTGTTTATAATTATGATCCATTCTCTGACCTACATACAAATATATATGTTGCTTTTGGAGTATTTCCTCAGTATTTGCAGACACCAGGAATTAACCCCCTGGCTCTGTTTTGCAACTTTTAGATGACAGATTGTGTTGTGTGCTGTTCCTTATATTACTACTGCAACTAGACCACGTTAAACTGCAAACAAAGAAAACTGAAGAACACCTCTTGAGAGAAGAGATATACTGCACTGAGAGGCAGTAAGACCCTCTTCCCCTGGAAAACAAGTTCAGGTAACCCAATCAGAAGTTCAACTAAGTGACTCCACTGCTGAAGAGCAGGTGATAGGAAAGAAAAGAGCCAGCTTTAGTGATCTTCTACCTTCCTTTCTTAAAGTGTCTTTCCAGACTGTACTCACCACTTCTTCCCCTGAAACTGCCTATTTGGGGTGGACCCCTGACAGTTCTAGTTGTATTATTTAACCCCAGAGTGACCAGGAGCAGATCTTTGCTTATTCGTGTGAGGGTCCTCATAGTCGTACCTTTCTATTCCCAATAACAAGAGTCAATGTTCCCATTAGATCAGGCAATAGTCTCCTAGTAGTACTCTTTGGTTTATCTCATTTCTTTTCAATTTGTCTTCCATAATACTACCGGTTCTGAAGTCATGTGCATCACTCCTTTACTCAAAAATCAAAAATCAGTATTTGGCTCTCAGAGGCCAAAACTGAACCCATTTACCCATTCAGCCTAATTTCCTACTATGTAGGAAATTCATTCAACGATGTATATCATTCACCTGTAAGGGCAGGCATTTGCTAAGCACGAGGAACACAGTGAGGAATACAGACAAGTAAACAGGATGCAGGACCATTGTGATGAGCAGTATAATAGAGAGATACACATGATGTTAAGAAAGCAGACAGAAGACATACCAAATCCAGCCTGGATAGGTTTATCAGAAAACATGTCCTGGAAGAAATGATATCAAAAAATGAAATCTAAAGGGCAAGAAGTTATTAGGAAGGCGCTGATGAGCAAAAAAGTAGCCTTGGGAGGTATGCCTGGGTGGCTCAGTCGGTTAAGCATTGACTTGATTTTGGCTCAGGTCATGATCTCAGGGTTGTGGGATTAATCCCTGAGATGGGCTTCATGCTCAGCAGGGAGTCTGCTGGAGATTCTCTCTCTCCCTCTCCCTATGCCCCTCCCCCTGCTCTTGCTCTCTGTCTCTCTAAAAACTCCCTAAAAAATCAGGATAGTGGCCTTTTTTACTTATCTAAGATATTTTCTAAACGCTTTTATATGAACACACATTACTTTTTGACATGAAAAATATAGGGATATTCTAAACAAAGTATTATTTAGAAACCTTCATATATATGCAAATATGTGTGTGTGTGTGTGTGTTATATTAAGGCTTATATGCGATACGAGGATGAGGCAAGTTGTACCAAAATACAACAATTTTACATTGTTCTGGGACCAGTATGATCCCTATTTCTTGTTTAAAAGGAAGGGAGGAAGAAAGAAAGAAAAGAAAGAAAGAAAGAAAGAAAAGAAGAAAGAAAGAAAGAAAGAAAGAGAGAGAGAGAGAGAGAGAAAGAAAGAAAGAAAGAAAGAAAGAAAGAAAGAAAGAAAGAAAGCAAGCCAGCCTTGGGAGAGCAAGGGGTAGGGATATGGAGAAAGAGGAGTAGTCCAGGGAGGAAGAAATATGTGCCCAGGCCAATCGGCAGATGGTGGCAGTGGAGAGGAAGAAAAGTGATGAAGACAGGTAGAATCAATAGGACTTGGTAACAAATTAGATGTGAGAGGTGAGGGAGGGGAATAAAACAAAATGATTACCAGATATATAGCATGAGGAATGTGTGCACAGTAATGTCCTATAACACGGTGGATAAAAGTGTTTGATAAGGTCTGGGGGCGCCTGGGTAGCTCAGTCGGTTAAGGATCTGACTCTTGACTTCGGCTCAGGTCATAATCTCGGAGTCATGAGATCAGCCCCTTGTCAGGCTCCATGCTCGGGGCGGGGGGGGGGGGGGGGGAGTCTGCTTGAGATTCTCTCTCCCTCTCTCTCTGCCTCTGCCTCTTGTGTTCTCTCTGTCTCTCTCTCTCTCTCAAATAAATAAATAGTGTTTTATAAGGTCATGAAGTCTAATAAGAACTTTTGTTCATTATGGCACCTTGGGTACAAGTAAAAACATTTTAAGAGTTGAGCTCTTGAGAAGGATGAATCAATACACTTGACAGAAGGATGTGCACCAAATAGTTAACATTTCCTAAATCAGGATAGTGGCCTTTTTTACTTATCTAAGATATTTTCTAAACGCTTTTATATGAACACACATTACTTTTTGACATGAAAAATATAGGGATATTCTAAACAAAGTATTATTTAGAAACCTTCATATATATGCAAATATGTGTGTGTGTGTGTTATATTAAGGCTTATATGCGATACGAGGATGAGGCAAGTTGTACCAAAATACAACAATTTTACATTGTTCTGGGACCAGTATGATCCCTATTTCTTGTTTAAAAAAAATAAAAGAATTGCACTTTTGTAAAAATACAAATGAGGTAGCACCATCTGGCATTCAGATCGAATTCATCCGGTGAAGTGCAGCAAAGTAATATTTCAAGGCTCACAACATCTACTCCTGTGTTCCTTATGGTGTTAACTTCCTTCCACACTGAAGAAAGCAGTAAGCAAGGCTGATATTCAGGGCCCAGCATAGCTCATCAAGAGTGCTGAGAGATTAAGGCAAAAATATCTCTCATAAAGATCATAAACTTAATTATTTGAATTTGCTCACTTCCACCCCAGGCCTTCTGGCTCAAAGAACTGAGGTTGTTTTACCATTAGAGGCATGACTAAACTTTTTTAATTTGTTATTTGCTGCCTTCATCTCAAAAGGCTTGAGGTCACTACAGACCTTTAGCTCCCCATTAAAAATGAGGAAAACAGGGCACCTGGGTGGCTCAGTCGGGTTAGCATCTACCTTCGGCTCAGGTCATGATCTCAGGGTTGTGGGATCAAGTCCCACATCCGGCTCCCTGCTCAGCAGGGGTTCTGCTTCTCCCTCTCCCCCCTGCCCTCTCTCTCTCTCTCTCTCTAATAAAATAAAATCTTTAAAACAAAAATGAGGAAAATGCCATATTCTCACCTTCCAATATTCAGCACTTTGAAAAACTATGTGATGTTATTTCTATCAGATAATGGCTCTGAGGAAGAGCTAATGACCATTAGCTGATTACTCAGTTTGGCATCCATGGCAAATGCAGACTACCTACTCCCCAAACAGGGTTCATGTTCTTCCTGGATGCACAACTCCACTGGGTGCAGCCACATGGCTCTTTGGATGAGGATGGTGGCAGTGGAGATGGAGAAAAGTGATAGATTTGAGGTTTGAAAGAATCACTGGGACTCAGTCACAGACTGGATGTGGAAGATGAGGAGAGGAGGAGGTATCAAAAATGACTGCCAGATATCTAGCATGAGGAGTTGCATGGACAGGAGGGTCCTGTAATGACATATAGAAAAGTGTTAGACTGATAAGGGAATCATGAAGTATAAGGGAGAATTTCAGTATGACATCTTGGCATGGGTGAAAACAATCGAATGTGAACAAAAATTGTGTTTGCCACTTACTATCCTGGTCTGTAAAAACCACCCACTACCCTCATTCATTGTCTTTCTCTACCCACTGGCTAAATGCAGTAGACTCCAGGCCCCAGTATCTGGTGGAGACATAAAAAGGAAGGAAAATGGGTCCTTGAAGGACCATGGAAGCTATATCAGTTTCTCATGGCCACTGTAACAAATTACCACATATGTAGTGGCTTAAAACAACACACATGTATCCTCCTACATGTCTTGAGTCAGTAGTCCTAAAATGATTCAGCAAGGCTGCATTCCCTCTGGAGACTCTGTTTCCTCGCCCTTTATAATTTCTAGAGGCCGCCTGCATGGCTCATGGGCCCATCCGCCATCTTCAAAACCAGCAGCATAGTATTTCAGTCTCTCTCAGCTCCTCTACTTCTGTAATCACCTGGCTTCTGTGCCCATCCTATGCTTCCTGCCTTCCCTTTTAATAACCCTTGTGATTACACTGGGCCCACCCAGATAATCCAGGATCATCTTCCCATCTCAAGATTTTTAACATAATAACATCTTCAAAATCCCTTTTCCATGTAAGGTAACACCTTCACAGGCTCTGGGGATTATGATATGGGCATCTTTGTGGTCATGGGTGGTAAAATTATTCTGCTTACAACAGAAAGTACTTCGTACTTCACATGAGTGAGAGAAAAACAGATACTGCATTAATCCATTAACTTCAGGGGTTTATCTCTTACTAGCTGATATTACTTTAACTAATAGCATTTATAAATCCAACAGGAGACATCTGTTCCTGGCTGAATTGTAATTAGGATAGCAACTACACCTTACTCCATTTTGTTACTAAAAAATTGCCCTACAAATAACATGTTATAAATGTTTATAATGATAAGGGCATCACATTAATGACAGCTAGAAATAGACTAGGAGTAGATCAAATTTTATTTTAGCAAAATGTTTCAGCCTTTACCCATCTTAAAACTTTAATCAGAACTTTTAACACCTAAGGGAAAATTGGCTATTTTACATCTTACCTTTCTTTGCCTGAATGATTTCTAATAAAGTGCTGCCAAGAAATAAAATGGTACAAAAAGAAACAAGGACATACAAAGATACAAGATAACTTATGGACAAGGTCTAAGAAGTCATATACTTAAAGGTTTTTTCTCCCTTTCATGAAATATAGAACTGTGGAATTATTGCTTTGAGGTCAAGTCAACCCCAATGTCCATGGACTTTACTTTCTATAAATTTTGTATTGCAATCATAATTGGGTTATCACCAAATGTTGTTTTTATGAGAAGAAAACTAAAGGATGAGGTAGGGCTTGTTCCCACTAGACATTCATCACCAGCAAATTCCTTATTATTCTAATGACTGTTCACTGGGGAAAAAAAAAAAATTAATGCGCTTTCATGTTTTCCAATTTAAAAAAAGAATCAGAATTTAATGCGAATGCATTTTTAACATTTTTCTGTGCTTTAGGGAAGCTGCTTTTAGGAGGGAAATGTAATGAATGTTTTTAATCATACTAAAATGGTTTGCCCAGAGTGTGTGGTTTAATTCAACTTTTCAATGACAACAAAACAGAATAGACTAAGCCCATTTAACAGCCAGGGTTCCTCCCTTCTCAACATGGCTACCTATGTTTAAATATATTTGGAAGATAAAATTTATTTAGAATATAAGAACAAAGAAGGCTACCTGGTTAATATTCACAATCTTTTTTTCCCCCACAAAGATCTATATGGATCATTGCCACTCTTCTGAGAACTCCCAACCTCATGACTCCAAGCTGTTCCCATCCTCAAAATATACCTCACCTATCCCACAGATGCATTCCCTTCCCCTTTTCCCTAGTTTGTTCTTGTGTGCCCTTCAGGTTTTCAATAAATTCTTAATGTCATCGATGAAAATGTCACTGCTGAGAAGATTTAAGTCCCATTGTTCCACTCAGGCCTTTAACTGCAAAGTAAACAACCTGCTTTCAATAAGCTTGTCCTCAGATTTAAACTGAACAGAAATCAAAGAATAATTTCTGTGCCATTTTTCGCTTCGTTGATTTGAATCACACTCTTGGAGATTCCATCTAAATATCTCCCTGAAGGGGCGCCTGGGTGGCTCAGTCATGAAGCGTCTGCCTTCGACTCAGGTCATGATCCCAGGGTCCTGGGATCAAGCCCCACATCGGGCTCCCTGCTCAGCAGAGAGCCTGCTTCTCCCTCTCCCTTTGCTGCTCCCCCTGCTCGTGCTCTCTCTGTGTCTGTCTCTCTCTCTGTGTCAAATAAATAAATATTTTTAAAAATAAATAAATATCTCCCTGAAGATGTTCTAATCGCCTCACCAGATGTCCACATCTCCTTACTGCTTTCCAAAGTGCCATGACCAAACCTCCATGATATCAAATAATGCCTTTTTTGTCTCAGTCTAGAAAACAGGAGGTATCATGAGGAGGCAGACTTGAAGACCACAATAAGGAAAGTGATAGAGGCTCTTCCACACAATGAAGAATTGATCTGTAAATATTGACTGGTTCTTGAGAAGGGGAGAATGGATACAGAAAATAAATTATCTGAGAGAAGGGTTTTTCCCCTACTTACATCTATTGCTACCATAAGGATCTGTACCACAGATATCCATAACCTTAAGTTTCCAGAAAATGAAAGATGCTTCAGAATGTATGTGAGCAGTTATAGGATACCGTGCTTCCAGGTTTTCCATTTTAAAAAAACCTCACAAACTGGATTCTGGAAAATGCAATGGGGAAGGCTGATGCAATCAACTGAGTAATTTGTGCACAATCCACCTGCCTCAATTCTAGTAATTTTAAGTAGTCCACTAGCCTATCCACTTATTCTGGTTCTCTGTAGCATTTCATGAAAAGAAAAGGTATCAGGCAAATGTCCTAGACAGCAGGTGGAAGCGCCAGTAAATGCGGGCCAGCAAATCCCTGTAGGCACACCATCCAGTTCTGCCTGGCTCATTACCTCTTTGGGTCCCCTGAGCAGTGTTCCCTCTGTTGTCTCTGCACTCTGGGATAATGTGACAAGGTAGCTCCAATACCTGGCAAAAATTTAAACGTAGCAGTTATAAAGTAGCTCCAATAACTTGCCAAGAATAAAAAAATACTCTTCAGGTCACCTTTTTTGTCATTCTATCTGTTAACTACCCCCTCTCAAGATCTCCCCCAAGGATATAGGACAATAGACTTTATTCTAAGGAGTTCAGAATTCTTCACTAAAAGGTGTGATTAAGGACTAAAAATATTACTATCCAAACTAATTAGAGGGAGTTACGGTCTAATTTAGTTCTATGATGTGAAGCTGTTCTGAGTTGGTTTTATTGGAAACACAAATTCTATTATATTCTAAATTCAATTGCACAATTCCACAGCAAAGAATTGGGTAATCCATATAGCTCTTCAATTTTCTTGCTGAGATTCAAAGTTTTGCTTATTTCAGGTTATGAAATATGAATTATTTCAGTGAATCAACTTCTAATTTCAAGGAGATTTGAGGAACAACTCTTTAATTAGTCTTTATCATGCTTGCTTAAACCTTGCCAGCCATCTCTCTCCAGAAAGTAAATTAAAGTGAGAGGAGAAAGAATCTGAATGACCTGTCATAACACAGCTGGCTACTTGACAGATAAGTCCTCATAAGACCCATCATTCTGAAGAATGACATAATTTTAGTTCCAAGCACTAAGCATACTCAGAAAAAGTTAGAAGGCAGTGCAATGAGAAGTCAGGATAATGATTTGTGTGTGTGTGTGAATGGACTATCTAGGTAAATATTTACATCTGATAAGTAATGCAGGCTCATTATTTGTCATTCATTTTTAATAGTTTTCCTGCCTTGAAAATATTTCTTTACCCAAGCAGATATTCAGTTTCTCTGTAATTTTTAATTACCAACACAAAACATTATTTTTTACCACTATTATGTATTTTTTAATTATTATTGTAAGTTTTCAGCCACGATTCACAAAACTAGCACCTAAAAACCAGGCCTTCCTAGTAACAGAGTGTCATTTTAAAAAGCAATTTTTATTTTCTCTAAGCCATCAGAAAACATTAGAAGCAGAAAAGACATGAAGTAAATAGACTGACAAATACTTCTTTTTTGTGACTCATAGACGAAGTAGCTACTATTATTTACTCCCAGACTCTGTACAAAGTATTTTACATGGATTATCTGATTTAATCCTCATAAACACTCACTAAAGATGTCCTATATTATTTCCATTTGATCAATAAGGAAACAGAAACTCAAAGAGGTAAAGTAGCTTGCCCACGTTCGATGGCTAGTTAGAAACTGGCCTATAGTTTAAGTTTCAATCTCTCAGGACAAAGTGCTCAGTTACCATGATATGTCACCTCTACGTGCAGATCCAGGCCCACCTGTAAATTGGCATGTGATACCTGCTCATGTACTGAGGTGGAGATGGTTAGCTGTCTACAGTTTGTGCCATCCTTCCATGCATAATGTTGATGCTGGTAAATGTCCACTCAGGGACTACATTTCTAATTCCCTTTATATCTAGGTGAGGCTGTAATACTTACCAACAGAATATGGACAGAATTGATGTTTGTCACTTCCAGACCCAGCCTATAAAAACCTGCCAGGAGATTCTCTGTGCTCACCCGCCATCCCATTTTTCATTTCATGTCAGCTAGGGTTGTCAGATAAAATGGAGGACACCCAGTTAATCTTACATTTCAGAAAAACAACAAATATTTCAGTGTAAGCATGCCCCATGCAATATTTGGAACATACTTTTTTTTAAGATTTTTTATTTGTTTATTTGACAGGGAGAGATACAGCAAGAGAGGGAACACAAGCAGGCGGAGTGGGAGAGGGAGAAGCAGGCTTCCCGTGGAGCAGGGAGACCTGGGATCAGGACCTGAGATGAAGGCAGATGCTTAACAACTGAGCCACCCAGGCTCCCACAATATTTGGAACATACTTATATCAGGGGCACTGACATTTGGCTTGCCAGATTTAGCAAATAAAATGCATCAAAAATGTAAGTGTCCCAAACATTGCACGGGACATACTTATACTAAGAAGTTATCTGTCATTTACCTGGAATTCAAATTTAACTGGTGTCTGTTGGTTCACAAACTGGTCCCCTATACATAGAGGGCAAGGAGACACCAAAAAAGAATGCAGGACACTCCAGATCGGTAGATGGTAGGTTTAATAGGTAAAGGAACTTAACTTACAGGCTTGTCTTGGGCAGCTGCAAGATGAGTAGATCTCTAAACCTACAGGCCAGAATCTTAAAAGTTCATATAAAGATGTTAACTGGGTTCAGTCACATATACCATCCAGAGAGTCTTTTTTTTTTTTTTTTTTTTTAGATTATTTATTTATTTGAGGGAGAGAATGAAAGAGAGAGAGAGAGAGAGCACAGGAGGGGGCAGTGTCAGAGGGAGAAGTGGACTCCCTGCTGAGCAGGGAGCCCGATGTGGGACTCGATCCCGGGACTCCAGGATCATGACCTGAGCCGAAGGCAGTCGCTTAACCAACTGAGCCACCCAGGCGCCCCCATCCAGAGAGTCTTCACACATCGCTCTCGCAAGGCAGCATCCTTGAAAAAGGCTCCCACTGTGTGAACGGTGGGCAGAATATACATTCCTAGGACAAGTCATGTCCTCTCGCTGATGTCCTCCAACAGTGTCCAGTGTTCTAACTTGCTCAACCTGGCAGTCCAAATACCGACGCCTCTAGAAACCTTAGACGCAGCCGCATGCTGAAGGCGGCACAGCAACCAGCAACACGACCATGACCTAGAGCATCTCCTCCTTTGAGCTTTACGTGAATTGAGAAATAAAGTCCTATTGTGTTAAGCCACTAAGATTTGTGACTAATACAATACTTGCAATACTAACATGACTAGTTCAAATACAAGTGCCAAGAATTTACTGTTTAGGCCTTACACAGAGGTAACCCAGAGAGTGGAAATAACTTGGGTCTGGAGTCACACCAGCATTCCCTGGCTTTACATTTCTGCTGCACCACCTTCTAGCTTTGTGTTTTTAATTTTTAGCCTCAGTTTCTTTATCTGTAAAATGGTAAAGCCAAGGCTTTCTTGAGAAACTATCATAAAAATTAGATTAAATAATTATGCAAAAAACCTAGAATAATATTTGGCACATAATAGATCTATTACCAATTTTTATTATTTAAAAAAATAGGCTAACTTTGCATTTTTAATACTTACTGACCTGCAAAATTCTATGCCTTTTTAATTAAAGTTCATTTTGTTGTTTATAATTAATTATTAAATCCATAAGTCTCGGTTTCATAATTAGCTACTTTTTATCTCACTGTCTTTGAACTCAGTAATTGGCTTTGCTAATTTTTAAGCTGAGATCAGCTTTCCCTGAGTTTTCTAATTGGACTGGCACTACTAAATGGACTAATTTTTGTACATGGTTCTCAACACAAAGCCCAAAAGGCACTCTGGACAAAATCTGAAATCTGCCTTTTCTCCTTTTTTGCTGAGCACATCTCAAATTGATCAGCTTACCAGGTAGAATTCAAAAGTCACTTTCATTTGAAATTGGATAACCATCAAATCACCCTATTACTATCAAAAGCCAGGATGCTCACCATCACAAATCCCAAGACTAAGGCATGCTCCCTATAGATTCAGAACCTGGCTGTCCCTACAGCACAAAATTTTGGCCCTCTCTCTGACTTACACTGCTTGCTGTCTAACAGGAAGAGTGAAGCCTAATTTGAAATCACTTTTTTAAAATAGTTTTTGTTGAAACATTTTAATCAAAGTTTTTTCATCAAAATTAAGCTATGTTTTCAGTTGTAAATCAGTTTCCATAACTCTCTTCTCAAAGAAAACCTAAAAATGAAAGTGAATCCCTGATACCTCTGAAAAGCTATTTTCAGGGGCTTATAGAAAGCAATAAAGGCATGTTTCAATTTTGACTTTTTAAAAAAAATTAATCAAGAAAGTAATTAACATTTCCCCCTCTCAAACAGCATTTTGAGGGACTTCCAAGTATGATTCTAATAAGTGAAGATCCAGAGAACACACCTGTATCCAGGGTCCCACACAGCTAAACACAGCCGGCTGTCAGAGTGCATGTGGTCACGACACAGTCGTAAAGGGCTTCTTTGTGTATTAGTCCACTGCTTGATTTACACCCAAAATGGACTACTGGCTAAATTCAGTAAGTTCAGGGCACCTGGGTGGCTCAGCCGTTAAGCTTCTGCCTTTGGCTCAGGTCATGATCCTGGAGTCCCAGGATCCCTGCTCAGAAGGGTGTCTGCTTCTCCCTCTGACCCTCACCCCACTTGTGCTTGCTCTCTCTTTCCCTCCATCTCTCTCAAATAAATTAAAAAAAACTTTTAAAAAAATTCAGGAAGTTTAAGGAACATTGACATTGACACCCAATTGAAAGAGGAGCCTGATAATGATAATTCTCAAATTTCACCTCAAAGTCTTCTTTTTCAGAATTCAAAATTGCATTCATCTGATAAAAGTTTTTATATAGAACCTCAAGATGTCTCCAATACTCCAAAGTTATGAAGATGAAATAGAGTGACAATTACATTAAATTTGGCTTTCTAATTCAGTGGGGGAAAAAAGGTCATCCACACTTGTAAGGCATTACAGAGAAGGGTTTACAAAATGGTAGACAGAAATTTTTGTATCTTATCACATAGAAACAAAACACAAAAAAAGGTACAAAATAAAGCAATTGCTTTTTACTTAATGCAAGAACTCCAAACATCAGATTTTTAAACACACACACACACACACACACACACACTTTCTTCTATTTCAGATGCCTCCAAACAATGTGATAGGGCCTTATGCTGTAGCTTGTTTTTGGGAGGGTATTTGTTCTATTCTATTCTTATAACTCTTCCAAAGGTTTGAGATTCATTCAAACTTTTAAAAATTAATCTATATTTAAATATCTTTTTTATCCTAAAATCAAACACAAAATAATGTCATTTTTAATTTATTTGTTGAACCATACTCTATCAATTTAAAGTAAACAGTGTAGGGGCACCTGGGTGGCTCAGTCAGTTAAGCATCCCATTTGATTTCGGCTCAGGTCATGATCTCAGGGTCGTGAGATCATGGAGTCTGCTGAAGATTCTCTCTCTTCGGGGTGCCCGGGTGGCTCAGTCAGTTAAGAGTCTGCCTTCGGCTCAGGTCATGATCCCGGGATCCTGGGATCAAGCCCCAAGTTGGGCTCCCTGCTCAGTGGGGAGTCTGCTTCTCCCTTTCCCTCTGCCCCTCACCCTGTTTGTGTGCTCTCTCTCTCTCTCTTACTCTCTCTCTCAAATAAATAAAATCTTTAAAAAAGAATTAAAAAGATTCTCTCTCTCCTCTCCCTCTGCCCTGCCCCCCAAAATAAATAAATAAATAGTGTATATTTCTTGCTAAATACATCTAAATACTTTCAGATCATTACACTTAAATGTATGACATTTAGAGTGCATTAAAGATACTGCAATCTTAGGCTGTGCCTTTTATCGGCACAACTTATAATAGCGATGTAAGGAGACAAATAGTTGCTACACTTGTGGTGAACATAGCATAATGCATAAACTTGTGGAATCACTAAGCTGTACACCTGAAACTAATGTAACATTGTATGTCAACTGTATCCAAATTTTAAAAAGAAAAAAAAAGATATTGCAACCCTTAATATTATCTAAGTTTTCTAACTTCACAATATTACTTTATCATATAATTTTCAAAAATGATGGAATGAAATAATGAGATTATCTATTACTATAAAAGGAGTTGGAGTATCAAAAAGGTTTGCAAATGCCCAAGCTCCATTTTGTTCATTACTGATCAACTACAGGATGGAGAAAATGCAGTTTTCAATCTCAACTCCAAGAGAGAGACACTTGTATTGCTCAGAGCAGAGTATATACAAGAGTGGATTTGGAGCCAAGAGACACATAGCTTCACAACTGGAATAATTGGAAGCTATAACTTGGAGTTTCCCAAAGGACACAATTGTTCAGTTTTCTCCAGTGAATGAGTTTAGAAGGCAGATGGCTATATTGGTCCGGAGTTGCAAGTTTGATAGACGCAATAGAAAACAGAGCACAAGGGAATTGAAAATTCTGGTGAGAGAGTAATTAAAATTATTCACTGGATAGCACAGGTTCTAGATAGATTGAAAAAAAAAAGGTAGATGCCAGGTGAGGGATGATAGACTGAGGGAAAAAACTGGAAGGATCAGAGCAGAAATATTAAGAATGAGATATTTGTGGAGAGAAGAAATTTTGCAGTTGTGTTTGCAGAATGGAATGCTGGTTGTTAAATAGTTTTCTGAGGGTAGAGAAAGGTTGGTAAGAGACCTTGTGATAAGACCCTGAAGTGGTGTGGAGGTAAAGATCATTATATAAAGAATAGCAAGAAAACTCTAAGGAAGTTGGAGGGGTTTTGTAAAATACCCAAACTGACAAGAGTCAGTGGAAGAGAGGAATGTTGTAATTCAGATGCCAGGGTTCTTAATAAATTCTGGGGATTAACCAGAATACATTGTTAGGAAAATGGATTTTTGGGGGGAGTAGTTTAAACTGTAAGGCGTCAGGGCAAAGTTCTTCCATTCACTTGCTAATCTTGGACAACTTATTTACTTCCTAGGTCTCTTTTTCCTTATCTGTAAAATATAATTTAAAAAGTTTCATAGGATTTTGTGAGAATTAAAAAAGCCTAGTTAAAGAAATTTAAAACAGTGTCTTAGAGAAACTTGTGTTTCTCTATGCCCTTTCATTTCCACCTGCACACCCGAGCTCATTACCTTGACAAATGCACCCAGTAGTTATCAACACACACTACTAACATTTTCTTTTCCAACCTCTGCCCATGGAGTAACACTCTCGTAGACGCCTTCCAAGTAGTGCAGGCACCTATCTTCCCAAGGGTATGACCAAATGTGTTAGGTGGATCTTCATTTTCCAGCCTCCAGTCTCAGTATTCTCGGTGCCCACTAATCAATCTTAAGCCAATGTCACATATTTTAGATGTTTTCATGGCAGCACTCCACCTCTAGGTACAAAACTCTATTACGGCCAAGATATTTAATGCCATGGCTAGCATTAAAGGCTCTGAACATAGTTGAAAGTGTTGGAAGACAGGGCAGCCCCAGAAAGATGAGCTAGGAGGGAGGAAAGGAAGAGCAAACCTGAAGGAAAAGCAGAGGTGCCCCATGAGCTTATGATTCAGGGCAGGCGCCAAGATATCCAGAATGGAATTAACTAGCCTTGAGCTCCTGTTGGAGTCTCGGGACAAATGACCTCCTTGGGTGGTGAAACTGGGTGGGGCTCTAGGTATTGCTTGGTTTGATGCCTAAGGTGTCCCATTTATCAGAATTCTGGTTCCATTACCTCTCTGAATCCTTCAATTTGAACTTTTCCAGTCAAAGTGCTGTAGCACTTCTGCGCCCGATCCAAATTTTGACACTCAAGCCCTTTTGACAAGCGTACATGATTCACCAAAAAAAGAGGGTGAAACTGACTTCTATCAGGTAAATTTTGAGATTGAGTTTTATCAGAAATTTCTGCTTGAAAGGAAACTGAAAATCTGTTGCAGAATACCTTTCAGCAAAGTTTCCTAGTTCTACCGTAATACATAAAAAATGATTCCTTAAATTTTCAAAAATAAGTGCAATTATTGTCATCACTATCAAATAACCATCATCACACCACCACCTTCACTTGCTATTTTTACGGCCATCATCATGACCACTCTCTTTCTCTCCATCCTTCTCGTCACTAAATAGTTTTGAGTGTTTACTTTCTGAGGACATTATGCTGGGTGTTGGGCTTGCCTAAGCACATAGGTGCAGTCTGAGGCTGAACTCTTTCTTTAAGTCTCCTTAGGACATGTTGGTAATGAGTAGTGTTGGTAAATAGTCTTTTTTTTTTTTTTTTCCAAAGCCTTGTGTGCTCAAGAAGTATTGAGGGATGCCTGGGTGGCTCAGTTGGTTAAGCATCTGCCTTCGGCTCAGGTCATGATCCTAGGAACCTGGGATCAAGTCCCACATTGGGCTCCTTGCTCAGCAGGGAGCCTGCTTCTCCCTCTGCCTGCCACTCCCCCTGCTTATGCTCTCTCTCTCTCTCATACACACATAAAATCTTTTTAAAATTTTTTTCTTAAAAAATAGTACTGACAGCAGATTCCCCCATCCCACCCCAGGGCCCACCTAGTGGGTTCTATTGAGCCATTTGTATTAGTTTCAGCAGTCACAGTGTCATTATTGAATAGAGCTCTCCCAATGCCCCCAAAGCTGTTGAAAGGAAGGGGGGAGGAACAGGGAGGGAGGGAGGGAGGGAAGGAAGGAAGGAAGGAGGGAAAGTGGGAGAATCTAATATACCTGTGTTTAGAGAAATAAGAGATTGTGTTCAAATGAGAAAATTGATCAGTTCACAAATCATGAATTAAATAGGCTCACAATTTGCCAGATCCACAAATTCCTCAGAACTCTTGAATATATTACCTCTTTAGAAGAATAAATATTAAATACAGGCACATACACACACACCATACCTTGTGTGCCTCTGTTCAAAGAATATTTAAATCCATTTATGTTAATAGTGCTAATAGAACCTGAATCACTAGAATCTGCCTCTTTGTAACTTCTGTCCATTTGTCTAGCTACCACCCAAGGAAATAGGGCAAGTCTCATCCCTCAACTGTTTTAAGTCTGTTAATGTGAGTCCCATAAATCTGTTCTCCCAGCTGAACACCCCAGGATCCTTCTACTCTTCTTTGACTGATAGGACTTCAGTTCTCATGACCGCTTTTTCTCTGAAGTATTCCATCTTGTCCACATCTGAGACAGCACTCCTGATCACAGAGCACTCTTGCAGAGTGGAACCAAATATTGTACTGCCAATATTTCATCCAAGGATGGCACTATTCTTTGTTTCTTCTTGACATTTTCAACTAAAGACCCAGTTTTGCATTTGCTATCAACACAGTCACCCCACCTGCACCAACTTCCAAGCCTGATGAGTCTGCCAGTTACCATTTCTCAGCACTCTTCAACTACCTCGTGTTGTTCAAAGATGTGCGGCCGTGTATTCAGAGTGATGGGGTTAGATCCTAGAGCTCATAGTCATGCTCTGCAAATAAAGTATTGTTTTGGCTGTTAAAATTTTACAAAGGATATGCTCTCCAGCTGCTCTTCTCTCCCTGAATTAATCAGCATTGCTGAAGATGTTTAATCTCAAGGAGCTCATTCTATAAGGTGTTCAGGATTAGTCCTTACAGCACTGTTACACTTCATATCTTAAGTCAGAATTTTATTGTTTGGGGCTGTTACAAGGTTTAGAAAATAAAATATATACATAGTATGATTTTTTTTGTAAAGATGGTAAGAATCAAACAAAAAAAATCTTGGTCTATAACTAAATTAAGAGGGGACAATATACAAACCAGCAAGATGACAACATCAGACCAATGTATCACCACATCATTTTAACTATGTAAGTAATAAAACAGCCAGTGTTTGTTTACTGCTTTTTAGGTGCCAAAGACAATTCTAAGTGCATTTATATCTATCATCTCATTTAATCCTCAGAATAACCCCATGAGGTGGGCATTGTTATTCTCTAAATTTTTCAGATGAGGAAATGGAAGCCCAGAGAATTTCAAAAATGCTTGTGTTACACAGCTAGTGAGTGACAGAATCAAGATTTGAAACCAAGCTATATTGAACCCATACCACTTTCTGGTTCCCATTACTTCCAGTCAAAGGTACTCTGCCTGAGAAAATCCAGTGATGTAAACATAAGCACATGGAGTGTGTGGAATCAGGCTTCAGTGACCACTGGCAAAAGTGTCAGCTGGTACAACCTTTCTAAGAATAATTTGGTGCTCTCCGTCAAAGCCTTAAAATTTACCCTGCAGAAATTGAACAAGTGTTGAAATATCTATGCTCAGGGGTACCTGGGTGGCTCATTGGTTGAGCATCTGACTCTTGATCTCAGCTCAGGTCATGATCTCATCGGTGTGAGATAGAGAGCCCTCCCACCTCACAGGGCTCCAAGCTCAGGGGGAGTCTGCTTGAGATTCTTTCCCTCCGCCCCTCCCCCCATTCTCTCTCTATCTCTCAAATAAATAAATAAATCTTTAAAAAAAATAAATTGTATGGGGCACCTGGGTGGCTCAGTTGGTTAAGCGACTGCTTTCGGCTCAGGTCATGATCCTGGAGTCCCGGGATCGAGTCCCACATCGGGCTCCCTGCTCGGCGGGGAGTCTGCTTCTCCCTCTGACCCTCCCCCCTCTCATGTGCTCTCTGTCTCTCATTCTCTCTGTCTCAAATAAATAAATAAAATCTTTAATAAATAAATAAATAAATAAATAAATAAATTGTATGTTCAGCAAGGTCAACTGAGGCAAAGTAAATAATAGCAAAAAAATTAAAATGACCTACTATTCAACACAGAATTTGGTAAATAAATGATGGTACAAATGATGGTACATTATATAGTGAAGTTATTGCCCAGTCAAGAATTATGATTTAGGGGGCATCTGGGTGGCTCAGTCAGTTAAGTGTCGGACTCTTAGTTTCAGCTCAGGTCATGATCTCAGGGTCATGAAATCAGGCCCAGCACTCAGCACAGAGTCTGCTTGAGATTTTCTCCCCTCCCTCTCCCTCCGCCTCTGCTCTTCTACCCTGCTTGAGCACTCTCTCTCTCTAAAAGTAAATAAATAAGGGGTGCCTGAGTGGTTCAGTCATTTAGCATCTGCCTTCGGCTCAGGTTGTGGTTCCAGGGTCCTGGAATTGAGCCCCACATCGGGCTCCCTGCTCAGCGGGAAGCCTGCTTCTCCCTCTCCCACTCCCCCTGCTTGTGCTCTCTCTCTCGCTGTCTCTCTCTCTCTGTCAAATAAATAAAATATTTAAAAAATAAATAAATAAAATAAATAAAATCTTTTTTAAAAATTATGATTTAGATGTCTATAGACATTAGAGGTGTAGATACAATTTACTGAAAATGTATGTATAAAACAGAATCTAAAATATGATATTGTCTATAAAACATACACATCATTTACACATATATACACACACTCACTTTTAAAAGCTAATATTTTTCCATTATTTCTTCATTCTTCTATATTAAACATGTATTTTTATTAAAGAAATAGTAGTTTTAATTCCCTTTTTTAAAAAATGGCTGATAAGATGTCTACTACCACTTAAATAAGAATCCAAAACAAAATAATGTGATCTTATCTTTGTGAAAATCAGTATATTATTTACATATATTATATTTATAATTATATGTATTTATAATTATAATATATGTATAATATAATATATGTATAATATTTATATTACTCTTCTCTTACATTAAAAGAAAACACAATAAATTTACCATTATCTCTGAGTGGTAGGATTAAGGATGAATTTTATTTTTCTTCATTTTGTTTGCATTTTTAATTGTATGCTGCTTTTGTAATTGAAGTGTGATATCTTACACTGTTGGTGGGAATGCAAGCTGGTACAGCCATTCTAGAAAACAGTATGGAGGTTCCTCAAGAAGTTAAAAATAGAGCTACCCTATAACCCAGCAATTGCACTACTAGGGATTTACCCCAAAGATACAAATATAGTGATCCGAAGGGGCACCTGCACCCCAATGTTTATAGCAGCAATGTCCACATAGCCAAACTGTGGAAGGAGCCTAGATGTCCACCAACAGATGAATGGATAAAGAAGATGTGACACACACACACACACACACACACACAATGGAATATTACTCTGCCATCAGAAAGGATGAATACTTACCATTTATGTCGACATGGATGAAATGGAGGGTATTATGCTGAGCAAACAAAACCCAAAAATCTCTTCTCTCTAAAAGCAAAATAAGTCAATCAGAGAAAGACAATTATATGGTTTCACTCATATGTGGAATATAAGAAACAGCACAGAGGACCATAGGGGAAGGGAGGGAAAAGTGAATGGGAAGTTATCAGAGAGGGAGAAAAACCGTGAGAGACTCTTTAACTATAGGACACAAACTGAGGGTTGCTGGAGGGGAGGTGGGTGGGGAGATAGGGTAACTGGGTGATGGGCATTAAGGAGGGCATGTGCTGTGATGAGCACTGGGTGTTATACGCAACTGACGAATAACTGAACTCTACATCTGAAACTATGTTGGCTAATTGAATTTCAGTTTTTTAAAAATGTGTTATTTTTAAAATATCTATTATTAGTGATAAGTATTAATGAGTTGTATGAAAAATTGAGCTCAAAATTGCATAACCACAGCACACACACAAAAAAGCATTAGTGCTCAAAATGGGTTAAACAAATGTAAATTGTTAATTGTCTCCTAGCACGCAGAGACTCGTCCACTGTGATGCCCCATGAAGATTAAAATTAAAGCATTAACAAAACTTGAAAAGATGAGGATTTCAGCAGCAGCTCTGAAATGTTCTTAATACAAAACATACACAAAAAGCCATCAATTTGTTTCTGAGATTTTTTTTTAAACGACAAATGAGAAACATTATAGTTTTGTTATTAGGTAAAAGAGATTCATTCAATAAAAGCCTTAATATTTACTAAATGGAACTACCTTGGGATTTCCGCATAACATAAAAATTAACTTTTCAAATATATGAAAATTGCATATTATATATTTGTGTAATAATAATTCTATGTTGCACAAGCAAGAAGTTTGTCAAAATAGAGAGGTATAACACATTAAACAGCCTCTAACTGAAACCCAGTATAGCTCATTATGTTCTTTCCAATAGCTCTACACTAACTTGATGAACAGAAGGCAGGAACAAGGAAAAGAGCTAAATACAAGCTGAACAAAGCTTGTACAAGGGGAATAATTTGCTGTCAGAGAACAAGAAATGATGCACATTATTTAAGGTTAAGTAGGAACACTAATAAAGAATCAATAGTTTTGACAACTTAGGGCAATTACTCTGTAGAAAAAAAGAGAAAATTATATGAGGTAATAAAAAACATTTCACAACAGTTAGAAATTCAGAGTTACTTGAGTCTCATTTTATTCTAATAAAATATATAGCAAATCTGTCTACCTGAAGACTGAGAAATAGAATAGCAAACAATGAAAGCATTGAAAATGCAGCATGGAAGACAATTCTAAGAGAAATACCCCAAAAACCATGATGGAGTCCTAATTTTCTCCAGGCTAGAAGGTGTAATCAATACTCTTCCCGACCATTTCATTAAATGATTAAAGAGTTAAAGATGCCCGGATACTAAAAGCTTCACTTGCCTAAGATTAATGTACATCCTTGCCAGAAAACAGACCATTTCCAAAAATAACGAATAAATGGAACCAAAAGAGGCTGGATTGGGCAGTTTTGTTGCCTTATAAGCAAAGAAGACAAATACTTTAAGAAAAGCCTTTGTCATATGTGGTTTCAGGGCAAAAGCTATCATTTCCCACAAAAAAGAAGTAGTGCCACAGAACAAATCCAGGGGCACAAGTCACATAGAACACAGTGGTGCCTCCGGAGCAAAATGGTGACCTGATACTGGGCAATGCGAAGAAAAAGCTGATGAAACAGATCCCACTGACATAAGATAAATGCCATAAAATGCCACTTAATTTTAATGTCATTAACTACAAAGGGCTGGACTTTCTACTGACCAAGCTAAGTATCTCAATAAAAAGCATTGCTTAAATACACAAGAAGATTGTGTGTGTGTGAAAAAAAAAAAGTGTATTATTTTCTTTCTTGTACAATTTACAGCTGTTTCATTAGCTAGCTTCAGCATAGAAATCAACTACGTTAACAGGCAATCACAGGGTTGGTACAAGACAGAGGGTTAGTGAAGTCCCTCAGCAGTCAGCTACAGGATGAAGGTTGAAGGACAAGCCTGCCAAAGTTTCTCTACAATATATCTATCGTTAGAGTCGTTCCATGGAATTGAGCCATTGTACCTGTTCAATGCACCTACCAAATGCAACTAGGAGACACCTGAGGCATTTTCGTTAAGATCGCATTCAGTCCTAAAGATCATGCCACGAGTCTAGGGGGAATCTCTACGGAGCTGATATGTCACCAAGGACCCAGGTCCTTCTATATTTTTGCTCTAACTTTCTTGATATATGGCTTTCTTCCTCAAGATCACAAAATAGCATCTGTAAGTTCTATCCCCTGTTAAAAAGCTGAAAAATGGGGCACCTGGGTGGCTCAGTCGTTAAGCGTCTGCCTTCGGCTCAGGTCATGGTCCCAGGGTCCTGGGATCAAGTCCCACATCGGGCTCCTTGCTCGGCGGGAAGCCTGCCTCTCCCTCTCCCACTGCCCCTGCTTGTGTTCCCTCTCTTTCAGTGTCTCTCTCTGTCAAATAAATAAAATAAAATCTTAAAAAAAAAAAAAAAGCTGAAAAATGACGACAACAACAAAAAGTAACCTGAGAACTCCAGAAACCAGAGTTTTAAAAAGCTTCCTCTTCCATTCTTCCCAGACAAGAATAAGACTAACTTTGGATGCATGTGATTACTGCCTACATTTGTCTCAGTTGCAGATTTAGAATAAATTGTGCCTCTGAGCTAAAAATGACACTGTAAAGAAGAATCCGTTATAACACCTCACCTTTGGAGATTCTTTAATTTGGAAATTGGGAAAGATCTCTTGGTAAGTGCCAAATGTCTCACAGCCAAGGGTAAAATGCCCATATCTCTTACCAACTAGGGAAAAGGCCAACAGGGTGGGCCTGGAATACTGGCCTACTTTTTAGGAAACCAGAGATAACAATAGCAATTACAATAATGTGAGCACTAACTGTACACCAGATACTATATTAAGTACTTTATACTTAGAAATAAGTATATACTTAGTATAGATACTAAGTATACTAAGTATATAGTATATATTCTAAGTATATACTATATAGTATACTGTATACTTAGAAATAAGCATAAAGTACTTCATTGCATGAAATCTGAGTACTTTTGGGTCGCCTGGGTGGCTCAGTTGATTAGCGACTGCCTTCAGCTCAGGTCATGATCCTGGAGTCCCGGGATCGAGTCCCGCATCGGGCTCCCTGCTCGGCGGGGAGTCTGCTTCTCCCTCTGACCCTCCCCCTCTCATGCTCTCACCCTCTCTCTCTCTCAAATAAATAAATAAAATCTTAAAAAAAAAGAAATCTGAGTACTTTTCACTGCATGAAATCTGACCAATACCCCTGTGTTTAAGGTACTTTTCTGTTAGCACCATTTTAAAGCCGTAGTACCTGAGGATTAGGTCTAAGTAACTTGTCAGAATCACACAGCCAGGAGAGGACAGAGCTGAACTTAACGCTAGATTATGTGAGTCAAGTAGGAGGCTGACACTCAAACGTTCATAGTTCCCCTTTTCAGATGGACTGTGGCAATAGGCCAAACACTTTACTAAAACACCTGTTGCTCTTCCAGAAACTTAAAATATTTTCAGCTGAACTGGAAAAAAAAGGGGGCGCAATAAATTGCAAATTCAACACAGACCCTGAGGTTGCAAGAAAAACATTCATCTGTGTAGCACCATTTAGTAGGCCCAGGGATCCTGAGCCACGGGGCTTTAAAAGATTTTTTTTTAATTTAGTCGCTAAAATCTTTTGTATGAACTATTATACCTTCCCATAAATTAAATATGAGCCAATATAAATCACCATCATCAACTTAGCTTAGATATTACATTCACTTCACAACTGTCTATTGCTACAGGAAAAGTCCTTGTTTGATCATCACACCAAAAGGATAAATGCCATTGATGCATTTTTCATATTAAACAAATACATACTCATAACATGAGAGAGGGCAGAAGCAATAACAAACCAAAGAATATGAATAGTGAAAGTTATTAAAGCCCATGTACCAAACCAAGTTAGAGAGAACATAGTACAATGAAATCTATCCTCATAAAGATAAAAATATCCTTCACTGAGTTCAAACAACGTACGGGTGCGTGAAAACTACATGGGTAACATGAGAAGAAAGAATTGCTGACACTCCCATAAGTCAGCAAAAACTTGCAGTCATAAAGTGTCACAGGTAGTATTGTGCTCCTTCTGAAAAGTAATAAACATGCCTAATAATTTTAAAAGCTAAAGAACAAGGTTATCCGTCTGGTTTTCATTTGTGTTACTTTGTTCTGGAAGCAAATGGCCTACTGTTTTGTAAGGCCATGACTTCGGAAAGTTGGAACTTGGAAGTTTTTTGTATGTTTGTTTTGGATTGGGTTTTTTCTTTCTTTTTTTTTCTTTCTTTTTATTAAAGTGAAATTCACACATCACAAAATTAACCATTTTATAATGAGCAATTCAGTGACATTTTAGTATGTTCACAATGTGTGCACCCACCGGCTCTATCTAGTTTCAAAACATCGTCCTCACCCCAAAATAAAACCCTGTACCCACTCAGCAGTTACAACCTACAATACCCTCCCCCCATGCTCTGGCAAACACCAGTCTGCTTTCTGTTTCATTAAAGAACTTATGAAATATGTGTTTTAAGTCTACCCAGAAGTTCTAAATATTTTTACGAATTTTTATTATATAATCACTAAGTAAAAGGGACAGACTTACTAAATCAAGGAGGTAGCACAATTTAGACTCTGCATTTCTAATGGAATGCCTCCATATTTTTTTCCTTTAGTATTTTTACCCACAAATCAACACAGAGTGCTATATACTCTGGATGTAAATAACCTCTTGTGCTAAAATTAAGAAAGTTGGGAAGGCTGCCCAGGATGATTCTCTATCCTTCTGGATCCTACGCCAGTTGTCTAGAATTTTGTTTGGCAAATTCTGACAAAGACACTATGTGGGCTCCTGAGTGATAATCCTGTACCTCACTTTACAAATGTCAAACCATCCCCCAAAACAACTGTGAGCTACATTGTTAACCATAATATTCTGTGACAGAAAACTATCAAAATAAAACATGCTACCTTCTAGGCTGGATTCTCCACAAAGGGTATAGGAAATAGTGGTTATAATATAAAACTATCCCCATGTACAAAACACGTGGTCGTAACAGCTGTAAGTTCGTGTGAAGGGAATGAAAAAGAACATGCCATTCAAAGACATTCAATCATTCCACAGAAGCTTATGATCTGCAGGCTGGGAGCACAACCTGGTAAAAGTCACTTGGAAGGAGATCAGAAAATAACCACAAATGGGATGCCTGGGTGGCTCAGTCTGTTAAGCATCTGCCTTCAGTTCAGGTCATGATCCTGGGGACCTGGGATCGAGTCCTGCACTGGGCTCATTGCTTAGTGGGGAGCCTGCTTCTCCCCCTGCCTGCCACTCCCCCTGCTTGCACTCTCTCTCTCTCAAATAAATAAATAATCTTTAAAAAAATTTTAAATAAAATAAATCTTAATTCTACACGGAGAAGTATTGTGAGATAATAGAAAACATATATATTGGTTTCTGCTCGGTTCCTGGCACAGAACTTCTAAAACCCTTGTAACTTCCTAAGTGAATAAGAGCACTACAAGCATCGCTTGTTCTTTTTTTTTTTTTTTTTAAGATTTTATTTATTTATTTGACAGAGAGAGAGTACAAGCAAGGGCAGAGGCAGAGGGAGAGGGAGAAGCAGGCTCCCCGCTGAGCAGGGATCCCAATGCAAGACTCGATCCCAGGACCCTGAGATCATGACCTGAGCCAAAGGCAGACACTTAACCATCTGAGTCACTCAGGCGCCCAAGCATTGCTTATTCTAATACTTGGTTTTTGACCCTGTCCCTGACACAGGCTTCTAAAACCCTTGTAGAGTAGCCCCCTTCATCTGCCCAAGCTATGTTCCAAGATGCTGGGTGAATGCCTGAAACTACAGATAGTACTAAACCCTATATAAACAGATAGTCCCTGACTTACAGTAGTTTGACTTACCTTTTTTTTTTTTTTAACTTTAAGATGGTGCAAAAAAGATACACATTTAGTAGAAACTGCACTTACAATTTTGAGTTTTGATGCTTTCCCAGGCTAGCAATACGCAGTACAATACTTCCTTGTGATGCTGGGCAACAGCAACCACAAGAGCAAACAACCAATGCACTTAAACCATCCTGGTTTTTACAGTCAAGCACAGTATTCAATATATTACATGAGATATGCAATACTTTATTATAAAGTAGACTTTGTATGAGATGATTTTACCCAATTGTATGCTAAATATAAGTGTTCTGAGCCCATTTAAGGTAGGCGAGGCTAAGCTATGATGTTCTGTAGGTTAGGTGGTATTAACTGCACTTTCAATTATGGTATTTTCTTTTTCTTTTTCTTTTTTTTTTTTTAAAGATTTTATTTATTTGACAGAGAGAGCACAAGCAGAGGGAGAGAGAGGGAGAAGCAGGCTTCCCATGGAGCAGGGAGCCCGATGCGGGGCTCGATCCCAGGACCCTGGGATCATGACCCAAGCCGAAGGCAGCCGCTTAACCGACTGAGCCACCCAGGCGTCCCTCAATTATGGTATTTTCAACTTAAGTTTATTGAGACATACGCCCACCATAAGTCAAGGAAGATCTGTACTATGTTTTTTTCCTATACCTACATACCTATAATAAAATTTAATTTATAGATTAGACACAATAAGATATTAACAATAATAAAACTGAACAATTATAAAAATATATTGTAATAGTTACGTGAATGTGGTCTCTCCCTCTCTAAATATCTTATTGTACTATACTCACCCTTCTTCATCTTGTGATGATGTCAGATGATAAAATTCCTATGTGATGAGATGAAGTGAGGTGAATGACACAGGCATTATGATGTAGCCTTAACACTACTACTGACCTTCTGACGTATGGAGATCATCTGCTTCCAGGCCATGGTTGACCGCAAGTAACTGAAACCGTAGAAAGCCAAACCACAGATAAGAGGGGACTACTCTAAATTCTTAAGTGAGGGACGCCTGGGTGGCTCAGTCAGTTAAGCGTCTGCCTTTGGCTCAGGTCATGATCTCAGGGTCCTGGGATCGAGTCCCGTATTAGGGTCCTGAGATTGAGTCCCGTATTAGTCTCCTTGCTCAGCGTGGAATCTGCTTCTCCCTCTGCCTGCCATTCCCCCCTGCTTGTGCGCTCTCTCTCTCTCTCACACACACACAAATAAATAAATGAAATCTTTTTTAAAAAAAAATCCTAAGTGATAAGAGCACTAGGAGGATTTTTTGTTCAAATGAGGCAACTCTGGGTAGGCTCCTGGATGGCTTCCCAGATGGTCACCTGAAATACTAAGCCTGATCAGAAGCTTGGAATTTTCAGCTCCTTCCTCTTCCCTACTTCTCTAGAAAGGGGAGTGGGGCTGGAAATGAAGTTAATAACTGATCATGACTACATGAGGAAGCCTCCAATACCCCAGGTTTTGTGGAGTTCTCAGGCTGCTGAACACATCCACACAGGGGAGGGGGAGTGATAGCCCCCAACTCCATGGGGAGAGAAGCTCCTGTGCTCAGGACCCTCCCAGACCTCACCTATGTATCTCTTCATCTAGCTATTTATCTGTATTCTTTATCATATTCTTTAATAAACTAGTAAACATAGGTAAGTGTTTCCCTAAGTTCTGTGAGCCACTCTAGCAAATTAATCAAATCAGAGGAGAGGCTCATGGGAATCTCTGATAGAGCCGACAGGTCAGAAACACAGGTGAGATTGGCATCTGAAATGGGGCAGTCTTGTGGGACTGAGCTCTCGACCTGGGGGATTGTATATTATCTCCAGATATAGTGTCAGAAGTGAGTTTAAATGTAGGACACCAACTAGTGTCACAGAATTGCTGGGTTTGGGAAAACACACAAACATCTGGTGTCAGAAGTGTTGTGAGTATGGCAGTAGTGTGAGGGTAAAGGAGAGATGCAGGTTGGACAAAGAAGGTGGAGCACTGGGATTTTCCCTACTCAAGAGGGAGAGATTGTTTTTCCTAATACAAGTACTCATCAGGTTCCCTGAATTTTCCGGATCCTCTAATTTCCACTCTAACCCTCTTTGTTCTAACTTGGCCATAAGATTCTAAATAGTCTACCATATATGCATCCCTGCCTCAAGAAGTTTTGAAAGCTTTCTAGTAACTATCACAGAAGAAAGCACGAGCTGACAACTGTAAGTCACAAACTACAATACTGCATATAGCCACACAGCTGGTAGAGCAGTTTGCTTATCGCTAGATAAAAGGATCTAAGAAAAGTCTAGGAAGATACATGCAGAATTAAGTAGTCAAGCACCTAATAAATTCAGTTTTTAAAAAAGGCACCCTATTTTAAGGATATCCCAGGTACATATTTTCATGTTCTGATTGTCTGAGCATTATGTTGTCTACTTTCCCCAGATCACCACCAATCTCCAAAATGCCATTCCATCCTTTCCCAATACCTTCCTTCATGTTCCCTGTGTTCTAGACCAGCCCCATCCGAACAATCTTCTGTGATGAAGCAAATGTATTGTATCTGCACTATTCAAGACAGTAGCCACTATCCATTTGTGCCTAGTGAGTACTTGGTTCAACTGAGGATCTAAATTTTGAGTTTAACTTCATTTCAATTAATTGAAATTTAGGTAGCCACATGTGACTAGTGGCTACCATACTGGACAGAGTAACCCTAGACAAAGAGACCTAATTGTCCTTCCCCACCTTTTACTCATTATTCCTTAAATATCTATTGCCCATCTGCTTTGAGCCAGGCGTCATGCTAGGCTCCAGGCAGATAATAGTGAACAAGACAACTCTTTTATTTTTTTAAGATTTATTTATTTTATTTTAGGCGGGGGTAAGAGGAAGAGGGAGAGAATCCTCAAATAGACTCCCTGTTGAGCATGGAGCCTGACGCAGGGCTCCATCCCAAGACCCTGAGATCATGACCTGAGCCAAAACCAAGAGGCGGACACTCAACCGACTGAGAAACCCAGGCACCCCAAGGCAACTCTGTCTTTATGAATGTGAAGACAACTACTGGGGCAACTGGGTGGCTCAGTCATTGAGCGTCTGCCTTCGGCTCAGGTCATGATCCCGGGGTCCTGGGATCGAGCCCCACATCGGGCTCCCTGCTCGGCGGGAAGCCTGCTTCTCCCTCTCCCACTCCTGCTTGTGTTCCCTCTCTCGCTGTGTCTCTGTCAAATAAATAAATAAAATCTTAAAAAAAAAAAAAAGACAACTATTATTCAAATACACAAATGATTTCTTGATGCCTAATCATAGTACTATACCTCATCAATTCTAAAATGTTTAGTTTTTTATATATTAACATTTCTAAACTCAGGATGTGTGCCTTACAGCAACAGCCTCTTCTGACCACTTCCAGCCAGGCCAGCCAGGCCTGCACATGCAAGACAATAGCCACTGTCCATTTGTGCCGAGTTCTTATTCTTAGTGGCATGACCAAACAACATATATTCAACCCCTCAACATTTAGGCGAACAAATTACATGAGGACCATTTAAATAAAGGAGATGAGTCCCGGACATTATCAGAAAATATTTAGTTAACAACTTCTGGTAAGATCAAAGTATTTATTTGATACCTCCCAGTAAAGTCAAGTACAGATCAGGTGTCCAGTAGCTTGGAATAAAATTCCAAAGACAAGAATGGAGACCCTGTTAAGAAATGCCACATCGGGCGCCTGGGTGGCTCAGTTGGTTGGGCGACTGCCTTCGGCTCAGGTCATGATCCTGGAGTCCCTGGATCGGGTCCCGCATCCGGCTCCCTGCTCGGCAGGGAGTCTGCTTCTCCCTCTGACCCTAACCCCTCTCATGTGCTCTCATTCTCTCTCTCTCAAACAAATAAATAAAATCTTAAAAAAAAAAAAAAAAGAACTGCCACATCACCAGTGTGCTGAAAAATACAAGAATAATACTGTGTAGAGGAACATGGATATTATCAATTATACATGGAACAGTGATTCAGAAGAGTCAGATTTTAAATTTTAAAACCTATTAGGAATATTATTTTGTTTATATTTTCCTTTTTATAACTGCACAAGAATAAAATATAGTAAAATCCACATTACATAAATCTAAAAGAACTCTCTCAATAGCATGAAATAAAAATTACGAAGAAAAAATCGTATCATGGATTAACTGTGAGTCGGTTTTTTCCTATGACATATAAATTAGTTGAGTGTTTTCCAATATATGCATCTTAAAATCAGTGGAATTTGGTAAATACAATACTGCAGTGTTCATGCTTCCAGTCCTTTTTTGATATTTTCCCCTCTACCTGAAATGCCCTTTTTATTCATCTTTCTGCTCCAGGTCAGAGGCCAACTCATCTCTGATCTTCATGTCTTTTCCATTACTATTAATTTTTTCCTCCCCTGAATTCTCAGAGTACCTTCTCAGGACCTACTACAGAGCACTTAGGATTTCCTTTGTTGTATTATAGTTACTTATGTGTGTTCTTAGCTCCCCCAGCAGAGTACCTGGAGTCTAGACTCCTTAAAGTGCAATTGCATGTCTTACTCAAATCTTATACCCCACTTAGGATACTACTTTGCCCATTCAAGTATTTAGGAAATGGAGGAAGGTCCTATGATACAAATATAATGTAACAAGGAGAAGCTTAGCATGTCTGACTCCATGTTGCTTCTATTTCTCTTGCTGCTGTGATCTAAAGATTAGGAACTTCTGTTTAGCCCTGCACGTAGGCATGTTAATCATCAAGGGAATTTTGCTTACAGCTAAGATTTGCAAAACCGCTTTTTACCTGAAACTACCTTACCAGAGGAGGTAAGAAAAGTAGCTAAGAGTGGACACCAACCCAATTCCTTCAAGACTGAAGAATGATCATAACTTAGGGGGGATTGAAACCATGCTCCATAGAGTTAATGAGGTTGAAACTAACAGGAAATTTAAAGCTTGTGTTTCAGAGAACTGTTTCTGCCTAATCAGCTAGTGTGTCTTTTTGGATCCCACTAACAAATCTACTAGGTGTCTCTGAAGAAGCCTGGATTTAAGGTCAACTAATATGGTTTCAGCCTATGGGCAAGCAAGACCCTGCACTCCTTACTTGAGATAATGAGCCCATCCAGTTTATACCAGCTCTTGGAGCATGCCCATAGCCCCTTCTCCTTGTCCTAAGATAAACTCTTAATATCAGGGGCTGAATTTTGACTCTTTCTGATACTAAGTCTCCACCCCAAAGTGAATATTGGATGTTTGTTACATATACGTTTGCTTAATGCACATGCTCCATCTTTCCTCATAAGTTTCCTATTCCAATTCATACGTTTCCCCATTCTTGTCATCAATATGTATGGAATCACAACTCCTATGATTATAAAAAATTTTTCTCTCCCCCTTCAGGAAGGCAGATTTGAGTCTTGCCCTCCTGTCTCCTCCTTTGGCTGCTTCTCAAATAAGCCCTTTCCCTGCTGCAAACCTGATGGCTCAGTGATTAACTTTGCTGTAGATGGACTGGGGTTCAGTTATAATAATGTCACACAGATCCCCGTAGAGTGATATAATATCCTTCAGACCTGGAATATGGCACATGCTATTCAGTAGTAAACTTCCAGCTGGGTCAATATATAGCATGAATGAGAGATGCCAAGAACCATTCTGACCAACACATGGGGTGGTCTGGGAGCAATGACACCAAGGTGTCAGATCTCAGTGCCATGCCCAAAGATCCCCCAAGGGTTAAGCATAGGTAATTGGACACATTTTTTGTACAAAAGAGATTACCGCTGCTTCTTCCCCAAAGCCCCCAAAATAAAAGTAAAGGAAGTAACATTAATAAACCCAAAATACTAAAGAGCCTGATAAAGGAAATGACAGTAGTGTTAACAAATTTTGGAAGCTGGTAAGCAGATGAACAAGGAATTTTCAGGAATGAGAAACAAAGCCTGCCTCATAGGTGGGGTATGACACAGGGGTAACAACAGAAGGCTTTATTGAAATTCTGCATCGAGTAGAGACACGGGTCTCCTTGCAGCAGACAGGTTTACTTCTGGAGAGGCTGAACAGGAGGAGCTCTGTACTCTGGGAAAATCTACCTTGAAATATAATTAAAACAGAGGGGAAAAAGTGGAACTCTGCACTGTGAACAATGGGACCCTTAGCTTCTTTCATTCAGCTCTGAGAATACAGGCTTATATGCCTCTAGAAGGAGATCAGTAAATTCCTCTTTGGGGAAAGTAATCACCCTCTTAAATATAATTCCGGTATTAGCTATTTAAAAAAATAATATTTTTACCATTTTATACATGTATGTATACACATACAGATGTTGTTGAGATCCAATTTGAAATCTGAAAATGCATGAATATCTCCCACTAAATGCTAAGTTCCTTGAAGGATAGATTTGTATCCTATCCATATTTCCAGCCTATAATGTCAATCTTTGCATGTAGTAAGTGCTCAGTAAATATTTGTTAAATTTAAAAAGAAAACTTTTTTTTGGTGGGGGGGGACAGGGTGAGGTATAGAGGGAGAAGGAGAAAGAGAGAATCCTAATTAGGCTCCACGCCCAGCACAGAGCCCAACTGCTCAGTCCCACAACCCTGAGATCATGACCTGAGCCAAAATCAAGAGTCAGACACTTAATGGACTGAACCACCCAGGTGCCCCTAAACAGAAAACTTCTAAGAATACAATATTTACTGCTATGTATTCAGACATGGAGTTTGATTCTAAACAACCAAAAGCTGTTAAGCAAAAACTTCCTGCCTCCAACTAAAAATCAAAACTAAAGTGGCCATGAGTGTTTACTGAGTTCACAGTGAACATATAACACAAATTTCTTCTCTCAGCATCCCCCCGGGGTAGTGATCTGAAGCCCAGTGTGCATGCTCTGATGAGACTGTAGTGTTAATCTTCATAGTCAAAGCTGAAGGTTTAATGGTTGGTACCGACACAATCCGAAAAAATCTATCATATTCTCTGCAGCCTGTTTAGCAATATTATGACAGGCTTATAAAAACATTTATAAATGAAGTTTTAAATGTGTGTCACCGACATTTCAATTGAAAAATAAAAATGAAATTAAAAACTGGGGGCACCTGGGTGGCTCTTGGTTAAGCATTTGACTTCAGCTCAGGTCATGATCTCAGGGTCCTGAGATCCAGCCCAGTGTTGGGCTCCCCACTCAGTGGAGAGTCTCTTGTCTCTCTCCCACTGCCCCTCCCCCTGCTTGTGCACTCTCTCTCTCTCTCTCAAATAGATAAAATCTTTTAAAAAATAAAAATTTTTTAAAGTTCTTGAAATTTTTCTGTTTTCTTTTCCTCAGATATAGTTCAACCAATTGCATTAGATGTTATTACTATAAAACAGATAGGCATGATAACTTAGTATTAAAAAATACAGAAAATTTTTCACAAGATAAATGTTGGAAAACATAGTACTTTACTTCCATAATTTTATGACATTTCCTAGCAAAAAAGGATGGCTCAGACTCGACTGATTTTATGCTATCAGTTATGGGGAGACATCTATGGTTTTCATCATTATCCATTAATATTAGGGGTTGATAAGCATCACTAAGTGATTTTAAGGTTTTATAAAGCAATTAGAGCTTTGGGAGTACTCCACAATGCTGTGCATATACCAAGAGTTGGCAACAGTTTGACAACCAGAGGAATTGGTGCCTTTTTCAAGATTGAAATCATGGCAGGTCCAGAAACTGATGCTCAATTCCATTTCACCGGTATCAAAAAATATTTCAACACTTATACTCGCACACGCAGAACTAATTGTGTACTGGCCACACAAGGAGGCATTGCTTTGATGGTCTTATACTTCAAGTGAGATCTAAAAAGAAACACCAGCTGTAAAGCAAAATAAACAGATTTTAACCTGTACCTCATCTGTTAAGTTCCCATGCCTGGAGAAGCTAATGTCAACCCATCACGTGATACTCAATTTGTACAAGAAATTATGAACCTGGGGGAAAAAAAGAGTTGGCAACAGTTCAACAATGGGGTGGCCAAATCACTGACCTCTTTTCTTTAGGCAGAGGTATGATAGAGAGTGGCAATAAAGGGAAAAAGGCAGAAGCCAAGAATCTTTTTTCCATAGATGAGATCAGCTTCACTTAGGGAATCAACGTTCACATTATGATGCAGGGTTGGAAAACAACAATTTCAAAACAAAGGATATGTCCGGGCGGGCAACTGTAGTTGATCCTCACAACAGACTTGCCAGTTTGGTATTTTCACCTCCACCTGATGCCCAGGGAGCATGAGTAAGAGCCCCGACTCCTGGTGACCGCCTTGAGAACCCTGTTCCCTCACCCTCGGCAGCCTGTGTGCTGAGACCCGGCTGAGGCTTGCTTCTCTGTGAGCAGTCACGTACCAACAGCCCCTCTGAACCCTGCCTTCTTCTCCTGTCTCCCCATGAAAGACTCCACTTCTCCAGCAACTCAGCAGGGAAAGACTGCTCGTCGTTCCATTATCCCTCAGTGCTGAGAATGGTATAGGAGACTCCCCACTCACAACGCCTCTTCAGACCATTACTCCTCCTCCCTCACAGAAAAGTCACTGCCCCTATGAGCTGCACGCCACCTACCACACTGTCCCTGGCTTTCCATGACCCTGTCATCTACCCATCTCCAAGTCAGAGCCATCAGAGACGACTTCAGCGAGGATCCCCGTATTCCACTCTAACTGCTGAAGAATGATGCGGAAGAGAAAGCGAGTGTCACCCTGGGTACACTGGGAACCACCTGCATCTTGGAGTACGATCAGCCTTGGCACGTGTGTGTGCCCGTTTGCTAATGACTGAGCCAGACAATATAGTCAAGGATCTGGAATGAATTATATTTCACTAATATAAACTATAGAAATTCAAGTTTCTAATGGCCAGCAATATCTGGAAAAATTAGATGGACTTTCTTCAGTAGTATCAGTAACCTTGCTATCATCAAGATATGGCTAAAATCAAGGGCGCCTGGGTGGCTCAGTCGGTTAAGCGACTGCCTTCGGCTCAGGTCATGATCCTGGAGTCCCAGGATCGAGTCCCGCATCGGGCTCCCTGCTCAGCAGGGAGTCTGCTTCTCCCTCTGACCCTCCCCCCTCTCATGCTCTCTCTCTCTCATTCTCTCTCTCTCTCAAATAAAAATAAATTAAAAAATCTTAAAAAAAAAAAAAAGATATGGCTAAAATCAAACTATCACCTACCACCTGATATATTGCCATTTCAGGACCCAGGCAGGTGGCCGAGCAGGGATGATAAGAGAATGACTAGTTGACAGCAGCCTGGCAGCAGTAAGAGGCAATGAGGAGACTTCAAATGCACCCTCACAAGAGCAGCACTCCCCCCCCCCCCTCAGTGCTCCATAATGCTATCGACCCAGAGATGAGCACAAGATTTAAGCTGATCCAAATGATTCCATGACTGAAGTAAGTTTTCTCCCTCTCTGACCCGCTACGTTGCCCCCACTACCCTGAGGTAATATCAATCACTAATATCCTAAAATATCATCCTTTCTTGGCCACTGTTCCTAGTCAGGTTCTATGAAATTATCTATTTCTGCTTTTCATAAACATCCTAATGACCCCATTCCTTATAAATCTGCAAGTTCTAATCTTCAGTTCTTAGCTCAAAAATTTCAAAGTAAGGGGTGCCTGGGTGGCTCAGTCGTTAAGCGCCTGCCTTCGGCTCAGGTCATGATCCCAGGGTCCTGGGATCGAGCCCCACATCGGGCTCCCTGCTCCACGGGAAGCCTGCTTCTCCCTCTCCTACTCCCCCTGCTTGTGTTTCCTCTCTCGCTGTCTCTCTGTCAAATAAATAAAAATCTTTAAAAATAAAAAAAAAAAATAAAAATTTCAAAATAATTCACTACTTGAAAAAAACAAATCAAATGTACAATATGGTCTTCTGGTGGGGGGAAAGAATAACATACATGTTATATGCTCACAGACAAGCATTTAAATGACATTGCTGGTTGCCTACACCACAGCTATCCTCTCCTGCCTCCATCTCAACGTGTATTCATGTTTTCCCCACATGGATCATGTGACTCAGCAGAAATTGACCCTATTCCACCTTCAGGGGTGGATTCTGATTAGTCCAATCTGATCATGGTAACCCAATCCCCCTCATCAGTGATGGGTCAGGAATCCAGCCTTAAACCAATCAGCATGTGGCAGTGCTCCATAATGCTATCGACCCAGAGATGAGCACAAGATTTAAGCTGATCCAAATGATTCCATGACTGAAGTAAGTTTTCTCCCTCTCTGACCCGCTATGAACAAGGAGGCATGTGACCTAGATGCTCTGAGAGCCATCCAGTCACTATGAAGAAAGCTATCTGAAGACCGGCCAACATATGTAGGAGGCAGAACTAAAAAAAAAATAATCACACGAATCTGACCTGCCCTGATCATATTGTGCCTGGAGACACCCTACCCCCAGACTTCCTGCAATTAAGGAATTAAGGTAAGAAATATCCTCATAAATTTAGCTAGCTTGAGTTAAGTTTTCCCTCCCTTGCAGCTAAAAAGATCCTGATTGGTACAGATGTATATGCTATGGATGTTTTATGAATAAAGATAGTTATACATTTAAAGGAAATATCTGTAGGCCACCTACCAAACAGAGCAACATTTCACCTCTAGTGAATGGCACTGGGGTGAGGGTGGGGGGGCTGATATTGGCAATGGGGGAGCTTTATGTTTTACATTATATATTGCTACTCTTTATTCTCACAGTCAGTACAATATTTAATAAAAACATTTCTTAGGAAAGTAGGGTGAGGAGATTGACTAGTAGATCTTTCAAGAACACTTCCACACCCTAATATTAGGACCTTTTTCTTTATTATTATTCTAAGTGGCTTATCAGTTATATAAAACTACCAATTATAAGAGGGAAAGCCATCATAGCAAGGTTTATTGTGTCTGCCCAATCCAAGCATCTGTTCTCTGAGAAATATCCCACCTGAATGTCTCTTTGTCCCTTCCCTTCTCCTCCGCCTTCTCCTCACACACTCCTCCACCTCCTCACACACACACACACACACACACACATGGCCCCCAAAAGCTATATTTTTACTGTAGATCCTGCTCTCCTGGCCACAGCCTCTTAGCCTGGTGATAAACACCTGACCCAGAGATGCTTCCTACCCTTAGATGAAAAGTTTCTCTTCTACTATTAGTCACACAGAAAAAGAACTACTTAAATTTCAGCAGCAAGAATTTAGATTAGACATAAAGAAGAACTTCCTGGTCTAGTTGCTATGAGATAGTAAGAACCTTCATGATCACAGTATGTGGTTCACTTCCAGGTTTTTTACCAATTATTTATTTCTCTTTAGTTTTGAATAACACAAGCCACCCTAATTTTGCTTGAATCCTCCTTATAAACTTTCTTCTTGCTTAAAGAATTAGCAATGTGTTCCTGATAATTGCAACCAAGGGTCTTAAGTAAGACAACTAGAAAACAGAAGTTTAAGTGTTTACTTAATAGTTATATAACTGAGGGTGCCTGGGTGGCTTAGTCGTTAAGTGTCTGCCTTCGGCTCAGGTCATGATCCCAGGGTCCTGGGATAGAGCCCTGCATCGGGCTCCCTGGTTCTTGGGAAGCCTGCAACTCCCTCTGCTTGTGTTCCCTCTCTCGCTGTCAAATAAATAAATAAATAAATAAATAAATAAATAAATAAATAAATAAATAAATAATCTTTAAAAAAAATAGTAATTGATATCCAGGTTTTTCAAATCTCCAGAGAGAGGCATATCCAGTGGAAGGCATAAATAGAAACACCTGTTTGCCACCGCAGGGATGGATGGTTGCAGCTCCTGACTACATACAGCTTTTCAATGCCGGGGTGATGAAATAAGAGCCATCCCAAAGAAGACAGGGTGGGACGTAAGGAAACTAACGGTTGTGCCAGGTACGGCTTTTAGAAATAACTAAAAAGAAAAACCATGTTTAACCTCAGGTACATTTTATAACCTACCTCATTTCAATAAGGATTTGAAGGAGGGCTACACAAATACATAGCAGATCATGATGGTTAATTTTATGTGTCAACTTGGCTGGGGCTTAGTACACAGCTATTTCATCAAATGTTATTCTAGATGATTCTGTGAAGGTGTTTTTAATGAGATTAATATTTACATCAGCCGACTAGAAGTAAAGCACATTATCCTCAATAATGTGGCTGGGCCTCATCCAATCAGTTGAAGGCCTTAAAAAAAAAAAAAGATTGACCTGGATGGACCTGAAGGGTATTATGAAATAAGTGAGAGAAGTCAGACAGAGAAAGACAAATACCATACGATTTCACTTAGGTAGAATCTAAAAAACAAAACAGGGGCGCCTGGGTGGCTCAGTTGTTAAGCGTCTGCCTTCGGCTCAGGTCATGATCCCAGGGTCCTGGGATCCAGCCCCACATCAGGCTCACTGCTCAGTGGGAAGCCTGCTTCTCCCTCTCCCGCTCCCTCTGCTTGTGCTCCCTCTCTCACTGCGTCTCTCTCTGTCAAATAAATAAATAAAATATTTTTAAAAAATAAAAAACAAAACGAATAACCACAAAAAGAAGAATCAGACCTATGAATACAGAGAACTTGTGGTTGCCAGAGAGGTGGGGGGGTGGGGAATGGGTGAAGGGGAGTGGGAGATACAGGCTCCCAGTTATGGAATGAAAAGTCACTGAATAAAAGAGCATAGAGAATATAGTCAACAATATTGTAATACCATTCAATGGTGACAGATCGTAACTACACTGGGGTGAGCCTAGCATAACATATAGAATTACTGAATGACAATATTGTACACCTGAAACTAATGTAACATTGTTTGTCAACTATACTCAAATTTAAAAGAATGATAATAAAATAAAATTAAAAAGACCGACCTCCCCAAAGAAGAGGGAATTCTGCCAAAAGACAGCCTTCAGATTTGAACTGCAGTATCATCTCTTCCCTGAGTCCCCGGCCTGCCAGTCTACCCTGCAGATTTTGGACCTGTCAGCTTCCACAATTACCTGAGCCAATTCCAAGAAGGAGAAAAAGAGAGAGACAGAAACAGAGACAGAGGCAGAGAGAGAAGAAGAGAATGGATGTCTGAATTACTTACCTATCACATGAATGCTTTCTTGGATTATACATACAGTTGTTTAATGTGGTACAGATACAGTCCAGACTTTTATATTAGCTCTAGACCTGGCCATAGGACAGGGACAATCTTTTACATTGGTACTGAATACAGCATTATGAACTTCATTAAACCTGTTTTATCAAGGAGGATTATAGAATGGCTGCAAATTTAAAAGACTTCCTAGCTGTTTGGGGAAATTATTATTTCCAATATAAACTTTTCCATTCCAACAAGCTATTATTTTTTCAATTCTGAAATTATATTTAATATATGTATAAAAATTATATTTCATATATATATATATAAGAATTGCTCCCACTCAACTTCATCACCATCACTTTTTTACTAATTGCCTTGTTTACTTGAATTACTTATTCAAAACAGCATTTGATTATTCAAAATAATATTGCTCAATTTTAATTGAATCCTCAAGCAAGCCAGCATGCAGCTTCTCAGCTTGCATGGTAATTCATCAATACATTCATTATGCATTTCTTATGGATAGGACATGGATTAAAATGAGAGATTTGGTTGAAGCTATGTCTACTTCAGGCAGAAAAAAGGAGGAACAAAATACATATATAAAGAGATTTTTTTCTAAGAAGTCTAAATGCTCTACAGTATCCTATCAGTTATTTTCAACTTTATAGGGCACCTTTACTCTAGAGAGTTAAAAACATCTGTCTGTACCCCAGGGAGTGACATTTTTATCTACAACCAAGGGGTGAATGACTTGAGGCCCACAACAGCTGATTAGTTGGTCCAAAGCCACAGGCTGTTCAGTGCAAAAGACTCTTCCAGAACCCAAAAGGGCCAAACTCCTTCCATGGTCAGTGCACTTTCTGTGACTTATACCACACAGTTTTATGTTTATAAAAGTAATTAGAAGGACTACAACTGCATTTCCATAGATTTTTTATGGTATCAGCACTTGCAAACTGACAGCAGGAGCAGAATTCTGCTCTACATTTAGAAGTGGGTTTTTTGCAGGGTGTTTGTGATTTTTTTGTTATGGATTTGAATGCCTCTAGGCTAGCATACACTTCCCAGGCCACCAGAATCCTTGCAACTGACTAAAGTCTTATCTGCACTTCACTCTTTTTAGATGCTCTGCTAATGCTGAAGGCCTTTGAGCTTGGGTCCTTGATCTATATGGACTAGGTTCTCTATTTCCAAATTTAATCCTTTTTTTTTTTATCTTGGGGGCAGGGGCAGAAGGAGAGGGAGAGAGAATCTCAAGCAGACTCCCTGCTGAGTAGGGAGCCCGGCAACGTGGGGCTCAATCTCACAAGCCTGAGATATGACCTGAGCCAAAATCAAGAGTCAGACACTTAATCAACTGAGCCACCCAGGCACCCATCCGAATTTAATCCTTATTGTACTTCATTTAAAACCATTTCTTCCTTTTTAAGTTTTTTATTGTCATTCCTTAAATCTTTTAACCCAGTCTCACTTTCATAAGTGTTATCAAATGTATTCATTCAGCAAGTAGTTACTGTATCCTTACTAGTATGGTCTAAATCAACAAAAAGACAAGGCAGCCTACTGCCTTGGGAGAAGATATTTGCAAGTGATATATCTGATAAGGGGTTAACATCCAGAATATATAAAAAATTTATACAACTCAAAATCAAAAATAATAATTTGATTAAAAATGGGCAGAGGATCTAAATAGACATTTTTCTAAAATCATACAGATAGCCAACAGACACATGAAAAGATGCTATCACTAATCATTAGAGAAATGCAAATCAAAACCACAATGCGATATCATCTCCCACCTGTCAGAATGGCTAAAATCAAAAACTCAAGAAACAACAAGTGTTGCTGAGAATGTGGAGAAAAAGTAATCCTTGTGTACTGTTGGTGGAAATGCAAATTGATGCAGCCACTATGGAAAACAGTATGGAGGCTCCTCAAAAATTTAAAGATAGAATTACCATATGATCCAGTAATTCCACTACAGGGTATTTACCCAAAGAATATGAAAACACTAATTCAAAAAGATATGCACCCCTGTGTTTATTACAGCATTATTTACAATAGCCAAATTATGGAAGCAGCCCAAACATCCATCAGTAGATGAATGGGTAAAGATATAATGGAATATTATTCAGCCATAAAAAAAGAATGCGATCTTGCCATTTGCAACAACATGAATAGACCTAGAAGATATAATGCTTAGTGCAAAAAGTCAGAGAAAGACACTCTGATTTCACTCATATGTGGAATTTAAGAAACAAAATAAATGAGGGGCGCCTGGGTGGCTCAGTCAGTTAAGCATCTGCCTTCGACTCAGGTCATGATCCCAGGGTCCTGGGACAGAGCCCCAAGTTGGGCTCCCTGCTCAGCAGAGAGTCTACTTCTCCTTCTCCATCTGCCCTCTACCTGCTCGTGCTCCATCTCTCAAATAAATAAAATCTTTAAAAAAAAAGAAACAAACAAAACAAATGAGCAAAGAAAAAAAGAGACAAACAAAAAAATAGACTCAAAGACAGAGAACAAACTAGTGATTGCCGAAGGGCAGGTGGAGGGAGAATAGGTAAAATAGGTAAAAGGGATTAAGAGTACACATATCATGGGGCGCCTGCGTGGCTCAGTCGATTAAGCGTCTGCCTTCAGCTCAGGTCATGATCCCAGGGTCCGGGGATTGAGCTCCACGTCAGGCTCCCTGCTCAGTGGGGACCCTGCTTCTCCCTCTCCCTGCCCCCTGCTCGTGCTCTGTCTCCCTCTCAAATAAATAAATCTTAAAAAAAAAAAAAAAAAAAAAAAGAGTACAAGTATCATGATGAGCACTGAGAAATGCATAGAATTATTGAATCATTACATTGTATACCTGAAACTACTATAACACTATATGTTAATTATACTTCAATTGAATGACAAAAAAGAAAAGGATATAGTCCCCAAAAGTTTTTGCTAAGACCCAAACTGAATACATACTCACTTATACTCTATCAGCTGTGCTAGATTTTAAAGTATTTTTTTCTTTTGCAGTATCAAATGATGTTTCTATAACTAACAGCTTTGTGGAACAAGTATCTTTTTTAGGAGTCTCCCTTCATTTTAACTTTCACCAGAATAGCTAGCGTTTCAAGAAATGTGCTTCTCAAGACTTGTTTTGCAAGCAGACCCTACTCCTTTTTGCAAACAAGTCTTACCACCTTCCTCCCTTTCCCACCATCCTTAACCACATTCATTACAGGTCACGTTATAAGTTGGAATAGAAAACAAACTCACATGAAAAAAAAGTGTTCAAACTTTAAATTCTTACATATTTTAGATCATTGGTTCCCAAGTCCATCTGCTCGTCAAAATCATTTGGGGAATTTTTTGTGTGTGGAGGGGGTGGTGATTAATGTAGATTTCAGGGCTCCACTCCAGACCTATCTCAAAATAGAATCTTGAAAGTAGGGCTCAAGAATCTACATTTAAAATAAAATTTAGTATCTTAAAAAAAAAACTCCCCAGTTGAT
Source organism: Mirounga leonina (assembly GCF_011800145.1). NCBI lineage: Eukaryota > Metazoa > Chordata > Mammalia > Carnivora > Phocidae > Mirounga > Mirounga leonina. The sequence goes on along the minus strand of NW_023270825.1, from coordinate 57,261,023 downwards.
TTTGAAAAGTAGCTAGCTGGACTTGGGAGCCACTGTTATAAACTATAAGGACTTAAGAAATTCCGAAATCATAAATCTGTCATGGCTGAGTAGTCAGGGAAATCTCCATGGCAGAAGTGGGATTTGCCTGAGCCGAGTAGAATGTCAAATAGAGTAGACTGCACACTGACAGGCAGGGAAAGGGCACAGGGTTCTCCAGGAATGAGTAATAATATGACAAAGGTAAGAGGCAACATAAGCTGGTACATCCGTGGCTCCATGAGCTGATTAGATTCACCAGCAAGCAGAGATGGTGCAGGGAGAAGTGGTAAGAAATAGGTCAGATAAACATGCACCTTACAGTTAGTTTTAGTAAGTAATGGCTCAAGATTCAAGATAGATCAATGTGACACAAAGAACAGGAGAAAGGGAGTCATGACCCTCCCTGAGTTTTAGCCCTGCTCTGAACTAACCAGTAAAAGCCCTGAGACAGGTGATTCTGGGTTATGATTCTGAGCAAAAGGAGAGTTTGTCCCCATCTGTGATTCTCAGTAAAATGAAAAGACAGGACTAAATGGCATCTGAGATTTCTTACACATCTAACCTTTATGATTCTATTTAAAAGTCCCACTATTTCATCATTTCCAATGAATCCTTTTAAGCATTCTTTGCTGTTCTTTGAATTTTACTCCCATCCCTTATGGAGAGAATAAATCGCCCAGTAATGTGAGCAATGGCGGGTGGTATTTTCATTAATCTCACGGTAGGAAGTCCTGCGTCTACATTCTGGTAACAATCAAGCTGGAACAATACACACCTTTCTCCAAGGCTTGCTCTACAGACTTTGTGACCTTAATACCAATTTTTTTTTGACTGAGATAAGGCCTTAAAACAGACCTAAAATGGATTCATATGCCACCTTGACCTAGAAGAATAAAAGTCTGTAGCAAATAACATGTTAGACAAATCTGATGTGAAAAGCATGTCTGCAGTAGGAGCCATTTTTCCCAAAGGACTTAGTGATATATGAAGACTAATATACTCACGGGATAATAAAGACTACACCCTCTATTTCCAAGTACACTTGATACAACCCCAAATCAATTTTCTCCTCTTTTGAAGTTAGTTCCAATCTGTCAAGATCCATCCCTCTTTGGCCTCATCTCCAGCCATGTCCCTTTTTCTGTCATACTATTTAATGACAACCTCTGCAAATCACACACATGAAGATTCCACGGAAGATGAAATGTCGTTGCTGAGATAGAGAATTCAGTATTACCCACTTTAAAACTGTCTTGCTGAAAGCTGATGAGATTATTCTCATAATTCTGGGGGATAATTCTTTTGTTATTTTCCATAAAGTATAGAATAAGGTCCAAAAAGGATTTCAAGGACAGAGGAATAATGATAAAGGTCTACAAACAAATCAAAAGGCAAGATGAAGTTAAGAAAGCCTCTTTTCCTTAAGTCTACTTAGTGCTAGGACTCTGTACTATATTAGGGATCTCTGATGGTTTATCTGAGTTCCAAATAAAAGACTTACAGGTTAAAAGCTGTAGAGGATGGGGCGCCTGAGTGGCTCAGTCGTTAAGCGTCCGCCTTCGGCTCAGGTCATGATGCTAGGGTCCTGGGATCAAGCCCCACATCAGGCTCCCTGCTCAGCAGGAAGCCTGCTTCTCCCTCTCCCACTCACTCTGCCTGTGTTCCCTCTCTCGCTGTGTCTCTCTCTGTCAAATAAATAAATAAAATCTAAAAAAAAAAAAGCTGTAGAGGAAATAGAACAATTTACTCAGAAAGCCCGAGTTCTATTCCTTTTATATGATTTGTGTCCTGACAAATGATCTATTTAAAAGTGGTGCCAGGGGGCGCCTGGGTGGCTCAGTCAGGGTCCTGGGATCGAGCCCCGCATCTGGCTCCCTGCTCAGCAGGAAGCCTGCTTCTCCCTCTCCCACTCCCCCTGCTTGTGTTCCCTCTCTCGCTGTGTCTCTGTCAAATTAATTAATTAATTAATTAAATTTAAAAAAATAAAAGTGGTGCCAGGAGGTAGTGGAACTGACTTCCTATTAAAAAAAAATTCCCATCATTAACAAATCCTTAATAGTTTACTGACCCATGTTTATTATAATTAGAATAACTTATAAATTATATGTAACAGAGTTTCAAAAACAAGCCAGCTAGTGCATAAGGAAAATGTTACAAAGCAAAATCTAGTATAGACTTGTTACAGTGGACATAAAGCTGACCACATATGCGATAAACAATGGTCTTTCTTAACTGCAAATTATCAGAGATAGGTTTACGGATAATCAGATTTGGACTAGACTTTGGGGGATCAGCACAGTTAAAGACCTTAATATTTTGAGGTACTCCCTGAACATCCTGTCAATTCGACCACCTAAGTGAATTTTGCATTTGTCCTCTTCTCTCCGTCTGCTCTACCACTGCCCCATTTCCAGCCACCATCATCGCTCACCTATATGCCTGCTACAGCCTCCTTTCTGTTTCCTCTTTGGCCCAATCCAATCTATTGATTGTGCCAGCCTACTTACCATTCCTGGAACCTACCAAGTGCTTTCCACCTCATTTCCCTTGTCTGTAGCTTTCACTGCTGTAGTATGTCTGGCATATTAGCTGCCCAATAAATATATGTTGAATCAATGAATAATTGTTTCTTCTTCTGGTTTATAAGTTCCACAAGAACAAAGATCATATCTGTTTAATTCCCTCACTCTATTCCCAGAAGCCAGCACAGGACTTGAGACCTAGTGGGCATTCCATAAATTTCTACTGAAAGAAAAGAAGGAAGGAAAGAAGGAAGGAAAGAAGGGAGGAAGGGAAGAAGGAAGGACGGGAAGAAGGGAGGGAGGAAAAATTGAGCAAATACCAAGTCTGCTACATGAGTTTTGCTCTAAGAACATGTTATTATCCTCATCATTATTATGATAATTCTTAGTTCCTTTGGAAGCACATAATACCACAATGACATATCATGGAATAAAACAGGAAATCCTGTTTGGCCCTATTAGAATTGTTTTATAAACATCTGACAAAATGTGCTCTTCTGAAAAACAACAAATAGCAATAAAAATTTCATAATTGCACCTAAATTACCCCCAAAGCATTATCAGTAATACCTATGGTCTGTATTTCCAAATGCTACCTAATAACTAAATATGCATGTTTTCAGCCATGTTGACAGCTTTTAACTTGAATCTTAAGAACGACTAGGCACATGATAGAAACTATCTTATAACAACCACGTACGGTAGTTTGATTCCTATGAAATAACTGCATATGCTCAGAGAAACATCATAATGCTGGAGGTAATATTACTTCAGTGACACTATCCAAATGAATTGTATTTCTTGTTTAGTACAGCAAGAGATATGCCATTATCTGTTGGATTTAACAAACATGTATCATCCAGGCTGTTTCATATTTAGTACCCCAGGGTATACAATGCAGTAATAATGTATTATGAAAGGAAAATTGTTTTGCACTCTTCCTTGCAAATTATTCTTTCTATCCCATTCTCCATGTGTTCAGATATTTTTTTCTTTTAAAAAAACATAACATTTTGAAGCCTAGAGATATGCATGGTACTTGACCAAGGTTAATAACAAAATCGTACTTTGTTAGCCCCCTAGGAACTTCTAATACAGTATAAAAACAATGTAAACACAGAAAAGATCTGCAAAGACCATTTTTGGGTAAAGAATTTACAAACATATCATATACTTTGTGGGGTGTATGTAAGGTCTACAACCTTGGCCTCATTCACCACAATAGAAATTTTAACCTCATAAAGAACATCAACTACTGGGGCTCCTGGGTGGCTCAGTCGTTAGGCGTCTGCCTTCGGCTCAGGTCATGGTCCCAGGGTCCTGGGATCGAGCCCCGCATCAGGCTCCCTGCTTGGTGGGAAGCCTGCTTCTCCCTCTCCCACTCCCCCTGCTTGTGTTCCCTCTCTCGCTGTCTCTCTCTCTCTCTCTCTGTCAAATAAATAAATAATCTTAAAAAAAAAAAAGAACATCAACTATTTTTCTCAAATCAGAAAAACAAAAACTGAATGTACTTTAAGGTAAAAAAATATATGTAACTTGAATAAAGGAAGTTGGAACTAAAATTTCCTAACTGAATACCTGTGATTTTGTTTTAAGAGTACTGGTCCAGTGGGCTCCCTGCTCGGCAGGGAGTCTGCTTCTCCCTCTGACCCTCCCCCCTCTCATGCTCTCTGTCTCTCATTCTCTCTCTCAAATAAATAAATAAAATCTTTAAAAAAAAAAAAAAAGAGTACTGGTCCAGGGGCTCCTGGGTGGCTCAGTCCGTTGAACTTGCAACTCCTGATTCCGGCTCAGGTCATGATCTCAGGATCGTGGGATCGAGCCACACGTCAGGCTCTCAGCTGGGCACAGAACCTGCTTAAGATTCTCTCCCTCTCCCTCTGCCCCTCCCACCCCTACCCCATCCTCCCCCACCACCCCCCACAGCCCGTGCACATTCTCTATCTCTAAAAAAAAAAAGGAGTACTGGTCCAGTTTTTATGAAGCAAGATTTCTCTGAGAACAGTATACTGCCATTGCCATCTCGGGAGTTAGTTCTGTGGGATTATAGTTGACCTTAATGATTCTCTTTGCTGTTAAATTTATGATTAATTTGATTGATCTTCTTCTCATATGTTAATAATACAGACCTTCCATTACAGCAAACTATCCAGTTTCATTCTTTGCTTTTCTTCCTGACCATTAACAACAACAGTGTACATGGTTTCCTAAAATTCAGTAGCTTACAAATTAGGCTCTTTATACCAATTTTAATTTCTTCTAACTAGAGAGAAAAATTGCAAAATACAAAAGAGCTCTAAACAACACCGTTACCACAGTCGAGTCAAACCGAGCCCCCGTCCCCATCATGGCAGGAACTGGCCAAACGGCCACAGCAAGGCCTGCAGCTCATGGTCCCTGGGCCCTGGGACCTGGGGATAAGTTCAGCTGCAGAAAAGGCATACAGACAAACAAACAAAATAAAATAATACCAGTATTCTGCCTTCTAGTTAATCCCTGATAACATTTTTGTCATCCTTTTCTACTTAATTGCCTACTATGTGGTAGTCATTGTTCTTGGTATTGGCAATATTACTATGAACATAACAGCTAAGATGTCTGCTCCCATGGAACTAATATACTGGCAATGGAAATAGATAATAAATAACTATATAATATGGGAATGTAAGGATTTTAGCTAAGTAGTGTAATTTACAGAAATAGGAACACCAGGAAAGGAAAACATTGAGAGAATCACAAGTGTGATTTTAGATGTATTCAGTTTACAAGGGCCATTAGTTCATCTGAGTTGTGATGTACCATATTGTTTCTAATGGTTTGTCATCTGCTTTTCCACTTGGCCTTTTATGGGTACTTTCCCATTCAAAAATACATATTTCTGGGGTCCCTGGGGGCCTCAGTCAGTTAAGCATCTGCCGTCGGCTCAAGTCATGATCCCGGGGTCCTGGGATCGAGCCCCACATTAGGCTCCCTGCTCGGCGGAGAGTCTGCTTCTCCCTCTCCCTCTGCCCCATGGCTTGTGCTCTCTCTCTTGCTCTCTCTCTCAAATAAATAAAATCTTTAAAAATATATATATTTCTATTTGCTGATCTTAAAAACCTACCTAGAAAATCTAACTGTTCCTGAATATTTGTCTTTTTTATAATTAGAAATAAGAGTTATTAGATATTCTTTACATGCATATTTTATTTTATTTTATTTTTTTATTTGACAGAGACATAGCGAGAGAGGGAACACAAGCAGGGGGAGTGGGAGAGGGAGAAGCAGGCTTCCCGCCGAGCAGGGAGCCCGATGTGGCGCTTGATCCCAGGACCCTAGGACCATGACCTGAGCCGAAGGCAGATGCCTAACGACTGAGCCACCCAGGCACCCCTACATGCATATTTTAGACATGCCTATTTATTTTGTTATAGCATATCCTAAACATGAAAATACTTGATCAAAGAATAAGCACATTTTAATGCTTTTGTTTTTTATTGGTCAACTTTTTCTCCAGAAAGATTATGTCAATTTTGTCACTGGTTTGCCACTAAGTATTTTATCTTTTCTTCTTTAAAAAACAAAGTATTTCTTGGGCGCCTGGGTGGCTCAGTTGGTTGAGCGACTGCCTTCGGCTCAGGTCATGATCCTGGAGTCCCTGGATCGAGTCCCGCATCGGGCTCCCTGCTCGGCGGGGAGTCTGCTTCTCCCTCTGACCCTCCCCCTTCTCATGCTCTATCTCATTCTCTCTCTCAAAGAAATAAATAAAATCTTTAAAAAAATAAAAATAAAAAAAATAAAAAACAAAGTATTTCTTTTCTATGTTTGATATAGTACAGAAATTAAAGCTAACATTTATTGAGAAATTATTGCCTCCCAAATGCCATGCATTTACATGTATCATTTCATTTGAAAGTTAAGATATCAAAGTTTTAAAGAGTTAATAAGTCACCATCAGCTATTAAGTCAGGGCTAACATCTGAACTCAAGTCATCTGGTTTCATAACCTTGTTTCTATTAAATCCAACACTATATGCAACTTAATTAATAATTGATAATTAGTGTTTAACAATGTGATATTAATATATCTTTATATGTTTACTGGGTTTTTTTGTCATTTTCATGCTGTCAACTCATTCGTGCGTTTATTTATTCTGTATCATGACTCTGTGGAAATATTGTTGAGTGAAAACAGACACGGGCTTTAACCTCACAGAGGACACACAGCCCAGTGCAGGAAAGAGAGCAAACTCGGATTGAGAAAGAACTGCAGGATTTGTTGTTTAAGTCCATTCCCAGTATTGGCAACTGTGGAAGGTCAGGACCAGGACTACTGCTCGGGAGGGCCCTCAACTGGACTCTGTAATAAAAGCTGAAGGTCCTTGAGCCCTGTGGCTCAACTAGAAACCCTACTCTTAAATCCCAGAAGTCAAGTCTGAGTTATGGAGCAGACACAGGACAAGTGCAATGTTTTAAGGCAGGATTTAGGGTATAACGTTGTGGTTTCCCGAGTTGAAAGGTATGATGGTTAATTTTATCTGTCAACTAGACTGGGCTAAGGGATGCCCAGATAGCTGGTAAAACATTATTTCTGGATGTGTCTGTGAAGGTGTTTCTAGAAGAGATTAGCATTTTAATTGTTGAACTGAGTATAGTAGATGGCCCTCTCCAGTGTAGAGCATCATTCAATTTACTGGGGACGTGGACAGAACAAAAAGATAGAGTAAGAGCTAATTCACTCTCTCTCCACTTGAGCTATATCTTGACATAGAGACAGACAAAGAGAGATAGAGATAGGGATAGATATAGATATAGAAATCCTATTGGTTCTGCTTCTCCAGAGCACCCTAATACAGAAGAGAATACAAATAGGAGCACAAGGAATTCATAGCTCCTCGGCCTGACCCCCACCCATATGAACCAGGGGTCCCAGGGTACACTTTCATGTGGGATAAGGAAAGCATACAGTAGGTTATCGACTTTACCAAGATAACTTTTAACTCTCTCTACTTAAAAGCCTCCTTTCTCCCAAGTCACTAACCTGCAAATATCTTGGGTTTCCACAGCTTGGAAAAGCAACATTTTACAGAGAAGGAAACAGCGTCTCTAAATCAACAAAATTATGAGCAAAGTGAACTTTGATCAGTCCCATCATCAGAGATTGAAAAATATGCCATTAGAAATGATTTCCTGAAAAAAATAACAAATTAAAAAATCCTAGTCAATTCCACCAGGACCGGAATGCAGACAGTATCAGCTGAACAGAGGCATCCATCCCAGAACAGACCTGAAAGCATCATCTTCAACACACTGAGGAGTTGTTCTTATCAGCTGCTTAGTGTAAAGAACTAGATTAGCCAGAGGATGCCTGTGCAGCCTGTAGACTATTGCATTTACCTTTATTTAGCTAAGGTAGAGTCAAGCGTATGTAGTTTCATACTAAGACTCAAAATAGGTGACTTATCCAAGGTCACCCAACCAGTCAGTGAGGCCTGGCATTCTGGCTTCTATTCGACCACAAACCCAGCTCTTTTCCATCTCATCAGACTTTTTGTAGTTCAACATGATTTTTGAGTTTTGGGGGAGAAGAAGCATTACATTAAGACTCTTAAGTTCAATAAGCTTATCATCAAACTTGCTTTTTAAAATGGACGTAATGCAGTTGGTAACAGAGGCGGTAAAAACTTTCCCTGTGGCTCTGAGAGCCTTACCACTCACTGATCGCCGTGACAATGCTACCATAAATAACCCCAGATAAATTGCTATGTATAATCACAGAAGACATCCATATGCATGAGTCACCTGTCGGCTCTCCAATCCCATCATTTCCAATACCTGTCAACATGTCATCAAGGACTCTCTGAGTTTGTGACACAAAACTTACTCTCTCAAGAAGCTGAAAATTACGCAGTGCTACACAGACTTGTGGTTGAAGAAAAACTAGGAAGTGCCCACTGTTTGGGAGGAAGAATGGGTATGGATTTGGCAGGTCACTCTGAACTTCCTTTGCCCCACCCCCACAGTGCAAGGATCCAGCCTCAAGGGTACAAATTCAAATCCACTTTTTTACTTGTGGTTAAACAATATCCACTGACTCGCACCACATGGACCACAGGAGTCAAGGCCTAGAATGTTCTCGGAATCCTCTAGGAAAAACTACCAGATGGAAACTTACCCTGATGTGGTATATGTCAGCCACAGCTGTTTTTCAGGAAAGGCTTGGGTCGCTTGGGCAGAACTGGTTGTGGTGGCCAGTAGAAGAGGTTTAGTCTTGAGACGTCATCAATATATAAGGGCAGGTAAGGAGCAAAAGTCAGGACACAAAGGCTAGCTTCCAGGTCAGCAAGGTAGGCGGTATGCAGTTCCTCAAACCCAGGAACAGAGGATGAGATCCCATCAGGCAAGAGGCAGGAGTCAAACACTTCACAGCAAGAGGCAGGCAGGTAAAGCAGCAATCCACACAGACAACCCACAGGTAAGGGGAAGCGAGTAGTACAGGTCCGAGTCACTAAGAGACTCAAAGCCTGAGGAGAAAAGTGAGTCAGTCCAAGACATCAGTAGACAAGGCATCATGTTGTAAATCTGATTCTGAGACAAGATCTGTCTCATCCGAGGGCCTCTTTCACACTGGCTGCCAAGTCTCAGCACACAGCTGCGAAGACATGAGTGGCTTCACCTGTCTAGCACACAGCTTCTGGTGGATCTGAGAAAGAGAAGCCAAAAATAAAAGCTCAAAGAAGAGTGAGCTTGCATTTTTTAATTAATCTAGTAAGTATGTATGAATAAGTGCACGTGCCATTTAAGTAAGGCTAATAACGCACAAAACTATACTCTGAATAGATGTCATGCCTGTAGGAAATGACTAACGTGGGTAACAATAGTAATGACAGTAATAATAACATTGCTACACACCAGATATGTTTTTGTGGAGAACAAAACAACCATAGCAATAGTCATAGCTAATCTAATCAAGCAGCTGTCAACCACCAGGCTCTGTTTCCAGGTGCTTTACATGTGATGTCTCCCTCTAAATAATTCCCAGTGGGTCTGACTCTTCTCTCCATTTCAGAGGCACAGAGACTTTAAGTAATCTCAAGGTCACACAGCTAGTGAGTCTGGATTTGAACCCACGTTTTCCAACCTCAGCAGCCACACCTATGAGGAAGGACTAGCATGATACTAGATCTTGTGGTGTTCACTCTACACTCCAAATCTCCCTTCTCAATTCTGATTCCATCTAGCAAATAGCCTAAAATTCTCAACTTCCCTCCCATCATGTCCTTCCTCTGATATCTGAAAATACTGAGGATGGAAAAGTGGCAAGGAATTTTTTTATTATTATTAACATATAATGTATTATTTGTTTCAGGGGTACAGGTCTGTGATTCATTAGTCTTACACGATTCACAGGGCTCACCATAGTACTTACCCTCCCCAATGTCCATCACCCAGCCACCCCATCCCTCCCACCCCCACCACTCCAGCAACCCTCAGTTTGTTTCCTGGGATTAAGAGTCTCTTATGGTTTGTCTCCCTCTCCGGTTTCGTCTTGTTTCATTTTTCTCTCCCTTCCCCTATGATCCTCTGCCTTGTTTCTCAAATTCCACATATGAATGAGATCATATGATAATTATCTTTCTCTGATTGACTTAACCACTTAGTATAATACCCTCTAGTTCCATCCATGTCATTGCAAACAGCAAGATTTCAATTTTTGATGGCTGCATAATATTCCATTGTATATATATACCACATCTTCTTTATCCATTCATCTGTTGATGGACATCTAGGCTCTTTCCATAGTTTGGCTATTGTGGACATTGCTACTATAAACACTGGGGTGCACGTGCCCCTTCGGATCACTGCATTTGTATCTTTGGGGTAAATACCCAGTAGTGCAATTGCTGGGTTGTAGGGTAGCTCTATTTTCAATTTTTTGAGGAACTTCCATACTGTTTTCCAGAGTGGCTGAACCAGCTTGCATTCCCACCAACAGTGTAGGAGCGTTCCCCTTTCTCTGCATCCTCGCCAACGTCTGTCATTTCCTGACCTGTTAATTTTAGCCATTGTGACAGGTGTGAGGTGGTATCTCATTGTGGTTTTGATTTGTGTTTCCCTGATGCCAAGGGATGTTGAGCACTTGGAAAAGTGGCAAGGAATTACCATTTACTGAAGTGTATGTCATGCCTGAGTGCCACATTCTCTGCCCCATACTGTATATATGTGACCCAATTCAGCAGGTACCTTTAGAATGTTCATTCCTCTGTTCATGCCCCTCCAAAGGCTGGCAGAAGATCTGAGTGTCCCCTTACTAGCAGCCGCTGCTGCACAAAGCCAGAGGGCCAACACCAAATCATGCCAAAAGGCATAGGCAGAAAGGTGGGTTTCAGAGACAGGGGTAGATCAGAAATGGAAGGTAGAAACAAGAAGAGAGCATGTGACAATCGTGATGAACACAACAGAGTCTGAGCTCTGCAGAAGGTGCCTAGATGCTAGGTGTTTGTGATAGACCTTGGTCTGAGCAAGTCAAGGTATTCGAAGAGCCTCAGATAGAAGAGACAAGTTCTTTGAACTGCTCAAGGTTGGCCAAGCTCAGCTTTCCACATTTCCTGTGTGATAAGTATAAAGTTCGCTCAAAACTATCTTTCCAAAAAAAAAAAAACTATCTTTCCAACCAGTAACAAATATATGGGGGAGGCAACTCCTTGTCTATAATCAGATCCTGAAAAATTATAAGAAATAGAGGATCTCTTGAAAAGAAGTGAAGAGTGAATATTATCGTGAGCATGAGAACAGAGGATAGCTAAGTGGCTGTCCCCATTCCATCTGTCTACTCTAACCTTTCTCATGAGGGCGTCTCACACATTAAGAAGGGACAAGAAAGCAACCAATTAAACATCTGTCACCACGTTCCCTTTAGTGTTTAATTTGAAACAACTTTCTATTTTCTTCTAAATGAGAGTTGATTATTCAGGGGAGAGCCGGCTGCTTGTACATGACTGGCTTGGCCCAGACTAGCATTAATCAGCCAACACATCAATGCTGAAGCCTGCTGGTTCAAGAAGATGGGAAAGGAACATTTTCACAATGGTTCAGCAAAGCTGCCTGTGTAAGCATTTATTCCATTGACAGCAACACGATTAATGAATACAACCATCTGGTGGTGCTATCAACATTACCCTCAAGCTGATTTTCAAACACGGCTAAACAAGGAGCCAAAAATCATGCAATGAAACACAGCTAATGTCTGTGTAGCAACAGATCTATTAGGGATTGTGGGAAATGCTTCATATTTTACCTGAATCTTAATTTTTCAGGTCTTCAGTAGGAGGAGGCTCCCCCAACAGCCTTTGTGATGCAAATCTATTATGAGCATTAACTCTGACCCTCCTTAAGGAATCTAAGGATTTTCCCACGTCTCCTTTTTTTTTTTTTAAGATTTATTTATTTGAGAGAGTCTGTGAGCAGGGGAGGGGTAGAAGAAGAAAGAAAGAGAATCTCAAGCAGACTCCATACTGAGTGCAGAGCCTGACTCGGGGCTCAATATCACGACGCTGAGATCATGACCTGAGCCAAAATCAAGAGTAGGATGCTTAACTGACTGAGCTACCCAGGCGCACCCCCCCACCCCGACTTCTGCTCCTTTTGCTGCATGATCAGTATTTATAACCCAAGAGGTAGTAAACCAAGTGGCCAGTTCCTTCATGGTATCCAGTTACTCAAAGAATAAACTTAACTCTCTCACCTCCCACCACAACCCTTCATATGTCCTTGTCCCCAGCCTCATGAAGATATTCATCTTTGTCTAAACACACCATGTCAGACTATGTCCTCACAAGAACTTTTTTCTTTGTGCACAGAGAGCGAAAGAGAGCTCTGGTATCTGTTCCTCTTCCTATAAGGACACCAGTCCTGTTGGACTAGAGCCCTCCCTCTTAATGACCTCATTTAACCTTAATTACCTCCGTAAAGGCTCTGTCTCCAAATGCAGTCACATTGGGGGTTAAGGCCTCAACATAAGAATTTGGAGGGACGGGGCGCCTGGGTGGCTCAGACGTTAAGCGTCTGCCTTCGGCTCAGGTCATGATCCCAGAGTCCTGGGATCGAGCCCCGCATCGGGCTCCCTGCTCGGCGGGAAGCCTGCTTCTCCCTCTCCCACTCCCCCTGCTTGTGTTCCCTCTCTCGCTGTGTCTCTCTCTGTCAAATAAATAAAAATAAAAAAATAAAAAAAAAGAATTTGGAGGGACATAGTTCAGTCAATAACTCTCACTCACTATCACCAGCCCAAAAAGTTCTTCCCTCCCTTTTCCACTGAGAGACATTCCACTCAAGCTTTCAGATGCCACCTAAGGGTTATCTTCTCCAAGAAGCCTGCTCCAATTCCAGTCAAGAACAGTCTATTCCATTGTAGCACTTATTTTATTCTCCTTCATATTATTTCTTGTTAGTTGCTTATGTGTCTCTCTCTGCTAATATACTGTGAGTTCCTTGGAAACAGGGACTTGGTCGGATTTATCTCGTATTGCCCATTACACCTAGCACAGTCTTGTGTGTTAGAGCCAGTCATCCTTTCTGTAGCTGCAGCAGCTAACACATGACTATACACAGTAGGCACGCAATAAATAAGAATAAGTGAATGTGGGACTCCTGGGTGGCTCAGTCGTTCAGCATCTGCCTTCAGCTCAGGTCATGATCCCAGGGTCCTGGGATCAAGCCCCACATCGGGCTCCCTGCTCAGCGGGGAGCCTGCTTCTCCCTCTCCCACTCCCCCTGCTTGTGTTCCCTCTCTCGCTGTGTCTCTCTCTGTCAAATAAATAAATAAAATCTTTAAAAAAGAGAGAGAGAGAACTTAGGCTCAATTTTAAAAAACTAAAAGTATGTATTCAGTTATATTGGATATCATTTTCTTACTTATATAAAATAAGCAGAGACCCTCCTATATAATTCTTTCTGGGTAAAATGAAGAAATAAGTGAATCTTAACTGAGAATCATTCTAACAACACTGGGACGTTTGTGAGACTGTCATAGCTACAGTTAGTAGTGACAGTCTGAAAATAAGTTTAAAAGCACTAAAATACAGAGCTGCCAGGTAATCAGGTTTGGGTCCCACCTTTCAGACCAAACCAGTTACGTGCAAGCTTCGGTATGACTGTGAGATCTGCAGCTGCCTTGATGGCACCCATGGCTCCTTGAACAGGTTCATCAACGTTGCTAAACACTAAATGATGAGACACATCACCAACATCCAGGACCTGAAACGTAATCAATACCACAACACAGAAACTCGGCCTATTACATTTCAGCATGGCTGGGTTTAAATGGATAACAGCAGAATACAAAAACAGTTCTTTTCTGTACTTTTATGAGAGGGATGCAGAAGAAACCCTTAATAAAGGGGACAAAATGCAGCTTCACAAGCAAGCACAGATTTTGATTGAGCAGCCTCTCTTGGCGCAGGGACTGCAACAGACCTAAGAGCTGAGAGTTGCTGCAAAGCAGCAGCGCAGGCAGACCAGCCCACAGTCGTGAGGAATTTGGCAGATGGGGGTTGTGTTTGACCAAAATTTCAGGCTGACCGGCCGCTCACCACTGCACACAATCTGCCTGATAAAAATGCACCCAAGAGAAAGCTATTCAACTGTTAGAGGTTTGGGTGTGGATTTAATCACCCACCAATTCATTTTGCAAAAAAACAAAAAAAAACTATTAACCAACTAACAATTGGGTTTTTTTAAATTTTAATTCTACAAATTAATTTCAAAATCATGTTTGATTGTATTTAACCTACCTTATCTTTCACAAACTGATTTTCTGAGACAGAAGAAGACTAAGAAGCTGATTGCAGGGAGTTGTTGACGTCAACTGTGAGGATTCGAGCAAGCCAGAAAATGACGTTCTGTAGAAATGTTCTCACAGCCTCCATTGTATGTGCAAAAGTAATCATACATCACCTTCCCATACAAAGAGTAAAAAGATCCATATACATTTATAACAAAGATAAGTATAAAATGTCAGGATTGGCTTTCTTATACAACTGAGTTTTCTTACATAAGTCTCATTGCTTTGTAATTATAGGAGGTATACCTTGAATTACAAATCTTAATACCAAATAACCTTCTAGCATCATGAGCTATAGACTTTCATGTACATTATCTCAAGTGATCCTTAAAACATTATCCTGAAATATGATTATCCCTAATTTCAGCTAAAGAAACTAAGGTTCAGGGTCAAGTGGCTTGCCCAAATTCATGTAACTGGTAAAGTCTGTGCCAAAGCTTTGCCACCAAATCTTCTAATTCCAGCCCTTTGTCCAATGCACCATTGCTGCCTCCATATATCTATGCCTATCCAACCACACCTGCATGACAGGTAGTAAGAATCTACCTCTTCAATAAGCATTTACTGATCATCTACTAAATGCTTAGCACTATGTTAAATGCTGGGTATTCGAAGATGAATCAGATAACCTCACTGACCCCTCAGGAGCACACAATCTACTGGAAAGACAGCGACATCATCAGCATTATCGAAAGAGCTAACTGGGGGGCACCTGGGTGGCTCAGTCAGTTAAGTGTCTGACTCTTGGTTTCAGCTCAGGTCGTGATCTCATGGGTCATGATCTCACGGGTCATGAGATTAGGCCTGCATCAGGCTCCTTACTCAGCCGGGGGTCTGCTTGAAGATTCTCTCCCTCTGCCCCTCCCCCCATTTGTGTTCTCTCACTCTCTCTCTCTCCCCCCACCTTTCTCTCAAATAAATAAATCTTTTTTAAAAAATAAAAGCTAACCTTTTTTTGGTATTTACCATGTGCCAGGCACTGTTCTAAGCAACTTACAAGTATTAACTCAGTTTAATCTCATGAAAACTCTATGAGTTTTATTAGTATCCCCATTTGTGCAGACAAGAAAACTAAGGCAAAACCAAACTGATGCAAAGAGTAATAAGGAGAAAAAGACAGTGTCAAAGAAATTCCAATAGGGGAGATCCTAGCTGAGCTAAGCTGTAGAAGATGAACTAGGCCATGAAAGGTGGAAAGGAAGACGTTCCAGGCAAAAGGCATAGCATGAAAAAAGTCGGCAAGACTCAAGAGCTACACTGCATCCTCAAATGTGTTCCTGTTCTTTGACCTCCCTGTCTTCATGTTATTCCTTTAGCTAGAATTTTTTTTTCCCTTATCCAACCTAATATATCCATCAAGACTAAGTGGTTGGGGAGCCTGGGTGGCTCAGTTGGTTAAGCGTCTGCCTTCGGCTCAGGTCATGATCCCAGGGTCCTGGGATCGAGCCCCGCATCGGGCTCCCTGCTCTGTGGGGAGCCTGCCTCTCCCTCTCCCTCTACCCTTGCTGCCCCCCCTGCCTGTGCTCTCTGTCAAATAAATTTTTTAAAAAATCTAAAAAAAAAAAAAAAGACTAAGTGGTTAATTGGATGTGGTTGGGAAAAAGAAGGAAGTGAAGGATGCCTGCAGAATATTGGACTGGAACAACAGGAAGGATAGAGCTGCTATCACCTGGAATGAAAACCCATGGGAGGAACAGTTTGAAGAGGAAAATAAGGGATGCTGCAAAAAAAAAAAAAAAAGAAGAAGAAGCCAAAGCTGTATACCCTACACAGGCAGCATCTGTCTAGAGAAAGTCAGTCTTTTTCTAATTGGCAAAAAGCAAAATCAAAAGTTTGGTTTCAGGCATGTTAAGGGATTTATTAGACATTAAAGCAAATTGGTCAAGTAGGCAGTTGAACAAACAAACCTGGAGTTCCCTGAACAGGTCCAGAAAGGAAATATAATTTGGGAGTTGAGAGCTTAATTATACTGTTTAAAGCCACAAGGCTGGATAAGTTCATCACTAGAGAGGGAAAAAATGAAGGAGAGATCCGAGGACTGAGGTCCAGAGTATCCAACGTTAAGAGCTTAAGCTGAAGAGAAAGGACAAGCAAAGGAGACCCAGAAAAAATAAGCAGTGGAGTAGGAGGAAACTTGGGAGGCATCCTGGAAAATTAAAGAAAGTCATGTCCAATACTGCTGACAGATCAAGTAAGGACTGAGAAGTGACCCCTGGAGTTAGCAATCCGGCCGTCCTCCATGACTTTGACAGGAGCAGTTCCAGTGAAATAGTAGGGCAGAAAGCTTGATTGGTTGCATTTAAGGGGGAATGGGGAGTAAGGAATTGGAGACAACAAGAAGAGACAGCTCTTTCATAGTTTTGCTGTAAAGAAAAGCAGAAAAATGGAGTCGTTGCTGGCTGTTGTGTTAACCAGCATTTTGTTGATTTAAGTTGGGAGAAACAGTTGCATGCCTGTATGCTAATGGAAACTATCTAGAGAGAGGGGAAATGATGATGCAGGAGAACGAACAGAATTAATAGAGCAATGTCCTTGAGTAGATAATAAAGAATGGGATCTAGGGCCCAAGTGGGATGATTGCTGCAGCTAACAGCACAGACCATTCCTCCGTAGTAACAGGAGAAACTGCGCATACAGGGGCACAGATGAGGGCAGGCAGGTGGAAGTTGTCCACAGGGAATCATGGCACATCTATTCCAACTGGTTTATTTTCTGAATAAGAAACAGGAAGGAAAGTCATCAGTTGAGAATGAGGACTGCAAAATGGTCTGAGCGTTACTGGCAAAAAAAAATTAAAGTCTGATACAAAGAAAGGAGTCGTCAAGGATATTGAACAATAGAAACTTTCATACACTACGGGTGGGGTATGAAAATTGGTAGGCTCACTGGAAACTACTGTGACATTATCCAGGAAAGGCAAAGATGTGCATATCCTATCACCCAGCAATACCATTCTTAAGTATTTATCCTACAGAAATGTGTGTGCCTGTAATACCAGCCCCTGTACAGGAAAAATTAGGGCATGCCTGCTCTTACAGTAGGTGGTAAAAGAAGAAAAAGAAACAATAACCAATCATCAAGAGAGTATTTACCGCTAGGAGGAAGGAAGGTGTCTGTGATCATGAATGAGCGTACTGAAGATTTAGCAATGTCCTATTTCTTAACCTGGACAATTTGTTAAACTGTACTAAGGTTCTGTGCACTTTTATATACTGTTCAATTTCATTAAAAAATGGATTCTATTATGTTTCTCCAAAGAGTTTTGTTTTTGTTTGTTTGTTTGTTTGACAAAAAGTTCCCTAGGCTGATCGCAAACTCAGAAATCTCAGTTCAGTTCTTTTAGCCTTGGCTGGGAAGCTTGGAGGCTTCCTATATATGTGTCATTCGGGGCTCATTCAGATATTTGGGCAATTGATAGAAAGAATTTGGGCTCTCTCTGTGTGGCTCTCTCTTTTCGAGGGCTCCCCCCTTACATTTCAACTGTACGGTTGTCTCAAACTCTATGCTCAGTAAGGATATGGGTTTTCTATCCATGTTTTGGTTTCCTAATGTGACAACTGGGACTTACCTTCAGGCTAAAACCTGTAAGAAATTGAAAACCCACTCAGTACTCCGTTCCTTCAAATATCCACGTAAAATACATACATTATGTGCCTACTTTGGTTTGCTTTCTGATGCCTTCACATGGTTGTGTTTTTTATTTTATGCAAAGTTTATAGTTCTTTTTGGAAGGATTATTCTGATAGAAGTTACTAAGCAATTACCAGAAGCAGAAACTAGCACTTGCTATGAAAATCCAGGAATTTTCTATCTATTGCTTCTAGTGGTGTTTCAATGGAGATAGAAACTCAATGAAATATTTTCTTCTCTCTGTGCTTCTTTGTATTCTTCCTTCCCTGGGGCTGTAAGACTCAACCTCTATGTCTAATTTTAATGCTGCAAGGGCTAAAGATAATAAGAAAGGGGAAAAGTGCATAGATACATATTTCAAAATATCCCTCTATACATGCAAATGTATCAGGGAAGAGGTAACATATTAGAATCATCATTTGAACAAATTAGGTTGTTGGTCTAGGAGATCTTAAAGGAGAAGGATATATGACAGGAGAGAGTACAGAAGGGGGAAAAAGAGAGCTGAATGAGACTCCTTAGTTAGATCTGAGCTGTGAAGAAAAGCTGACATCTAGTAGAAGAAGGACGTGCTCCAAAAACAACATAGAGACAAGAAAATGGACAATCCCTAAATTTTAGAATATAGCCTCATGGCATTTTAAACCTAAAAGATACTTCTCAGATCATCTAAATCCAAAAGCCTTATTTTGGAGACAGGGAACCTGAATCTCACACTTTGCCTGCCTCATAATTTAGTCAAGGTGCCCAATCCCCTCAGCCAAGTTTCAGTGCTATGGTATTCTTTTTAACAGCCTGGGACCTGTTCACATTTGTGTTTTGATTAATCAACGTTGTGTATGATGGCTTTAGGTCTGAGCCACTCAATTCATTCTTAAACATGCTGGAGAATTCCAATATAGAGCCTTTTGTTCCTTCTCTGTATATCTTGGAGTTTTAATCACAGCAGAGTGAATTGAGGCTTTTTTATGATTGCATAGAATACACCAGGCTCTAACTCTCTTTTCTAATTATGATAAAGCCATGTGGCCTCTTATGGGTTGCCTGGTAGAGTGTCCAGGTATAGATGGCTCACGGGATTTTACAAAGATTAATTCAGATTAGCTCATAAATTTATTGAAGGAGGTATCTATTAGGTGTTCTTGTCAGTCTGTGTGACTGCTATTGACAATAATAAAATGATATGAGTTTCAAACTCCCCTGTCCCAGGCTGCCTTCAGATTTCATCATTAGTCAGAATCTGCATTCTTCCCTAAGGTATCTTTTTATTACCTCAAATAAGAATGACAAGTTGAGATCCGTGAATTTAAAAAATTTTATTTAAATACTACCTCTGTTTCCACAGGTTTATCCTCTCTTCTCAACATCTGGGCCATAACAAAAGTTAACATCTTCTGGGCAAATCAATATACATCAAAATGATTATAATTGTCTTTTTACTCAAAAGATAGTATGTGCTTCTAATGACAGCAGTAGCCAGGTGAAGAGAGAGTAAACCATTGTTCACAACCCAAGACCGAGAGTCGCTATGCTTTCTCTTAAAATGATGCACTATATCCCTCTGCCCTCCTTCAACCAGTAAGAGCCTGGATAATAATTTAACAAATAGTCCCAAGTATTCGATGTAATGAAAGAGTGATTCTAGCTTTAAGGGAGACTAAGCATAAATAATGGGGCTTGTTTTTATTTCCTTCTCTTAAATAAAAAATATAAATGTTAATATTCTTTTAAAATGTACAAACACTGGCTCAGTTGGTTAAGCATCCAACTCTTGGTTTCCACTCAGGTCATGATCTCGGGGGGGTTGTGAGATCAAGACTGGTGTCTGGCTCCTTGCTCAGCAAAGAATCTGCTTGAGATTCTCTCTCCCTCTCCCTCTGCCCCTCCCACTTATGCGCTCCCTCAGTCTCTCTCTAAAATAAATAAATAAATCATTTTTAAAAATGTACAAATATCTACCATATTGTTTTTGAGATCATAACTATATGGCCCAAAGGTAATTTAAAATTTAGCACTTGGAGAAAACAAAAATAGCAGCCATTTGTTCAACAAATACTGGGTGTAGAGTCTAAGAGCAAAAACCATGTTATGCCCAACCCACTGGGGACTTTCGGGTCTCTTCTAATACCCTAGGGATCATTTACCTTTTTTTTTTTGTAATTTTCTGGTTTAATAATAAAATCCTCACTAAGAATATTTTCTCCAGTCCCAGATTACTGCTGTTAGTTACAGTGACAAGCCCAGAACCTCCACAATCTATAATCAGAATTCATGTATAAATAAGACACTAGATTCTGATCTTTTTTTTTTTAAGATTTTATTTATGAGAGAGACAGTGAGAGAGTGGGGAGGGGCAGAGGGAGAGGGAGAAAGAGTCTGAAGCAGACTCCAGCACTGATCGCAGAGCCCCATGTGGGGCTCAATCCCTCAACCGCAAGATCACAATGTGAGCCGAAATCAAGAGTCAGACATTTAACCAACTGAACCATCCAGGTGCCCTCAGATCCTGGTCATTTTTAAACATAAGATAAATTGTTTATTATTTCCCCAAAACTCCCTACGTAAATATACTAGAGAATGAATTCTATCTGATTAAGCAAACTTGCAAAATCAGTAACAACAAGCCCCCACTAGGCTGGGAGATACCCCTCAGGCACTGCCATCGGGGGTCCCATGCCAGGGCCCTTGCCATATCAGTGATTAGCACCAACGAGCAGCAGCAGAAAGGGGAGGTGAGAGAGACAACCCTTTAATTCTGTCACAACACCTCTCTGACTACGCTTGGTTTTCCCCACCATGGCCCTGACAGTTACTGGACTCTATCACCAATGACCTGGAGAAGATGAATAATGCCAGATCCCTTTAGCCTCCAGACAACTTTACGTTATTTCAATAAAATTGACGTATAATATTAATGGACACATTTTTACCAACTTTTTTTTTGTTTGTTATTATCTAAAGGCTAACTCAGAAACCTCCTCTCTCACTAATCATTCAGAAGACAAATATTTGGGTGCCTATCAGGTGTCAGGCAACATAGAAAAGGAGAACCCAAGTAGACAAAGAAGGGATGGGCACCTCAGGCAGAGGAAGATTTGTGCATAGTTTTTCTCATGCCAACCAACAGCATGTTTGGCTGGTCAGTCGCCTCTAACCACTCAGCAACACTGATCCATCTGGGACCTTGGCTGGTCTTACCTCTGTTAATCCTTATGCATTAAGGAGAGACTCTATATCAAGAAAAATAGATTCCAGGGCGCCTGGGTGGCTCAGTCTAAGTGTCTGCCTTCAGCTCAGGTCATGATCCCAGTGTCCTGGGATCGAGCCCCGCATCGGGCTCCCTGACTGGCAGAAAGCCTGCTTCTCCCTCTCCCACTCCCCCTGCTTGTGTTCCCTCTCTAGCTGTGTCTCTCTATCAAATAAATAATATATCTTTAAAAAATAGATTCCGGGGCGCCTGGGTGGCTCAGTCGTTAAGTGTCTGCCTTCGGCTCAGGTCATGATCTCCAGGTCCTGGGATCGAGCCCCGCATCGGGCTTCCTGCTCAGTGGGGAGTCTGATTCTCCCTCTCCCTCTGCCTCTCCCCACTGCTCCTACTCTCTCTCTCCCTATCTCTCTGTCTCAAATAAATAAATTTAAAAAAAATTCTATTTAAAAAAAATAAAAAATAAATAAAAAATAGATTCCATTGTAAAAGGACTTATTTCAGTGGGAGCTTGTTATTCAGCCCAAGTTATTGCTAATTCTTCAAAAAGAACCCATCAAGCTAATTTTCAAGAAAAAAATGTGGGAACCAGATATTATGGTAGTACCTAGGTAAGTACCTAGGTAAGCCTAGTACCTAGGCTGTCGGTGTGGTAGTACAAGATTTTCATATGGAAAATGTATTTTTGTAATATAATGTTATATGTCAATTATACCTCAATTTAAAAAAAGAAAAGAAAATGCTTTTTTGCATACATGCTTCAGTGGAGTTAACTGTATAAATGACAGATAAGTAAAGTGTAAATGACAGGTGAGAACAGCAGTATCAATATGGTTTTTAAGATGAATTATATTTTATATCGTTTTCAAGGGTTTTTTTTAGAAACTCTAATATCCTCTGATTAAAAATGCCTGAATAAATTGTCACCACTAAGATACATGTAATTTTTGGCCTTATGATGTTTTAGCAACAAAACAAAAATCCACTTTTTTTAGGAGAGAGAGAGTGGGGGAGAGACAGAGGGGAAGAGAGAACCTCAAGCAGGCTCCATGTTCAGCAATGCAGAGCCCAACACGGGGCTCAATTTCAAGAGGTGGGTGCTTAACCAACTGAGCTACCCAGGCACCCCAAAACTCCATTTTTTATGTATCATGATTCCTTAAGTTCTTTACTAAAACAAATGCATCTTGAAACAAAATGAAAAAGCTAAGCTGAGAACCATACTTGGTTAGATTGGAAAAGAACACATTTGCTTATAGTTTAGCACTATAATTATATTTTTAATATACAACATGTCCCTGAGGGTTTTACTTCAGAAATAATCCCATGAGTCTATCTCAAGACATTAATACATACATGTATACATAATGTATGATTAATACAAAAACATAATGTCTTAAGCTTTAAACAAAGTAAATTAATTTATTCCTTCTTAAAAATGAGTCTTTATATTATTCCACAAAAGGCATCATGAGTACAATATTTGGTAATGAAATATAAAAATTAAACCAAAACTATCTCAATCACATTCCCTTAAGAGCAAGTAAAAAAGAAAAATACAATAACCAAAGGATGATATCAAGTAAGATTACAAGCATCCTAGTGAAAAAATAAAGAATGTAACCTTATTTCAGGTAGAGACAAAAATATGTGCAGAGTTTAGCTCTTCCTACTACAGTTATCTAAAAACAACTGAAAAGGAGAAGGGAAGTAGGGAACTTCTAGGAGACCCACTCTAGCCAGGCACTGAGGTGGGCTCTGGGGATTCAGTAAGGAACAAAACAAATATATCCGCCACCCTTATGAAATTTACATGAGAGAGACAAAAAAGAACTGAGAAAATACAGTATTACAAATAGTGAAGAAACAACCAAGTGCTAAGAAAAAGAACAATGAGAAACTCTACTTGATTAGTAAGATTAGTACAAGACTCACCACCAGTTCCCAAAGATAAATACAGAAACATGTTGTTGTTGTTGTTGTTAATGTTTTTATTAGTTGTTCTGGTGGGTGAAAAAAATAAATGACAATATCAAATTTTTAGAAAAACTTTACCTAGGTCTTATGATCACTGTCTTTGGACCATAAGTTTCTGATTCCTTTTTCCTTGTGTTGTAATGAAGCCACAGTGTTTATACTGAATAAAAAAATTTTTATGAAGAATAATAATCCATTTCAAGGATGACTTTTATATATGTTTAACCCCAGTGATGGTACCACACTGAATGCATGGCCCTTGGCCCCACCAACATGGAAAATATGAATGGACATACATAACATGGTTGCAGTATTCAATCTGGTCTTTTTTTTTTTAAAGATTTTATTTATTTATTTGAGAAAGAGAGAATGAGAGAGAGCACATGAGAGGGGGGAGGGTCAGAGGGAGAAGCAGACTCCCTGCCGAGCAGGGAGCCCGATGCGGGACTCGATCCAGGGACTCCAGGATCATGACCTGAGCCGAAGGCAGTCGCTTAACCAACTGAGCCACCCAGGCACCCTCAATCTGGTCTTTAACCACCAGTTCCAGGCTCCATAAAATTGACTTAGTAGAAACTGATATTGATCATGAAGACAGCTAAAGCAGAGATAAACTCTATCCATTTCTCCTCATTTTCCCAACAGCTTCTCAAGGTCAAGGAACATGTCTACCTCATTCTGTAAATCCTCATTAGGTCTAGGACAGGACCATCTACAAAGGGAGCCTTCCAGGTGCCCTTGAGGGAAGAGAAGATATTAAAGGAATTCAGTGAGCTATTTTTACTGAAAGGAAGCACAGCAGCTTGAAACAGTGAGTAGATAAATCTGACACGCACGTAAGAAAGCAGAAGAAATGAGATTGGAATTGCAGGTAGGGGGCAGCCTGAGGAAGGCCTGGAAAACCATGTCAGAGAGCTGGAACTCTGTAGTAAATGAAAAATCATTAAAGGGAATTCCAGATATGTTTCTCTTCTAGAAAACTACAGGGCGCTTGGGAGGGAAGAGAGGCAGGATTTAGGGAAACTATCAGGATGTGATTAAAGAAAGGGGAAAGGGATAAGGGCCAAGAGTATGATGGTAATGGAATCAATAATTACTGGTAGGAAGAAATATGGGGAAAGAGAGGGAACCAAAGAATACTACAAGATTCTCACTCGTTTGGCTAAAAAAATAATAGTGTCACTAACAAAGGGAATCTCAAGAAAATCAGGAAAGGAGTAAATTTGGAAAGAGGCTGAAGAGTTTGGTTATAAGCATGCTGAGTTTGAGATGATCCTAAAGATGTAAATGAAAATATTCAATCAATGGTATGTTATTTATTTGAATCTGCCAAATAATCTGCCATCTGTTTTTAAAAAGATTGAATTGGGGCATGTGTGGCTCAGTTGGTTAAGCATCTGACTCGATTTTGGCTCGTGTCATGATCTCAGGGTGGTGGGATGGAGCCCCATGTCCACACCTAGTGTGGAGCCTGCTTAAGATTCTCTCTCTCCCTGTCCTTCTGCCCCTCGCTCCCCCAGATGCACGCTCTCACTCTCTCTCAAAAAAAAAAAAAATTAACATTTTTAAACTCAAAATGACACATGGTACAATTGTTTTTTTAATGACAGCAATACAAAAACCCACTAAAATAATTAGGGAAATAGCTATCATCAGATGTCAGTGAGTTGGAGGGAACAACTGGAAATTCAGAGCTAGAGCTGAAAAATGAGGCCCTCCCTAACAACCTCAGCTAACCTGATTATCTGTGAAGACCCTATTTCCAAAGACCTTCTAAATTTCCAAAGGTCACACATTCACAAGTTCTGGGGTTGGGACTTTGAACATCTTTAGGGAAATACAATTCAACCCATAACTTTTTTCTACAAAGGTTTGTCAGGGAAAGCATAAGGGACAGTACAATACCCCAGACTAGACTCAGCCATTACCTACCACCACTCACTGAGGCCTGCAGGAAGAACTCTAACTTCCCTCCCTCCAACCTCTTACTGGCTGAACCCAACCAGAAGCCAGAAAGGAGGAGCCCATTGTTACTAGAGGTCACCCTCCTAGGATGTGGAGCTGGATGGAGAAAAGGCAAAGAAAATGGGTCCAGAGGGGCAAACACAAGCTCTCTAACCAGAATGCCCTGACAACCTTTAAAATCAGACCCCAGAAAATTCTTATGCTCAGGTGTAGCTTGGGAAATGTTATGCCACATTAAATTGGTTAGAAAGACAAGGTATTAAGTATCAATGACTCTTACTTGTGTAACCTAGGATTTGTTTCATTTTTTTTTTATGGAGGACTTTGAACTACTTAACAAGAAAGACATCTACAAATTGCATTTGAGGTAAGAAAAGAGTTTTTGATTTGTTTTGTTTTGTTTTTTACTTTAACAACCTGTAGCTTGGAAATAACACCCCAATTCTGGAACCTTAAAGCTGGGTGATTTGGGAGATGAAGACAATCAGTTATCACAATGGGACCAAGCCCTCCCTGGCACCTGTCAGTGACAGTCTCATTCCTCTGTGATCTTGTGCTCACGGAAACTGGGACTTAATTGAGAAAGCCTGGAGCTCTGATGCAACTCACACACATGCAAAACCCCACACTGAACCAGCAGGAGGAAGACTACGACATCGTGTATCTTTCTCAAAGTAGGGAGGCCCTTACCTCCACAATCTTGTCTGCTTCCCCTGCTTCAGAACATACCAAACATGCAACAACCGAACCAGGGATGACGCCTGGGAGTTCGGCGCCTTCATTCTGTGAATTAATTTGGCTTTCACATATGGGTTGTTTTTCTAGAATACAGGATTACTACATTATGAAATTCTAATTGTTTCTGCTATCTTGCATGACCTGCCTGGGAGATGAGATGCAAATTAAGACATAATATAATTATGGCTGCCCTTGCCCTATACAAATGTATTTTTCTTCTCCAACAGGTTCAGGTACGAGGCTTTTCTTCTGTTTAGCTTCCAGCATCCCACTCTATCTCCCTTTTGTCACCTAGGGACTCTACCCTGGTGAAACGCCTAGCATCACCGTTAAGATAGTGAGGCTTTTTGTTTTAAACAAACATCAGGACTTCCGCATCCAGATAAAGTCTTATCTTTCTAAATAATCATCCTAGGAGGCTAAATATTTAGTCCACATGGCTGCGTTTTGATACCAGTGAACTCAAATTAAAAGACTATATTTAAAAAAAACCCACTTTATCAAATACTGTATCAAAAATACTATATGGGAGGCATGTGCAGAGACAGGGCTTATGGCACCTTAATGCCCGTGGAGAGTTTACAGAGGCAGAAACCTCTCTTCTCTCCCACCAGCTGTTAAAGGCTCCTCTTAGGGGCGCCTGGGTGGCTCAGTCGTTGAGCATCTGCCTTCGGCTCAGGTCATGATCCCAGGGTCCTGGGATCGAGTCCCACATCGGGCTCCCTGCTTCTTGGAGAGCCTGCTTCTCCCTCTGCCTCTCTCTCTCTGCAGGAAGCCTGCTTCTTCCTCTCCCTCTGCCGCTCCCCCTGCTTGTGTTCCCCTCTCTCACTGTGTCTCTCTCTGTCAAATAAATAAATAAAATCTTAAAAAAAAAAAAAAAAAGACTTTAAAAGCTCCTCTTAGACCCTTTGCCAGCTGCCCACCCTGATTTAGGCCCAGTATCTTTCAGGACAGAACTAAATGCCTGACGGATGGAAACTTTCCCCCTCTCCCACCACGCCCCCCCCCCCAAAAAAAGAAAAAAAGACACAGGGTGGGGGGAGGGAAGGAAAGGAAAGGCAAGAAATCAAAGAGAAATAAATGTCTTTGGGTAGAGTATCTGAAAAATCTCTCAATAAGGCATTAGGCACGTAAGGATGTTACGAGTGTGAGTCATTTACGACAGCAAATACTTGATGTTGGTGAAGTGTTCAAGCACAAGGGATTGGTTAACTCTTTTATGGACTATCTATACAATGAAATAGTTTGCTGGGACTTAAAGCTATGGTCTAGACCTGCTTTCACTGACACAGAAACTTGTTAGGTAGGAAAAGCAGGTTACGGAAGTAGAAGTATAATGTGATCTCATTTTTAAAAATATGTATGTTTGCATGTATCTTTGAATATGTGTGTATGTGTACACAGAGAAAAAGAGAGAGAATATAGGAAAGATTTGATTAAACACCAAGATGTAAATGGATATTTTTGAGAGAAAACAGCTATGGATGATTTCTTTCTTTTTGCTTATTTCTATTTTCGAATGTTTATACAAGAACTATGATTTACATGGGTAAAAAGGAAAGAGAACTGCCAAGAAGAAAACTTAGTAGCTGTGGCTGAAGATGATCATTTAAGTAGTGACCTAGCATTTACTTTTTTTTTACTCTATCACTTATTAAAGCAATATTATGCCATAAATACATACAGTGATAAGATTTATATACAAATCTCCAGAGGCCAAATCTAGTGCTCTTTTAAAATCATCAGTCTCAGGGTGCCTGGGTGGCTCAGTCGGTTAAGCATCTGCCTTCAGCTCCGGTCATGATCTAGGGGTCCTGGGAGCAAGTCCCACATCAGACTCCACGCTCAGTCGGGAGCCTGCTTCTCCCTCTCCCTCTGCCTGCCTGCCACTCATGCTCTCTCACTCACTCTATCATGATCTCTATCAAATAAATGAATGAAATCTTTAAAGATTTTTTTTTTTTTTTTTTGAGACAGAGAGAATGAAAGACAGAGAGCATGAGAGGGAGGAGGGTCAGAGGGAGAAGTGATGGTACCATACTGAATGCATGGCCCTTGGCCCCACCAACATGGAAAATATGAATGGACATACATAACATGGTTGCAGTATTCAATCTGGTCTTTTTTTTTTTTTTAAAGATTTTATTTATTTATTTGAGAAAGAGAGAATGAGAGAGAGCACATGAGAGGGGGGAGGGTCAGAGGGAGAAGCAGACTCCCTGTCGAGCAGGGAGCCCGATGCGGGACTCGATCCCGGGACTCCAGGATCATGACCCGAGCCGAAGGCAGTCGCTTAACCAACTGAGCCACCCAGGCGCCCCTGAATGAAATCTTTAAAAAAACAGCAGTCTTTACAGCTCCAACATGTATTACGTGAAAAAGCAAAATCAAGAGGCAGAAAATGCAGAGTATGCAACCAAGTGTTCACGAAAGAAGGGAAAATAAAGAAGATAGATTTGACTGGCACACATGTGCATAAAAGTTACCCGAAGGGTAAATAGGAAACCTGTAACAGCGTTCACCTGTGAGGAAACCAAGTGAGCTGAGGGGGGTCAGGGCGTTTGAAACCTGTGAATGGGTTACCTAGTCCAAAATGAAATTTTTAGTTAGTCTTTTGTACTTCTCAGGGACTTATCTTTTTTATCATGTATTCCCAGAATTGTACCTGAGTGACTGGTTGAGTGGTTCAGTCTTGACTTAATATCGGTGATACTCAAATCTCCATCTGCATGAGTCTTTCTTTTTTTTTTTCCATATCTACTTGGTCTCTTTTCAAATGTTAAAAGGAGATGACCTGGGTAGAAGGAGAGAGCCATCTATTTCACATAGTTTCACCCCATCCTTCTTAATGGTGGGCTGACCAAGGTCGAACAGAAAATAAAGCCCAGTTGAGTGTGTGCTGCGAACAGGCTTGTAGGAGGCACGGGCTCTCATTCATCGTTCTATTTTGAATCCAGTATTAACTTCTCGTGGATGACAATGCTGCCTCCATTATTTCCCCATTAACACGGTGCACCCAAGGGGAACATCTGCCCAACACTAATGAGCTATTCATAGGAGAAACAAGAACAGGGTACCCGCAGCCGAGGTAAAACAATTAGAGGGAAAGGAAGACTGTTGGCTCCTGACCTAAACTGAATTGCTTTTAAGAGACAGAAACAGATTTTTAATTATGTAATCCCTTTCTCATTTCCTTTCAAACTTAAAGGTCAAATTCCGCTTTTAAATGCTAAGGGCCAGATTTGATATTATTGTCCTGGTCTGAAACCTGGACAGGTGCCCTGCTTAACCCACAGGGAGGCAAAGCATGTTTTTTTTTCTCTTGCCATCATCCAAACTACTCTTTGGAAGAATTCATTAATAACTGCTGTCTTTTTCCCTTTGCATTTCATTTTTCTCTCCAAATAGTATTCTAAGAGAAACTGAGTCAGCCTTTACCAAGAAAAAGAACAGAAGCCATGAAGATCTGGGGTAAGAGGAAGTCTAGTTAACTTTCACTTTTGCAAGACTTGACTGTGAAATTGCTTTAACCTACATGTCTTTCTCACATCTGATCATTTGCATTTCTTTTTTTTAAATTTTATTTTATTATGTTATGTCACCATACAATACATCATTAGTTTTTGATGTAGTGATCCACAATTCACTGTTTTCGTATAACACCCAGTGCTCCATGCAGTACGTGCCCTCCTTAATACTAATCACTGGACTAACCCATCCTCCCACCCCGCTCCCAACTAAAACCCTCAGTTTGTTTCTCAGAGTCCATAGTCTCTCATGGGTCGTCTCTCCCTCCAATTTCCCCCCTTCATATTTCCCTTCCTTCTCCTAATGTCCTCCATGCTATTCCTTATGTTCCACAAATAAGTGAAACCATATGCTAATTGACTTTCTATGCTTGACTTATTTCACTTAGCATAATCTCCTCCAGTCCCATCCCTGTTGATGTAAAAGTTGGGTATTCATCCTTTCTGATGGCTGAGTAATATTCCATTGTATGTATGGACCACATCTTCTTTATCCATTCATCTGTTGAAGGGCATCTCAATCCTTTCCACAGTTTGGCTATTGCAGACATTGCTGCTATGAACATTGGGGTGCATATGGACCTTCTTTTCACTACATCTATGTCTTTGGGGTAAATATCCGGTAGTGCAATTGCTGGGTCATAGGGTAGCTCTATTTTTAATTTTCTGAGGCACCTCCACACTGTTTTCCAAAGTGGCTGTACCAACTTGCATTCCCACCAACAGTGTAAGAGGGTTCCCCTTTCTCCACAACCTCTCCAACATTTGTTTCTTGCCTTGTCAATTTTTGCCATTCTAATGGGTGTAAGGTAGTATCTCAGTGTGGTTTTGATTTGAATTTCCCTGATGGCTAATGATGATGAACATTTTTTCATATGTCTGTTAGCCATTTGTAGATCTTCTTTGGAGAAGTTCTGTTCATGTCTTCTGCCCATTTCTTGACTTATTTGTTTTTGGGTGTTGAGTTTGAGAAGTTCTTTATAGATCTTGGATACCAGCCCTTTATCTGTAGTGTCATTTGCAAATATCTTCTCCCATTCTGTGGGTTGCCTCTTTGTTTTGTTGACTGTTTCCTTTGCTGTGCAGAAGCTTTTTATCTTGATGAAGTCCCAAAAGTTAATTTTTGCTTTTGTTTCACTAGCCTTTGGAGATATTATCTTGAAAGAAGTTGCCATAGCTGATGTTGAAGAGGTTATTGCCTATGTTCTCTTCTAGGGACATGGATTCCTGTCTCACATTGAGGTCTTTCATCCACTTTGAGTTTATCTTTGTGTATGGTGTTTGAGAATGGTCGAGTTTCATTCTTCTGCATGTGGCTGTCCAATTTTCCCAGCACCACTTATTGAAGAGACTTTTTTCCATTGCATATTTTTTCCTGCTTTGTCAAAGATTATTTGACCATCGAGTTGAGGGTCCATATCTGGGCTCTCTATTCTGTTCCATTGGTCTATATGTCTGTTTTTGTGCCAGTATCATGCTGTCTTGGTGATCACTGCTTTGTAATATAGCTTGAAATCGGGCAACGTGATGCACCCAGCTTTTTCTTTTTCAACATTTCCTTGGCAATTCGGGGTCTTTTCTGATTCCATACAAATTTTAGGATTATTTGTTCCAGCACTTTGAAAAATGTCATTGAAATTTTGATCGGGATGGCATTGAAGGTATAAATTGCTCTGGGTAGCATAGACATTTTAACAATGTTTATTCTTCCAATCCATGAGCATGGAATGTTTTCCCATCTTTTTATGTCTTCTTCAATTTGTTTCATGAGTGTTCTGTAGTTCCTAGAGTATAGATCCTTTATCTCTTTGGTTAGGTTTGTTCTGAGGTATCTTATGGTTTTTGGTGCTATTGTAAATGGAATCATTTCTTTAATTTCTCTTTCTACAGATGCATTGTTAGTGTATAAGTTCATAAAATCCATCTATGAAAAACCCACAGCGAATATCATCCTCAATGGGAAAAAGCTGAGAGCCTTTCCCTTAAGATCAGGAACACGTCAAGGATGCCTATTCTCACCACTATTGTTCAACATAGTACTAGAAGTCCTAGCAACAGCAATCAGACAACAAAAAGAAATAAAATGTATCCAAATTGGCAAAGAAGTCAAACTCTCTCTTTTCGCAGATGACATGATACTTTATGTGGGAAACCCAAAAGACTCCACCCGCAAATTACTAGAACTCATGCAGCAATTCAGTAATGTGGCAGGGTACAAAATCAATGCACAGAAATCAGTTGCTTTCTGACCATTTGCATTTCAATAATGGATCAGAGTGAGAGACTTTTCTTCTCTCACTCTTTCCCTGGGCCCTTCTTTCTCCCCCTTCACAGAGCCTACCTCCTCCATCTTCCCAAGCCCAGTGAGGTCCACCATCTCTGCAACATCTTACCAGATGCATCAGCTGCCTCTGTTCTTGCTCTTCTCTGACTTCCTGCATCTCTCTATCCGCTCACCCTGGCCTACATCATCTTATCTTTCACTGGCAAGAAATCTCATAAAGGGACCGCATTGGTTCCCGTTAAGAGGGAGAAGGAATTAAGGGCCAGCTGTGTCCAGACGTTCCTTCAGTGTCATTAGGATCTCTGCCTCCTTCTCCATCTCTTTGCCTTTGCTTTCCCTCTATGCAGTTTCTTCCCCAGTCAAGCTCTCCCCACAAGGTGGCTTATACGATCCTAGGAGCTGGAGACCCCAGGAAAAGAGACCCTCTTCCCCAAAGTTCTGGAAGAAGTCCTGAGGCTGTTGGCAAGAGGCCCAGCCCTGAGGTATAGGCTCACCTCTGGCATAGGGGTCAAGATCAGCCCCACCCAGGGCACCTGGGTAGCTCAGTTGGTTAAGCGTCTGCCTTCAGCTCAGGTCAAGATCCTGGGGTCCTAGGATCAAGCCCCGCATCGGGATCCCTGCTCAGTGGGAGTCTGCTTCTCCCTCTCCCACTCCCCCTACCCCCCTGCTCATGCTCTCTCTCTCTATCATTCGGTCTCAAATAAATTAAAAAAATCTTAAAAAAACAAAAAAGCAAAAAAAAAAACAGATCAGTTGCACCCAAAGCCCATGCACTGAGAAGGGGGAAGAGAGGATCCCAAAAGAAGGTTTCTCATTCCAAAAGGAACAATGCTACACAGACAAAAATGAAAGTTGTCTTCCTGATCTAGCACTATTATGCTCCAGATTTATGTGTGTACATCTTGTTCTGCCTGCCTAGACAGTGTGCTCCTGGAGGTCAGAGACTCTCACTCTCCTTCAGCATCTGGCCTCGTATGAAATACGTCATTACTGCATATTCTATATATATTCATTGAATAAGAAAATTCCTCCTGTCTGAATAATGAGAAGTCTGGTGAAAATCCCAAAGTCTCTACAGGACTGGAAACCACCATACACAGGAAAGAAATTCCCATCACTGGGGCCAAGAGACAGTGTTTTCAAGGGTGACAGGCCCCTGCAGCTCCTCATTGCCTATCCAGAAATCCCAAATATCAGGCGGAAAATTCCAGCTGCTTGGCTTCCCTTGTAAAGATCCTGGAACTGGAATCGGTGACCTTTTTCTTCAAGGGGCCATAGGGCACATACTCTAGACTTTGTGGCCCTGCGGTCTCCATTGTAGCTATTCGACTCTGCAGTTCGTGGCATGAAAGCAGCTGCAGGCAACGTGTAAATGAACGTGCATGGCTGAGTTACAATAAAACTTTACTGATGGGCACTGAAATTGGAATTTCACATCATTTTCACACATCATAAAATATTTTCTTTCAACAATTTAGAACGGAGAAATATTCTTAGTTTGCAGACCATACAGAAACAGGCAGGGGGCCAGAATTGGCTCATGGGCCATAGTTTGCCAACCCTTGTCCTAGAGTATTTCAGTTTTTTGTATTGCGGTGTTTTTGGTCTTTTTTTTTGGTTGGTTTGTTTTTAGAAGGACCTTCTTATAACTTTATCAGGATAAGATAAAAAGCAAATTTGGCAATTTTAGCATTTTCACTTGAAGATTAACTTTTTGAGAGGTATAACCAGTTGAGGTTACAATGTGATGGTACTTGAGTGTCCTGAACTCTTTCAAATCTGTTGTCTCTGGGGTGCCTCGGTGGCTCAGTTGGTTAAGCAGCTGAGTCTTGGTATCAGCTCAGGTCCGGATCTTGTGAGCGTGGGATCAAGTTCTGAGTAGGGCTCTGTGCTCAGTGGGGAGCCTGCTTCAGATTCTCCCTTCTTCTCCCTCCTGCTCATTCTCTGTCTCTCCTTCTTTCCTGCTCAAATAATATTTTTTAAAAATTTGTTCTCTCAATCTGAGGGCTTGCAAAAACGATTTAACCATGTTTGTTGAGGTTTTCTAGAATTGCAGCCATGGAGGCTCCATACCAGCAAATAACCCTCTACAGATTTAAAAGCCATGTGTCTAAGCATGCTGACTCTCAGGTTACCAATGAACATATGGTTAATTTAGCTAATAGTCACATTACCATGTATTCAGCCCCAAAGTGATAAATGTGCAGTTAACCCAAGGGGACCTTTCTGTCATGTATTAATTCATTCAACGTTTGAGTGCTTACTATGTTCACATTGGATAACAATAGCAATGATTATTTTACTTATTCCACAAAGGAATTAAAGTAGCTAAAAAACATTTACATGATATCCTAAAATGTTTACTTTAAGAATAACTGGTCATTTATGCGTCATTATGTCATTTAATTCTCCTCCCAGCTTGGTGAGTTAGTTGGGAAAGTTTATATTATTGTGGAAACCCACAATAATATACAAGGAAACAGCCAGAGAGGTTAAGGGACTCGAGGAATCGGAACTTAAATCTAAGTCCTTTGGCTCTAAATGCTTGTTTTCTTTCCATGATACTTGCTCAAAGACAGAGCACCAAATATCTGATGATGTGCCTGACATTTTTAAACACACATGGAGACAATTATAGAATAGTGAGACTATCGATCTCTTTGCAGGAACAGAATTTTAAACTGAAAATCCTATCTTGTGAGGCAAACAGGATTTTTTTTAAAGATTTTATTTATTTATTTGAGAGAGTGCGTGAGAGAGCACAAGCAGGGGGGAGGGGCAGCGGGAGAAGCAGACTCCCTGCCAAGCAGAGAGCCTGATGCGGGACTCAATCCTAGGACCCTGGGATCATGACCTGAGCCAAAGGCAGACACTCAACTGACTGAGTCACCAGGCATCCCGAGGCAAACAGGATTTTAAGAACAGATGACGACCTTAGTTGTTGTGTCTTTGGAAAACTCCAACAATGGAAATACAGGCATCATCCCTGCAGAAAATACAAATGCATGTCCCCCTAAAGTAGACCAGCCCTAGAATAACATAGGGTCTTGTCTCTGCCCTGTTTGCCAAGCTTTATCCTCTTTGCTCTTGCTGCACATGTGTCCGTGTTTCTTTTCCTCCTGAGCTAACCTGCACCTAACAAACCAGAAGGTATCTGAGGAATGCTGGCGACCTAGAAAGATTCTAAAACAAAACGCCTGTTCAGAAAGGACATCAAATATCCCAGGTGTGGAGTATGAACCATTACAGAGTTTAATGACCGGTGAAGCACACAGCCTACCACCTTGCTCCTAGGGAAACTTTTACACCATCTCTCTCAAGAACCCACCTCATGCATCCATAACTTTGCCTCTGCACTCCATCCGCATACAGACAGATTTGACAATGGTATAAGGACCTAATATCCTGAATTCAGTGTTATTTATAAGTACTTGTATATTAATCATACCTCCAACTAGAAAGTGACCTCTTTTTTTAAGATTTATTTATTTGAGAGAGAGAGAGAGAGAGCGAGCGAGCACAAGGCGGGGAGGGGCAGAGGGAGAGAATCTTCAAGAAGACTCACTGCTGAGCGCAGACCCTGCGTCGGGCTCCATCTCATGACCCATGAGATCATGACGAGCCGAAACCAACAGTCAGACGCTTAATCGAGTGAGCCACGCAGGTGTCCCTAGAATGTAACATTTTGACATCAGTGTCACTTCCTTGTATCCCCGCCCCTTTGTCAGTATCTACCACAGCAATAGTCATTGTGACAGTCTATTATATCAGTGGTTCACAGTGAACCACAACAGCCAATATTCACACATTTGCGTGCTTCCCTCCCCATTTAGAGCATACCATGGACTGGTGTTGATCATAGAACTGGAAGTGGCACTGTCAATCCCTGGCCTAAGCCTTGAGAAGATCTGGAACTTCCGCTTGTGAACCCACGGGAGTTCTGAGCTACTATATGAGAAGTTGGGCTGTCCTGCTGAAGAGGAGGAGGCCCTGTCATCCCAGCGTCCCAATTGAGCTCTGCCCCCAGCTGCTCCAAAGTTGACTGAGGCACAGGGGTGACCATCAATAAGATCAACAGAACTCTGCAGCTGAGCCCATACTGCAGAACTATAAGAAAATTAAGGGTTTGTTTTATTGTCTTAAGCCCCTAAGCTTTGGGATTTATTATGCAATAATGGATAACTGAAACGGGTACTTGAAAAATATTTGTAGAATGAATAAATGAATGGAATTCATTTTTTTATTACTTTTGCTAAAAAACTACCATGGCAACAAATGTGACACTAAAAACTCATAAAGAAACAGAACAAATGAACAAACAAAACAAAACTCATGGATACAGAGAACAGACGGGTGGCTGCCAGAGAGGAAGGGGGTTGAGGGTGACATGGGTGAAGGGGGTCAAGAGGCACAAACTTATAGTAATAAAACAAATAAGTCATGGGGATGTAATGTACAGCATGGTGACTATAGTTAATAATATTGTATTTCATATTTGAAAGTTGCTAAGAGAGTAAATCTTAAAAGTTCTCATCACAAAAAAAATTTTTAATTTTATAACTTTTATGGGGATTGATGGTAACCAGAGTTATTGTGATCATTTCACAGTGTGTACAAATACTGAATAATTACGTTGTGCACCTGAAACTAATAGGTTATATGTCAATTATACCTCAATTTTTATTTTTTTAAAGATTTAATTTATTTATTCATGAGAGACAGAGAAAGAGAGAGAGAGGCAGAGGGAGAAGCAGGCTCCCCGCTGAGCAGGGAGCCCGATGCGGGGCTCGATCCCAGGACCCTGGGATCATGACCTGAGCCGAAGGCAGATGCTTAACGACTGAGCCACTCAGGCGCCCCTTCTTTTTTTCTTTTTTTAACATGTAATGTATTATTTTCCGCGGGATCTTGAGCTGCTTCCGTGACCCCATACACTCAAATTTCAGCTCCCCATGCAGGACACTCCTGCACTGATACTGACTCTTCCTTCCTACAATCCATCCCAACTCCCAGAACTGTTACAACGTTTCAACAACTCCTTTTTGAAACCCTTCAGGTCAGTCTGGGTGCAAGGGTCCCCAGTGATCCCTCTGGGCCAGATGTAGTTGTAAGGATAGTATCTCGGAATCCTAGAAAAACAAGAAGAGAAACTATACGCCCCAGTGCAGCACATGAAAATGCATACCATATCCTGACACACGTGTGGACATGCTCGGTAAGTCTGGGTGTGACAGTAAATAAGTATGCATTCTTTTACAAGCTCCCCAAATGATTCTGATACACAATCAGGTTTGAAAACCACTGTCCTGGTCCATTTAAAAATATAACTAATTCAGGAAAAACTGGTAGTTTTTACCCCTCAGGGCATATGTCATACTAATGGTATGTGAAAGATGATACATTCTTAATTATGTGGCCTATCTTGACATCTTCAATTCACTAGATGTCATCAACTATCTTCTTTAATGCTGAGGCATAAAACCAGTTTAATATCTCAAAAGGTTTTAAAAATCTCAGTAGTCATCCTAAAACTGGTACCCTTACCCCATAAAATGGCATAGATTTAGATTTGATTCTTTGAAGGGGTATTAATGCACCCTTACTATAATGTTTCCAGCTGATACACTTAAGAATATATAACTTGCCTTCATGTTTCTCTACTTTGCTAATTAAATGTAATGTTACGGCTTCCAGGTCAAAGTGGAATCGGGTTAACATTTTCCCATAAAGATGCTCCTACATTTGCACTAAAATAGCCATGAATGTATAAGACAAAACCCACCACACATATACCTTAGTGATTAATAACCTTATGGCAGAATCTTAGTGGAATCAAACAAAGCCCAAGGCATGTGCAAACTCACAAAGAGAAAAACCTATTTGTTGTTCATCACACCACACAGTCTGGTTTGCATCATGAAAAAGAAGCTTCTTGGCGAAAAAAAAATAATACAGATTTTTTTATTGAAACAAACAACAAGTTTTTTTTATTGAAGTATAATATAGATACAGAAAAGCTCATGTATCATAAATGATACATTGGCTTTTTACAAACTAAACTCATCTGTGTAACTAGCACCCACATCAACAGATTACCAGCGGCCCAAAAAGTGCCCTCAGGCCCCTTCCCAACCACTACCCCAACCCCCTAACACCAGGGTTTGAGCTTCACCGAAAAATCAGGAAAGATATTTCTATTCCCCCCACTTTCAGTTCACGGACTCAGAGTCCAAGAGAATGTAACAACCACTTTTGCGTCCTCCCTTCTCGCCTCTTGCCGTGAGTGTCCCTCCTGGAGGTGCTGCCTGCATGCTCCCCTGCACCCCCATCCCAGCCAAGCCTTGCAAAACTGAAGAAATCAAGGACTTTCTGCTCATACCCAGGCGAAATGATGCCAAATACATCAAGATCAAGAAAACTAAGGATAATGTGAAGTTTAAAGTTCGATGCAGCAGATACCCTTTACACCATGGCCATCACATACAAAGAGAAGGCAGAGAAACTGAAGCAGTCCCTGCCCCCAAGTTTGGGAGTGAAGGAGCTGAAATGGACCTGGCACAATGATTCGAACTGCATTAAATTTTTTAAATTCTTAAAAAAAAAAAAATGGACCACCCAGAGAAAAAGGCAGCCGCCCTCTATGCTCCCTCGGGGGCTCCTCTCTGTGCCAAATACAATATCATACAAGCCTCTCCTTCCCTACCCTACTCCCCCAAATCTCTGTACCCAGGCAGAGTCTGCAAATGGCAGGCAGTGCTGGGTGATCGGTATGTGTGCAGAGCTGCAAGGAGATGCGGTGAGGGACTGGAGTGGCAGCTGGTGGCTTCTGCCATAGGGACCCTGATTGCTGGGGACTGTAGTTTTTATGTATGAGGATGCTTTG
This sequence comes from Mirounga leonina, assembly GCF_011800145.1. Lineage (NCBI taxonomy): Eukaryota > Metazoa > Chordata > Mammalia > Carnivora > Phocidae > Mirounga > Mirounga leonina. The sequence goes on along the minus strand of NW_023270825.1, from coordinate 57,222,453 downwards.
TGTATCACAGAATCAGACATTAGAGCTAGATGGCATGTCAGTGAAACAAATGCCTACTTAGAAATGGGGAGTTAAGTGGAAGGCTCAGTGCATTAACCTGTCCTTCTCTGCAAAAGAGACCATAAAAAACATTCATCTCCTCTGAAAAAGAGACCATATCAAAACATCTTTGGACGTATCAATACATCGACATATTTTTGCGGGTGAGGGGAAAATAACAAAAGGCCTCCTCACCTGCCTGATGACAAATACACCGTCTGGATTCATCTCACCTTGTTCAAGGGATAAAAAGAAGGAAAACCAACATGAGTCTATGGGAAGAAGTTACAGGATAAAGAAAAAGAGAGCCATATGGAAGAGACCAGGAAAAAAAAGAGCTAAGCTCCAAAAATAAACTATTTCCGTACTCCAGAAGAAAATTTCCAACCCTGATTAGCCCTTTAAGGACAATATAAAAAGACACAGGGTTTAACAAAGAGAAACGGGACAAGGAAGGAGCAGGCTGGAATGAGATGGCAAAATGATCATCTTAAAGAGACTGAAAGCACTCTGACACACAGTACTGTTTTAGTGAACAGTTTGATAATATCTACGAGTTTAATTATATGCATGCCCTATTACCCAACAAACCCTCTCCTAGATAGAATCTTTACCCAAAGAAATGTCACAGGGGCACCAGGATACACATTTCAAGTTAATAATACCGTACTGAATATTGGAAATTTACTAAGAGAGTAGATTTGGGGGCTGTAAGTGTGTGAGGAGAAGAAATGTTAATTAGGGGCACTTGGGTGGCTCAGTCAGTTGGGTGACCGACTCTTGGTTTCAGCTCAGGTGATGATCTAGGGGTTGTGAGATCGAGCCCTGCATCAGGCTCCATGCTGAGCGCAGAGTCTGCTTGGGATTCTCTCTCTCCAATTCTGCCCCCCTCCCTCAAATAAATAAATAAATCTTTTTTTTAAAGCTATGTTAATTAGCTTGACTGTAGTAATCATTTCACTGTGTATATATGTATATCAAATCACCGTGTTGTATAGCTTAAATATATACAGTTTTATTTTTTAAAAGTTTTTAAAGAATGTTTTTGGCAGAATTGCTTGTAGTAGCAAAAACAAACAACCCAACAGCCCAACTGTACATAGGATAATGTGGTAGTATACACAAACGATAGAATACTCTTCAGAAATGAACATGAGCAACCTAAAACTCACCACAGCACACATGAATGTCACAAATATCATGCCTTGGGCGCCTGGGTGGCTCAGTTGGTTAAGCAGCTGCCTTCGGCTCAGGTCATGATCCTGGAGTCCCTGGATTGAGTCCCGCATCAGGCTCCCTGCTCGGCAGGGAGTCTGCTTCTCCCTCTGACCCTCCTCCCTCTCCTGTGCTCTCTCTCATTCTCTCTCTCTCAAATAAATAAATAAAATCTTTAAAAAAAAGAAAAAAAAAAACAAATATCATGCCTTGTGGAAGAAGCCAGATAAAACCTTCATAGTGATTGATTTCATGTATATAAAGTTCAAAAGCTAACCTACAATATTTAGAGATGCATACATAGGTAGTCAAACTATTAAAAAAGAAAAAGTAAGGCAGTGATTACTACCAAAGTCAGACGTGTGTGACCTTTGAGAGGAGCAAGGCTTTGTGCTTGGGATGAGGCATGTGGGGAGCCCTGGAGTGTTGCAGTATTCTCTTTCCTAACCTGAGCTGGTACACACAGTTCATTCTCTTAGTATTTCTCAAGCTGTACCTTAAGGATGTAGACACTTTTCTGTATGTGCATCATATTTCACAACTTTAAAAAGTGTTAGAAACATATTAGCAGAATTAAATCTAGGTTGACAGAAAAGGTGGGTTTGATAAGAGAAAAAAATGAAGGCAAACTTGTATCCTCTTATAAACTCAGAGGTGGAGACCAAAGATGACAGCAAGGAGAGGTGAGATGGTGACCATGGAGGTAAAAAAAAAAAAAAAAGACAAGGTTGGAATTTAGACAACTTGAGATCCCCAGAAAAAAAGTCCAATATAAAACAGAAGGGGAAATCTAATAAATGATAACTGAGTAACATAACAGGTGCTAGGCCAAGTACTTTGTATAAATTAACCCACTGAATCCTTACAATAACTCTAGGAGGTTAAATATCAACATCAGTTTTCTTCTTTACGCTCCTGGGAAAACCAAGACCTAACTTTCCCAAAACCTTATGACTGGGAAGCGGTAGGCAGGGAAGAGGTAAATAGATGCCTTGAGCCTCTGTCTGTGCGTGACAAGAGTCAGTCCTCTGAACCATTACTCCAAGCTACCACCTATTTTTCCCTGCTCTGGATTAAAACACAACATACTGCAACATTCAAGGCCAGAGGTCAGTGGAGAAAATCTTCTAAAAGATTTAAGGAGAAACTCATTTTGATCCAAGGATTTTATTTTGTTTGTTTATTCATTTTGTTTGTTTTTTGGTCTTTTTTTTAAAGATTTTATTTTGATATAAAGAGAGCACAGCAGGGGGAGCAGCAGGCAGAAGGAGAAGCAGGCTCCCCACTGAGCAAGGAGCCCGATGTGGGACTCCATCCCAGGACCCTGGGATCATGACCTGAGCCGAAGGCAGACGCTTAACAGTCTGAGCCACCCAGGCACCCCTGTTTGTTTATTCATTTTAGAGAGCACTAGAAAGTGCTGGCCCATGCGTGTGGAAATGGGGGGAAGGGGTAGACGCAGAGGGAGAGCATCTTAAGCAGACTGGTGGTGGTGAGCCCAGAGCCCATGGGCCCAGATCTCACGACCCATGAGATCACGACCTGAGCTGAAATCAAGAGTCAGAGGCTTAATGGACTGAGCCACCAGTCGCCCCAACCTAAGAATGTTATATGCAACCAAGTTGTCTCACACTTGTGAAAGCAACAAAACAAAATCAGGTATTTCAGAGAATATGCCCACTCATGTATAATTCTTTCAAAAGATATATATTTGGGGGTGCCCGGATGGCTCAGTTGGTTAAGCGCCTGCCTTCAGCTCAGGTCATGATCTCAGGGTCCCAGGGTCCTAGGATCAAGCCCCGCATCGGACTCCCTGCTCAGCGGAGAGCCTGTGGTTCTCCCTCTCCCTGCTCCTCTCCCTTCTTGTGCTCTCTCTGTGTCAAATAAATAAATAAAATCTCTAAATATATATAAATATAAATATGTATATATAAATATATATATAAACATATATATATTTGAAGACAAATTTCAAATGACCCAGAGAAGAGGAGGTAAAATGGAGGAATCATAACACAATGATTTTTCCAGAGATCTGAAAATAATTGAAACAAATATAAATTTAAATACTGCAGAAATAGTTTTTTAAAAAACTAATGTCAAAATGTACTTTTTTAATTTTTACAATAATCTATATTTAAAACCCCAGGTTCTGTTAACAAAAACTGTCTGCGTGGGTGAGGGACAATGAGCAATGAGAAGGTAGAAAGTAGGTGAACCTGCCCCGCCATGGTAATCAAAGCTGCTGTTTTACTTTTATGACAGAGAAATGTAAGTTAAAGAATGCTTTTGAAAAACGTAGAGAACTAAGTACCACTAGCAGAATTTAAATACGTGTGCAAGTATCTCCAAAGGAAGATAAAAGCAAAGAAAATGAGATCCATACTTCAAAACAATGAAAATGCAGAAAAAAAAGGGAAAGTAAAACGTGAAACAAGATGAAGAGTAAAACCAAATGTCTTATAGTCAAATGGCTTGCAGACTGCGTTTAAGAGTCCCATCTAATATAAAGTGACGTAAAGGGTTAAAAGTTAGAGGGAAGAAGAATGTAGGAAAGACAAAGGCAGGTATAAAAGAGGCAGTGAGGAAGTTAAGGCCAAAAACCTTACATAGGGCAAAAAGAATCATTTTACATTAATAAGCGGTATGGTCCTTAGTTACTAGCATAGCAGTCAGATCTTTATATGCTGACTAGGACTGTATTGAAACCCATACAGGAAGTAAGTCTTCAGAAATACAAGAATACATTTTCAGCAACTCAGTAGTAGCAGTGGACTTTGACACAGTATCTATCTTGACAAATCAAGTAGGCAAAAAATAAACAAGGACAATGTTTCAAGAAATCCACAATAAGGGTGCCTCGGTGGCTCAGTCGGTTAACTGGCTGCCTTTGGCTCAGATCATGATCCCACATCGGGCTCCCTGCTCAGCGGGGAGCCTGCTTCTCCCTCTGCCCCCACCACTCATGCTCACGCGCGCTCTCTCTCACAAAAATAAATAAAATCTTTAAAAAAAAAAACAAAACATAATAAGATCAAGTTAATAGATATGTATATCAAATTAGATATCCCACAAACCAAACACCACCTCCTAAAAACCTACTAAGTAAAAGAAAAAAATAAAAAAATGAGCTATGATCAGGATCAATTTAGAGATAACCAAAATGAGAATACTACATATAAAAGGATATGCTATCACCAATGAGACAGATGAAAATATTAATAAACACTTTAAATACTAAGCAAGAAAGCATTAAAATAAATGAGCTGAGCACTTATAAGAAAGCAATAAAGCAAGTCAAGGGTAAACACAAAGAAGGAATTAATAAAAGAAGAAAATAATGAATAAGAAAATGAAATTGATAAATAACCCCACAGATGGTTCTTTTTTTTTTTTTAAGATTTATTTACTTATTTGAGAAAGAGAGAGCGCACATGCATGCATGAGCATACAGGAGGGGCAGAGGAAGAGAATCCTGAGCAGAACCCCCTGAGCAGGGAGCCCTATGCGGGCTCAATCTCACGGCCCTGAGATCATGACCTGAGCCTAAGCGAAGAGTCGGACGGTTAACGGACTAAGCCACCCAGGCGTACCCCAAAGATGGTTCTTTGAAAAAAGCCATAAAATGGATAAAATTCTGTTGACTCTAATCAGCAAGCAAAGACAGAAAGTACTCACAGAGGATCAGGAATTGAGAGATGAGAACTTCTTTAAAATACAAGATTAAAAGTTTTGAAAATCTGGATCAAACAACAAAATACAGTTCCACACCGGTTAGTTTGGCAAAAATCATAAAAACCTAACAATAACCAACACTGTGCATGTGTGGTGGATGCACTAGGCTAGACTATTGAAAGCTGCTTTCGTTTTGAGGTTAGGCAACACTGAAGACTTCCAAGTAGTTTAAGTTGCTTTTATTTCAGTCTAGTCCCAGCACAGCAAATAGTGCAAAGGGTACCTAAGACGAAGGTGGCTCGATGCAGCTCCCCGTTACTTCCCTTGTTTTTCACGACGGCACACCAGAATTTTAGCTCAGCAGCTCAGAGAAGCACAGAATGGACGGCTCCCTGACTTGTTAATATACCAGACACATTAAAATCCAGAAACAGCTTTGGCTACTCAAGAAGCCAAGTTGCCTGTCCCTAATGTTTAGGTTCCATGCCTTGACATCCTTGCTGCTCCAGCTGTAGGGCAATGCCCTCGTCTGCACTGCAGGATCCAGGTGTTTTTCATTTATGTCTCTCAGGGAATTTATGTGCCAAGGGTTGGTCATAACCTTTCACAATGTAATACCCACTACTCTGATATGTCTATTCATTTGTTCATTCATTCAACAGATATTTGAGAGCCTTTTGTGAGCCAAGCAATCTAATAAACCCTGGGAATACAGAAGCTGGGCAAAAATTACTGCCCTCAATAGGGACAGCACATTCTAGCAGGAAAGACAGACACAGAAAAAAAAAAAAAAATTGTAATACCGACCATGTACTAGTATCTATGGGAGCAAGCCATGGGAAGTCAGGGAAGACTTCACTGGGAAAGGATCCTTTAGAATAAGTATGCAGGGGGCTCCTGGGTGGCTCAGTTGATTAAGCGTCTGCCTTTGGAAAAAAATAAAAAATTAAAAAAAAATAAAAAAATTTTTAAAAAAGCGACTGCCTTTGGCTCAGGTACTGATTCTGGAGTCCAGGGATGGAACCCTGCATCAGGCTCCCTGCTCAGCGGGGAGTCTGTTTTCCCTCTCCCTCTGCCCCTCCCCCACTCCTTCTCACTTGCTCACTCTCTCAGATAAATAAATAAAATCTTTAAAAAAAAAAAAAAAAGAGTAAGTATGCAGTATTTGTCTTTCTGGGTCTGGCTTATTTCACTTAGTGTAAAGTCTTCCAGGTTCATCCATATCGTTGAAAATGGCAGGATATCCTTCTTTTTTAAGGCTGAGTAACAGTTCAATCTTACATATATATATATTTCACACACACAATGAACTATTATTCAGCCTTAAAAAAAAAGGAAATTGCAACAATACTGCTTGTATACTTGAAATTTGCTAAGAGGATAGATCTCAACTTAAATCTCTCACCACACACACAAATACAAAATGGTAACTACGTAGAGATGATGGGTAAGTTATTTAGCTGGGTTGTGGTGATCTTTTCACAATGTATACATATATCAAAACATCAAGTTGCACACCTTAAACACACACAATTTTTATATATCAAACATACCTCAATAAAGTTGTTAAAAAATAAAGAAGACGTGTGAATTTTCTAGCTACAATGAGATACCTCCGGGCACAGGCTGCCTCTCTCCTCTCCCTCCCATGTCCACTACCCTCCTCCAAGCATCACCCGTCTTGCCTAGATGACCGCAAGTCCTTCCCATGTGCCCCCCTGTTGATTACATCCAGCCTTACCACCCTTCACTTTTCTGCTCTGAAGATACATTGCCTTTCAGGATCTGACCCCCGTCTGTCTCACCAGTTTTATCTACTGTATTTTCCCAGGTATTAATTGGGAGCAGAAATTACACAATTGAAATGACCCCCTACACCCTTGCCAGAGAATTTCTTGTTAAGAGTTTCTTGCAGGTCCCAACATTCTCTTTGCTATACGTCTGACATAACACCAGGGCCTGGGAATGTGCTGTACGCTCTCAGTGGGCGTGACAATGCTGAGGGCAGCGATAGTGGAGGAAACGGACTATATCTCCATTAAAAATAAGGAAATTGGGGCACCTGGGTAGCTCAATCAATTAAGAGTCTGCTGGCTCAGGTCATGATCCCAGGATCCTGGGATTGGTCCCGCATTGGCTCCCTGCTCAGTGGGGAGCCTGCTTCTCCTTCTGCCCTTTCCCACAACCCCACCCCTGCTCCTGCACGCTGGTGCACTCTCTCTCTCTCTCTCTCCCCCCCCCTCACGCATGCGCAAAAATTAACAAATAAAATCTTAAAAATAAAATGAAATTTGGGGCGCCTGGGTGGCTCAGTTGGTTAAGCGACTGCCTTCGGCTCAGGTCATGATCCTGGAGTCCCGGGATCGAGTCCTGCATCAGGCTCCCTGCTCCGCAGGAGGCCTGCTTCTCCCTCTCCCACTCCCCCTGCTTGTGTTCCCTCTCTCACTGTGTCTCTCTCTGTCAAATAAATAAATAAAATCTTTAAAAAAAAAATGAAATTAGGAGCCTCAGAAGAGAGGGAGGGTAAAGTAGGAGATGGGTAGTAGTAAAAGAGGGAGATTTAGGACATGGGTGTGAAGCTTTGTGTCTCAACCCAGCATCAAAGTGCTTGGCGGAGGGTTAAGTAGTAGAGACCCAGGTAAGTATAAATCCCCAGTCAAAAGAGGCTTGAGTCTGTTCCTGCCTGGAGTTCTATTCTACAGGTGACTATAGTAAAGTAGATAGCGGCGTGGAGAGGGCCTGAGAGAACAGAGCTTCACCCCTGCTCAGGTGTAGCTGGGTACAGGCAGTGAGCTGGAAAGAGTCACAAGAGGTTTCGAACCCCTTAATGAAAGGTGCAGAAGGTACCTGAAAATCAGCACACTGAGCAAGAGGTCATCTCAGCTTAGAGCGGCGATGGCCCGCACCCAGTGGCCAGTGTGGACCCGCTGACTTTGGGAAGGCCAGGAGGACCAGTGTGAGCAGGTGTGGGAGCCTGATCAGCAAGGGGTCACAGCCGGACTTTCCTGGAGCATCACCAAGAAAAACAGGCCAGAAGTTACAGAAGTGACGCACAGTGAGGAAAAGGCTGATGGCCAAAGACCAAATGGGACGGCCTTCCACCCAGAAGTTGGTGAGGTCCAAATGACCCTTTGTGGCTTGTAAACTTGCTCCCATACACAGAGGCCAAGGAGAGACTGAAAAAGGAGGCAGGCCACTCCAGATTGGGAAGTCCAGGCATGGAACCCTACATCAGGCTCCCTGCTCAGCGGGGAGTCTGTTTTCCCTCGCCCTCTGCCCCTAAGAAGCAAGGGAACTTACGAGGCTCGTCTTCGGTGGCCGCAAGCGGAGTAGATCTCTGCACCCGCTCACCGGAATCTTAAGTTTCTACAACTGCCTTAACTGGGTTCAGGTAACACCAATCAAGGCTGTGTTACAGAAACAGGGCCTAAAGAGGGAATGGCGGGCGGAATCTACATTACAAGGACAAGGAGGGAGCCAGCTCACAGGTCAACTGGAGGTCACGACCTCTCAATGACCTCCACCAACACACTGCCCTTATCTCAGGACCACTACAAGCTCCACAGGAATTTTAATCACCCTCAGGGAACGGAGCAAAAAAGGAGCATGGATCCTGGAGAAAACTATCTGGACTTAATCTCTAGTCTACCACTAAATAGCATGTGATCTTGAGTAAGTTGTTTAACCACTCTGTGCCTTAGTTTCCTCATTGGCAAACTGGGAATTATAATAGTGTCTGTCTTAGAGGTTATCCTTAGCACATAGAACACTGCCTGGGGGGCGCCTGGGGGGGCTTCAGGTCGGGTTCTCAGGGTCCTGGGATCGAGCCCCACAGGGCTCTGCCCTCCTTCTCCCCCTCCCCTGGCTCGTGCACACTCATGCACACTCCCACAGTCTCTCTCTCAAATAAATAAAATCTTAAAAAAAACCCACTGCCTGGCACTTATTAAATGCCCTGCCAAGTGTTGGCTGTCATCATTGTCATGGGAGGCCTGACTGCACATTACAAGCACTCAATCGTTTAATCCTCACACAACACTATGAGGTAGGTACTATGATTTTAGAAGGATGTGAAACAAAACTTGTCAAGAGACGGGGCACCTGGGTGGCTCAGTGGTAAGCACCGACTCTTGATTTCCGCTCAGGTCATGATCTCAGGGTGGTGAGATCGAGCCCTGCACTGGGCTCCGCACTCAGTATGGAGTCTGCTTAAGATTCTCTCTTCCTTTCCCTCTGCGCTCCCCCCGCCCCCAAGCACTCTCTCTAAAAATAAACAAATCTTTAAAAAAAAAATGTGGTCACATCTAGAGATGCTAGGATGGTGCGTGACCTCAAAATCCCAACCCAGCCTCTCTTACTGTACAATTGCTGCTTTTAAAAGAATTGATTTACAGAACAAATAAAAAATTTCATGTATTTATAATTTTCTTCTGAGAACTCCGATTTTGAAAGCTTGTCTTGCATGATGTGGAATTAAAGTCATACTCTTCAATTTTGTACCCTTTCAACAAACTATGTTTTACTTTTGGGGTCCAATTATTTCAGACAGGAGTCGGGATTAGGTTTCAAAAAACAAATACTAAAGCATGGGTGTTGATAAAAAAATGTCACATAAAAATTAGAAAAGTTCAGAATTTAAATTGGAGGAGAAAGATATTAAAACAGGATTTGAGTTTCCAGTTATGTAATAGCTACTGACCCCCTGAGGTGAAAGTGTTAGGCCTTCAAGCTGTAGTCACCTCCACTGAAATTTATTTTAGCATTTTCTAACCTGTTTCTCTGAAATGCTTTCCTTGCTATTTTTATTATATTATTATTTATTTCTTCCTTTAGTGACTCTCTCCTTTGTTCACTGAAGGCTTAATATAAAAACTCAGAGTGAATTAAAATGTTCACTCAATTCAAGAGCTAGTTCAGCAATTCCACAAATAAGTAGAAAGTGAAAATAATAGAGAAATATAATGACACATTCCTCAACAGAAAAAAAAGCACAGAATAATTTTTGTCTCTTGTCAAGTTTTTTTTTAAAAGATTTTACTTATTTTAGAAAGAGCGCGAGCAGGGGGAGGGGGAGGAGCAGAGGGAGAGAATCTCTCAAGCAGACTCCCAGCTGAGTGAGGAGCCCACCACAGGACTTGATCTCATGACCCGAAGATCATGACCTGAGGCGAAACCAAGAGTCAAGATGCTTAACCGACTGAGCCACCCAGGGAACCCTATTTCTTGACAAGTCTTGTTTCACATCCTTCTAAAATTTAATAGTAAAGAATTGGCTAGAAATACAAGTTTATTAATTTTGTGAAATCCCCGGATTCAGAAACAAATGACAAATATATTCTGTATGAGTCATCTAACACATAGCAAATCTTTCATTGATAGGATGAATGATTAAATATGCCTTCCTCCCTGCAGATTATCTGACTGGTAGGTTAGTTCTATTTCTAACTTTTTAGAATCATCAGCAACTAATATTTTTAGCACAAAGCACTGCTCTATAAATCATTTGTATCTCTGGTCTCTGAACACTTATCTAACCTACATGCTATTGCATATAAAGTGATTGAATGGTAGTATCTCTGAGCTATTTTTCTAGCTACAACTGTCAAGAAACACTTACTGATGCTACACAACGTGTCCTCGAGTTGTGAAAAAGAGGGTCCATTTTTAGTCCTGACTCCAGGCAGGGAGGGACTCTCGTCACCCAAACACACTTTCCATGGCTCCAGCCCACAAAGAATCCCCACCCAGCAGGACAGACCCAGCAGGCGGAGAAGAACATAACCACACAACATTCTACAGAAAGCTGGTGCGTCGTGTCCACCATTCTCATTAATAAGAAAAGCAGGCAGATGGCCTTGTCCAGCGTTTTAGAGGCAAGCATAGCCTTTCATAAGAATTGGTTGAAGATTCAGCTCCTAAGGTTTACCTTGAGCAGTTTCTAAGCAAATCCTGTAACTAGGAATAAAGGTTCTACAGTCAGAACTATATATCACGAAACAGACTGCAGGGGAAGAGTTGAGTGGGTGGGACCCAGGAGAAAATCTGGGCAAAGAATGTGTCAGAAAACATAATTATTTCCAAGACATGCTGATTAAGAGAAGAACCAGACTGACCATGGGATTCTCTGTGTGTGTACCGTTCACACTCTTCTGATGGATAAATATGCGGCAAGTGGCTTGGACTAAGATGTCAAGATAACATGGACAGCAGGTTCCAGAGTGAGTTGTAAGGCCATCAGGCAGAAATATAAATGAGGTGATGCATATTTCCCACCTAGCATAGGACCTGGTCACTTGTGAGTGGGGCTATGTCTATGACTTGGAGTGATCTTTAAGTTTATTCGGTGAGAGTCACCCCAAAATGATCACCCTGCTACAGTGTCCATCGAGTGGCTGAGGGGTGGGAAACTACACACATTGAACACCTTCAAAGGGACAGTCAGAGACAAAATACAATAGCTTTCATAATTATGGCTCACGAGCCTCCTCATTCAATATACTAGTTACAAAGATGTGGAGCGAATCATATGTAACTCCCATTACTCATTGATATTAAGGCTTCTGTTGTCAGAAAGCTGTTAAGTTAGTAATCCTGCTGGGTAGTGTTAGAAAGACACCTGAATCTGCTGCCTGGACAGATAAAACACTGCATCTCCTGGGACTGTGTCCAAATGTGGCACACTCTGTCTTCGTCTGATTAGTTTCATGAGTACTGAATCCCTATTCTTTGCAATATCAGGTCAAAAGGTAAATCATCATGGCCACGGTGGTCTTTATTTCGCCAATAAGTTTAGTTCTTCTCAGATAATGGGGATTTGCTGTAAGGGCACATTTGGGAATCAGGGTGAAAGGATTCTAGAAATAGCCATTCTACAGGATTCAAGGCAAAATAGGAACCATTTCCGAGCCAGAGTTCATGAATCTTCACCCTAATGTTCCACCACCAGTGTGCTTCTTCCACTTCTTGTTTTTCCTCTATCATTTTTCCTCTCATTACAGAACGGCTGCTATTCTCTGGAGTTTCCTATTCAACTTTTAGAGGAGAGTGTAATTGGTCTAGTTCGTTACCATTATCCTTACAGAGGAAAGTTTTTCACACCAACTCATTTCATAGCTCACCAGCCAGTCTGTGGATTAAGCGCCTTTAGAAAATTTGATCCTATCTCTTTGCTTAGGAAAGAGACTGGGGCTGGTTGCTCAGCTCAGCAGAGGGCTGCAAGTGGGAGCGCATCTTCAATGTAGCACATGCGATGACTGACATGCCTCATACGCTACGGTAAGGATTTGGTTTTCTTCCTCTGTAGTGGTAACTTTAGGTTTTCTTTATACAAATGGATTTTATCTATGACAGAAACAGAGCCTTATATAACCCATATCACAGCTACATCATTATTAAACATATTTTGTGATTATTATTCTTAATAAATGAAAGTATTCTTTGGACATGGTTAAATGTAACTGTTTGACAATCACAGCCTCATCATCTACTTAATCATAAGAAATCCCCACATCATTCCACAGAACTATTATTGTGTGGAAGGTCCTGCAGAAAGGTGGAGATTTTTTTTCAATGTAGTTAGCTTCCTTCATTAGATACAGTCAGATTCTTAAGTTTTACAGACAGCTAATGATATCGACTTAAAACTGCAAGGTGCAGATGGAGAAGCAGATGTAGCTGTCACCGGTAGAGGCTGAGTAAGCACAGTGGGCGCCGTGAATGTTCCTGCCAGGGGACCGGCAATAATAAAACATTAGTTCCCTGAAATGGTGCTGGACTTTAGACTCCAAATGGAAGCTAATCATTAGAGTCATTTACAACAAGCCATGTCAAGAGTGTGTATGACACTCAGTAAGTAAACATAATTGAAAAGGTTCACTATAAATATATAAGCAGATGAGAAGACACAACACACACAAATCAGTAGTCTGTTGGTCTAAAGTCTGCTCAGACGGTCAAATTTATTTTTCTAACTCCAGGAAGATCCATGTCTACCCTAATCCATATGGGGATCTAAGCAACTAATAAACATACTTAATTAAGAACATTTCAGAATATGCCTTGGCAGTCTATTTCATGGTCCTAAAAAAATGGGACATTTCTTCTTAAAATAATTAAAGACAGCTGTTAACTAAGCCATTTCATAGTTTATTACTCAGGATCTTATTTTTTCAAAACACCTGTTAAAATACAGAACTTAATCCTGGGTATTATCAAAACCCAGGATTCAATGAAAACATTCTCTTTGGTCACATGATATTGTACTACCTATTAATATTTCAGTAACTTGATAGCCTTTTTAATAGAAATACTTCCTTGCTGAAAAAGATATATTGGATAAATCAGTTGGCTTAATGTTCTCATTAAAAATAGAATTTTAGAATTAAACACTGCAAGAGACCATACATGATGGCATAATCCGTGCTCAACAGAGGAAGACTGTCTGTGCTCCCTACATACCTTGTTAGCACTTAGTAAATAATTAATAAAAGCAACTTCATCTAATCTCATAGCTTCAGCTATCAATTCTAGGCTTATGGTTCCCAAACCTAAGTCTCCTGATTCCAGAATGCACATTTCCGACCGACTGTTGGACTTCTTTGTGTGGAAGTCCCAACACATGGTGAAAATGTTGCTTTTAGCAGAACTTGCTATTTAAATTGTGGTCCAGAAAGCACCACTGGTATCCTGGGGAATTTTGTTTGAAATGCAAAATCTCAGACTCCGTTTCAGACCTACTTTAAAATCTGCGTTTAAGGGGCGCCTGGGTGGCTCAGTCATCAGGGTCCTGGGATGGAGCCCCGCATAGGGCTCCCTGCTCTGCGAAGAGCCTGCTTCTCCCTCTCCCTCTGCCCCTCCCCCTGCTTGTGTTCCCTCTCTCGATGTCTCGCTCTCCATCAAATAAATAAATAAATAAAATCTTTTAAAAAAAAATCTGCATTTAATGATCTTCTGTAGGTGATTCCTATGTATGTTCAAGTTTGAGAAGTACTGTTCTAGGATTCGTCTCTGTTGAATTTTACCTCTTCACCAATGTTTTCCAAACACGCAAAATATTTGACCTCTCAGCATCTCACAAGGATTTTATGTAGATTAATTTTTAAACCTTTGCAGACTAAGTTATTTTTAAACTGCCTTGAAGACAGGAACTATCTGCTCTAACGCACTAAATAAAGTGAAATGCGATCCCTCACTTCGGAGGTTCTTTAATCAGTATACTTATCACTTCAAAATGACATCCTTACTGTAACTCAAAAGTAATCTCCAGATTTGTTTCTCTTAGAAAAATCTCTAACCCCTACAAAAATTGTTGATTTTATGGATCTCCCTACTTTGCCAAAACAAACAGCAGAACAGGTTAAACATATACATAAGGATCATTCTGTGGCTGCTTCACCCGGGTAAGGCAGCTGAGCGAGACCTTGACACAGATCAGAAAACAGCCCTTTCCCCAGGAGAGCAAGCCACATTTCCTATAGGAAACAGACTCACGCCACTTGTCTCTGCAATGCACTTTTCTCTACCTAAATACTCTGGTTATTGCTGTTGGAAAACACACAGTGCTCTGTTAGAAAGTGAGTGCACCATGTCCTGCTTAGAAGCGTTTTTCTAAATTGGCAAACACCTCCTGCATTATGGGTTGCCCGCTCTCTTTTAATGACAGTATCAGAGAGCGCCAGATGGCTTTGTAGGTCAATGATTATCATCCCTCAGAATGTGTTGTGTAAAACAGATTTAAATGTTCTCCATCAAATTCCAGTCAAGGCTTATTCCGGTATGTGGCATGTTATTCCTTCCCAATTCACTAACATTATCTTTTCTCTAAGTGTTAAGTCATCTGTAGCATTCAGCAATTTACAGCTATCTTGTTTTACTTGCCACTGAAAGTGCTCTGTATACAGAGGTCAGATGACCAACCATCTGGGATATTGACAGGGAATTCTTGAATTGGATAAAAAGATAGGGCTTGACCTCAATGGACTCTTTGAACTCCAAGATTCCACAATTTCTCTAGTTTGAAACTACTTCTACATTCCTGAGTAGGAAATGTATGACTGTAACATCTAATCTTCCCTGAAATTCACTGGGGGAAAAATTTTAGATGGCTTGGTCATTAAACAACTAAACAATTATGCTTCTTAATTGGACTGAACAAAAAGTTTTAAATGATTACTATGACTTCCATTTAAAAAAACACTATTTTACTATTCAGAAGATGAGTTGATACTCAATTTCCTTCTTAGCTTTAGAAATGGGTTTAAGACTTTTAAGCTCTTTTTGGGCGCCTGGGTGGCTCAGTCATTAAGAGTCTGCCTTCGGCTCGGGTCGTGATCCCAGGGTCCTGGGATCGAGCCCCGCGTCGGGATCCCTGCTCGGCGGGAAGCCTGCTTCTCCCTCTCCCTCTGCTGCTCCCCCTGCTTGTGTTCCCTCTTTCGCTGTGTCTCTCTCTGTCAAATAAATAAATAAAATCTTAAAAACAAAAAAAAAAGACTTTTAAGCTCTTCTCTTTTTTGTTTTATGGAACATCTCCATTGATTTTTGTTTTGCTTTCTATCTCATTAAAAATCTGATTTTATCATTATTTCCTTTCTTCTTTCTTTAGATTTGTTGTTCTTTTTTATTTTCTTGAGTTGAATGCAAAGTTTATTTCCAATGTTTTTTCTCCAGTTGCATTTAAAATACTACATATCCCTTTAATAACCCTTTTTCTCATACCACAAGTTTTGATACATAGCACTTTTACTGTTCAGTTCTAAATATTTTATAATCTTCACTGAAATTTCTTATTTAATTCATGAGTAAATCAAACCTTATTGTTTAGTTTCCAAACACAGTAGTATAAAAAGGACAGAGCAGTTTTATCATTCTATGCCAGCAATTACAGATGTCAGTGACAAAATACTCCCACTTGAAAAAAGACTTTTATTGGTCTAAAATCTAAAAACTTGGAAGAAAAAAAATAAAAATCTGTACAATTGCTATGGCTACTGCTGAATTTTAATGTTTGTAACCTTCCGATTAGCACATTCTTATTACTTATCCTTTAATAAAGATTATACTGTATGCAACTTAATTCAGAGGACTCCCAGTTAGATATATCTGAGTCCAGTCCCAACATACATAGACACCCTTCAACTTGGAGGGTAAGTTAGTAACACATTTCAATTCATTTCAGCTCCCTAGGTGTAGGTGGGGAGAGTTTGTTTCTTCAATACCCATGGTACTAAATTTAAACAGTAGGTTCAAGTAAACCACACTAGCCTAGTAATTGCAAAGATGAGGAAACAATTCTCTCAATCTAAACTTGGGAGTTTCTGTTTGTGGATAATGTTAAAACAGCAAAAACGAAGTGTGAACTTTGAAGTGGAATTTTTCCAAGTGCACATTTTTAGTGCCTACATGGAATCTTTTACTGAATTTGAATATCTTTACAAGTAAAATTTGTCTTTATTAACTGCTGTTTGTTTTAAAACTAAAAGACTAACCAAGAAAATAAACCATTAAATCAGTGGCAAAATTTAGAGATTTTTCTTGGTGTAAAGATTCAGATGAGGTTAGTTAAAACTCAAAGTAGTTACTAGCAGTCTAAATCAGGCTTGAACATTGTATAGTGAGACACTAAGCTTTCGATCAGCACATAGAAACTACAGAGAAGGCAATTAAATATGCAATAACAAAATGTAAGAAAAAAGACATATACACTGAAGAATCAAAGTCAAATAACACCTGTAAAGTAACAGAAGACGTTTGTCTTGCATGGCCAAAATTAAAACAGCAGTATTCAAATGCCTTGATCTATAACTGAACATTTGTTCGAAACCAATGGATCTAATGCCAATGTGCACCATCGTTCAACCATTTGCACTCATTTTTGCAAAAGAAGAAAAACTTTGGAGGGTTTTACCAAACGTAATAGGAATTTATCTTGAATTTTGTAGTTTATATATTATAGTGGAAATCTTTCTACCAAGAACTTTTTTTTTTGAAGATTTTATTTGACAGATAGACAGAGAGCATAAGTTGGCAGAGAGGCAGGCAGAGGGAGAGGGAGAAGCAGGCTCTCCACAGAGCAGGGAGCCGGACGTGGGGCTCGATCCCAGGACCCCGGGATCATGACCTGAGCCGCAGGCAGACGCTTAACTGAGCCACCCAGGCGCCCCTCTACCAAGAAGCGTTTTGAAAGCTGCCAGCATCAATTCTGAATAAACAGTTTTAAGAATTTAGGAATTTATGAAATTTGTAAAAATGGTTTTTTTATGACTATCAAAATTTGAGAGCTTTCCTACTTGTGTATCTTTTGCTTCAGATGAAAAACTTTTGAAATTAATAATGTGTTCTTCACGATCAACTGAAAAAAGACTGACGAGTCTGACTATACTTAGTAAAGCATGGATACGTGAAAAGATCAATTTTTATGAAGCCTTAAGACAAATTTACAGAAGGTTCAAAATACTATGTATGATTTCGTTCATTACAGTGAAAGACCATTAAGTAGATATTTTCAATTTTCATAAAATACACTAAAAAGCATTAATCCATTTTTTCTTCTTTATATCTCTTATTTACCACGCTCTCCTTTTGCTGCCTTTTTCACCTTTCTTGCCTTTTGACTGATCAGCTTGCTTTTATTGCTTCTTTTCCTCCATTGGTTTGGAAGTTACATATTCGGGTTTGAAAGTTTTATATCCTGGTTTGATCTTTGTTATCCTTAACTTTTAAAAATACATGGCTAGGGATGCCTGCGTGGCTCAGCTGGTTAAGCATCTGCCTTCGGCTCAGGTCATGGTCCCAGGGTCCTGGGATCGAGCCCCGCATCAGACTCCCTGCTCAGCGGGAAGCCTGCTTCTCCCTCTCTCACTCCCCTTGCTTGTGTTCCTTCTCTCGCTGTGTCTCTGTCAAATAAATAAATAAAATCTTAAAAATCCGACTTTATTTAGTGACTGCGTTATTCCATATCTAGTATTGCATACCAATTATTATATTCACCAGATAATAATACATTAAGCCTAGACAGTTTGTTTCTCTATTAAAAGGAAGAATGAACATAAGGAAAATGTTTTAATTTCATAAGGTAAACTATTAAAAAGCAAACAAGAGAAACATCCGAATTACTTGATAAAATGCTCAAGATGAATATAAATCAAACACAAAAAAGTACAAAAAGTATGCATGTGTGTATATTGGAAAAATGAAAACAAAAATGTAAATATAGGCATTAGAAAGCAAATAATCGGGGCGCCTGGCTGGCTCAGTCATTAAGTGTCTGCCTTCGGCTCAGGTCAAGATCCCGGGGTCCTGGGATCGAGCCCCGCATGGGGCTCCCTGCTCGGCGGGAAGCCTGCTTCTCCCTCTCCCCCTCCCCCTGCTTGTGTTCCCTCTCTCGATGTGTCTCTCTCTGTCAAATAAATAAATAAATCTTTAAAAAAAAATTCTTTAGAAAGCAAATAATCCTAATTTGTTGGTAGTGTTTGAAAAGTAACTGAATAATTATGTTCATTTAAAATAAACTAAGGGCAGTAAGCCACAGCATTTAATTTGTAACAGCCAGTGAAGAATGCATTTGCTTTTGTCACTGTATAAAACCAAATACCACACCTAAGACTAATGCTTAGGTAGAACTAGAGACCCCTCTCCAATACTATACCTTTTCAACTGTGTCTTTTGTGCTAATTTTCTAAGAGATACCTGGGATCCAATTGATGTGTAGTATCCAATGTTACCAGGTCAAAGTGTTTGGAGTTTATTATGAGGGCAAAAGGAATGACATAATCAAATTTGTATTTCAGTGAATTGAAGAGAGGGCTGGAGGAGACTGGGGAAAGCACCAAACACATGAGATATGATGAAGGCAGAAGAGCAGTAAAATGGAAAACAGCAAATAGAATAGGGAGATATTGAAGAGGCCAACCTGGTAGAATTTGGTTACTAAAGATGTTGTGGAGAATAAGAACTGAAAATGATTCATTGGTTTCTGGCCTGGACTAGACAACAAGCACATTCATCAGGTGCAGTCCATGGGCTAGGGAATATAAGAGGGAAGTTTATCAAGTGGGGCCCTGGATAGAGAAAATGTCAGCTCACTTTTGGAATCAGCCAATAAAAGAGTAAGTTTATCTTGTTACAACAAAATATAAGTGTACAAAGATGACGTCTAAAGTTGTTTTTAGAGATAAGGCCACTAGGGATAGAAGGTTCAATAGTGAATTACAAAACAGTTGTGGACATACCAAAGCTTCTCAGTGCTGCTAACAATTTAACAAATATTCTTTATCTACTCTAAATTTCATTAAAAGGGTTAAACAGTCTTCTTCAATAATCTATTTTTTTATTTTAAGATTTTATTTATTTGCCAGAGAGAGCGCAAACAAGCAGGGGGAGCGGCAGGTAGAGGGAGAAGCAGGCTCCCACTGAGCAAGGAGCCCGATGTGGGACTCGATCCCAGGACCCTGGGATCATGACCTGAGCCAAAGGCAGACACTCGACTGAGCCACCCAGGCGTCCCTCAATAATCTATTTAAATAGATAGCAATTTAGTAATAGCTAAATTATACACAAACAGATCCCAGGTGCTTTCTTTCAACCCTAAATGGGGGTATGATGATATATTTGTTCCTCCTTATCCCTTAAATACAGAGGTACTTTAGCACCTTCAGCTGTAATTGATTTAGAAGTAAAGGACAGTTTTGTGGTAAGTACTCACTTATCACTCAAGAATAACAATGCATTCTTAAAGAGCGTAAGCTAAGGGGCCACGCAAATTAAACATGTATCATCATCACAGGGGCTTAATTCAATTCAAAATATGTTAACTCCAAAACACAGTTTCCTTATAGCAAAAACTACTACTTTGGGGAAGATGAAAATGCTCTAAAATTGATTACACAACTCTGAATATCCTAAAAAACACTGAGCTATACACTTTAAATGGGTGAACTGTGTGGTATGTGAATTATGTCCCAATAAAGCTGCCATTTTTTAAAAAATGAACACTTTTTCATCTGCTCATAGCATATTATATAACTGTTCTAATTTTACATTAGGCTTCTCAGGCTTTACTAGATTTCAAAATAAGCAGGAAAACACAGAAAAAGTATATTTTATTGGTATTTAGGCCTAGCACAGTTCAATTCAAATGGAACAGAGCAATTTATTTAACTGAATATAACATATGAACAATTTTTTTAAGTTTCTGTTTTATCATATGATTGTGTTCATGCAGGTACAATCATCAAACTGCCCTTCTAAGCATTTATCATAGCACCACCTTTTATTTGCAGTACTTGATATAAATTTCATTGTCAAACATCTGGCTTTAGCAATGTAAACATTTGCTACAAGTAAACTTTAAAAGGTAAAAGTGAATGATATTAATGAATAAATCAAAATAAAACTGAGCATCACCACATGAGATCATCCAACAAAATATTATATAATACTGTTTCAATAAGAACTTAATACATTTCACAAAATGGAAGCAAAAATAAAAAGTAATATGTAAACTCCCAAAATAGTGTTAAAATACTGAAGGATATATGTAAAATTTACTTCAGAAAACAAGGGCAAACAGCATAACCATGCAGTAAAAATCAATTTTGGTTTAGTAGTGACAACAGTTACTTTACTGCAGACTTCCTAAAATACATTATGACAAAATGGTTTGTTTATTTTCCATCACTCTTTTAAAAAAAAAATATCATGTCTAATCACGTAAGTTGGGTACTTTATGGAAATTTCACATTTTTTGTCTGTTATGGAACTGCTACCCCAGAAACTTTTCATCTAAACTATTTTTCCAAATGACCAAAAACATTAAATTATCTTTGTGAAAATTACCTTATATAAAGTCAAAGAATTCCTAAGCAAATCATCATAAAAATAAATCTGCCTTAACAGAGTAAGTACAGAAAAAGTATACGCATAAGTGCTTGAAAATCACGGATATATTTCAATGAACAGGCAAAAATGTTCACATTTATCATTACTGTTGATGATTTTGTTCACTTTCTGGTTAAAATCAAGAAACAAGTTTTCAAAAAGTTAGCAAGGACATTCAGTGCCACTTTGGATTTTTCTGTAATATACAAACAAGTTACATCTCTGTAGTACAAGGCCAACTCTATTTTTACTCTTTAACATAATTAAGTTATAAAGACCTCAGATTTCTAAAACCAGTCATAATACTGTGGCAAACTAAATAAATTTGTTCTTATTGCTCTTATATTCCAGCTTAATCTACAAATGTGAACATTTTTCCACATGTTGTCTCAAACCATACTAATACAAAGAGTCTAGAGATACCTGTTAGTTTCCACAGATAAACTGAAAAAGGAAAAAAATGAAATTGAAATAATTTCATCTTCTTAAGTGTCCTTAATATGTTTAGCACTTCAAGCAGCACTTGACACAGCAAGTTTCTTCAAGTGATCCATAAACACTTGTAAACTAACATCATCTGTGAGAATAGGTGCTCCAGATTCCTAGAGGAAAAGAAAGATATTTGCTATGATTAAAACATAGAGTAATACCTTAAAATGTATAAGCAAATGTTTAAAACAGACAAGGAATCATTGTAAGCAGAATAATGCCTATGCTCCTGTTGTAAAATAAAGAATCCGACTGGCCTTTATCCCTGGTTCCTCAGAGGGAGACTACATCCTTGGAATTTCCTAATAATGTCTTTGTTATTCATAAACCCCTCAGAACACAGCTGAGTTCATGCTTTGAGATGAGATAAATCAGGATGGGGGCCAGTCACCAGAAAGATCAACATGTGATTAGAGGACTGGGGATTTAAGACAGCCTGACCTCGGGGCACCTGGGTGGCTCAGTCGTTAAGTGTCTGCCTTCAGCTCAGGTCATGATCCCAGGGTCCTGGGATCGAGCCCCGCATCAGGCTCCCTGCTCAGCGGGAAGCCTGCTTCTCCCTCTCCCACTCCCCTGCTTGTGTTCCTTCTCTCGCTTTGTCTCTGTCAAATAAATAAATAAAATCTTAAAAAAAAAAAAGACAGCCTGACCTCTAGGGAGGGGAAGTGAGGTCAAGGAAGGGAAAAGAAGAAGGGAGCTGGAGATTCAATCAATCAGGCGTGGTAGTAAAGAAACAAACTCTGGATACCAAAGCTCAGTGGAGCTTGCTAACAAATTTATCAATATGCTAGGAAGGTGACACATTCTGATTCCACGGTGAAAGAACACAGAAGCTCTGTATCTGAAAGCCTCCTAGACCTCACTCTGTGGGGTCTCTTCGCTGGTCCTTATTTGCAATCTTTATAATAAAACTGTGATCATAAATACAGTGCTTTCCCAAGTTCTGTGAGTTGTTCTAGGGAGCTGTCAAACCTGAGGTGGGGATGGGGGGTGTGGGGAATACCCCCCCCACACACCCACACAGATTTGTAGCTAGTTGGTCAGAGGTGCAGGATCCTGCTTACAGCCGGCACCTGAAGTTGGGGGCAGGCTTGCTGTGAACCATGTCCTTTAACTGGTGGAGTCTGCACTACCCCAAGTGGTCAGGATCAGATTTGCACTGCAGAATCAGAATAGCTACATACCCAACTTAATCTTTACAGCAGTGAAGTGTTCATTTGTCTTAAATATATTGGCGCTTTATCACTACTAAGGAATAAATAAATGGCTTGGTGAGATTATTGCAGCCTGACTACTAAATAAAACTGAAATTGCACATATTTTGGGGTGCCTAGGTGTCTCAGGAGCATTTGACTCTTGGTTTCTGCTCAGGTCATGGTCTCGGGATCCTGGTATCGAGCCCCATGTCTGGCCCTGTGCTCAGTGAGGAATCTGCTTAAGAGATTCTCTCTCTCTCCCTCTCCCTTCCCCACTGCTGTTTCCCCTGATTGTGCTCTAATAAATAAATGAAATTTAAAAAAAAAGAAATTGCACATATTTTAACAGACATGCCAGCTGGAAAGAAGTACATTTACAGTATTTTTAAAATAAACTATGTTTACTGTTTTCATTCAAGTCATTTTAATTGATCTCCATGGGTTCTAATTAACAAGAGTTAAGGAAAATTCCTAACTTGTATTTTAATAAAAACTGTGTTGACAGAATGACTTTCACTAATCCAAACCACTAATAGTACAATTCTATTGTAGCAAGAAAAAGGTTTTCTGAAAGATTTTATATCTGGATTTTTAAATTTTTCACCCGATACTCAAGTTCTCATTTATAAGTAAATATAAAAAACCTAAAACAAAGAAGTAAAGTAATTTTTAGAGATCAGCAAGTGGGTAACAAATAGGAGATGGGAATTTATAGCTCTTGTAAATTCTAGTCTGGCATTGCCACAGACAGGCCGTAACCTCTCCTGAATAAAGGAAAATCAATTTTATTATGTGTTTTCATACGTTAATTATAAAAACTTGAAAAACTTGACAATGAAGGGAGACAACAGCATTGGGAATAAGAGCTTGGAGTTTGGAGCCAGACTGCATGGGCTCAATTCCTCACTTAGCCACTTACCGCTTGCATCATTTTGAGGAACATACATTACTTAACCTCTCTGTGTCTTAGTTTCCTCATTTGTAAAATAAGGATAACAACAGGACCTATTTCATATGGTTGTTATAATGATTAAATGAGTTCAACTGTGTAAGGAAACCAGAACAATACCTGACACATAGCAGGAATACAACATGTTTGAGCTATATTATTACCTCTTTTGAAAAATCTATTATTTTGTAACACTGAAGTATTTTTCCTTATTGTACATTCATAGTTAACACAGAGAGAAGCAAAGGCCTCAAAGATATGACTTAGACTAATAATAACCTGGTAACTCTTGCTTTTTTTCTTTCTGTAACTATTCCTGATTTTCTTTCAATTTACACGTTTTCCACCTCAACTTACCCAATCCCAGATCTATTTCTCCCGGTCAAGACAAAATACACATCAATTTTCTAATTTATATACTGTAGAGATCTTATTTGAAATTATATGCTCAACTCAGTCTTATCAAAAATTTGCAGTTGATTGATCTTAATTTTTCAACTGCACCCTTTTTCTCCTTAAAATATATCCACGATTAGGCAGAAAGAGCCAAGCTTTCTATCACTGAACGTAGGAAGCACGACAGCAGTGGGGAAGCAGTGTTGCAGTGGCGCCCTCTTCAGGCCATCCATGGATAAAACTTACCGCTGGTACTTGATCGCTGACAAAAAGAAAACTAAAATGTAAGATTGTATAATTTTTAGTAAAATGCTTGGCTACCAGGTTAACTCCTTAAATTGCAATCACTGGTTTAGCTTAATGATTAAAAATTCAGATTCTCCAGTCAGAGTGGTCTAGGGTCAAATCCAGACCCTGCCACAGTTTAGCTATGTGATCTTGGATAAGTTACTTAAGCTGTTTAAACGTAATTTCCTCTTCTGAAAAATAGAATTAATAGTAACCACCTCATAAGAGTGTTTTAATGATTAAATAGGAGTGCATAAGAAGCTCAGCACAGGAACTAAAACAGTATAGATTCAGTTTATCAGTTATTATCTATAAAAATATTAACATAATTTCTCTTACAAAAAGCATAGGTCAAGAAAGACCTTAGGGTTCTTGTTTATGTCTCTAATGCCTCTACTTCCGGGTCATAATAATTAAACTTCAAAGTTTAAAACAGGTTTTCTTTCCTATTTAAACTATCTTTGGGGCCCCCAGGTGACTCAGTCAGTTAGGCATCCAACTCTTGATTTCAGCTCAGGTCATGATCTCAAGGGTCATGGGATCAAGCATCAGGCTCCACACTCAGCAGGGAGTCTGCTTGAAATTCTCTCTCCCTCTCTCTAAAATAAATAAATCTTTAAAAATAAAATATCTTAAGGAGAGACTTATTTTTCCCCATTGATAACAAGGAAAATTAATAAATAACTAATAACTAATATTTACTGAGTCTTACTGTGCATATCAAGCACATATTATTAAACTGTAACAAAGAAGAAAAAGCAAAGATAAGTAACTTATAGTTCTCAACTACCAGCCCAGAATGATGCCTCTCCATGTTTAACAGCTCAAGTTCTTTATAAGCATACAGACTGTATCTCCATGTAATTTTTTTTTTTCTTAAGTAGGCTCCAAACCCAATATGGGGCTTGAACTCACAGCCCTGAGATCAAGAGTCACAAGCTCTACTGACTGAGCCAACCAGGCGCCCCCATGTTGTAATTTAAACCCAGAAAAGCAAGAAGCAAGTTTTATTTCCATGAACTAAACTACACTTTTTAATGTAGAAATTCAGCCACAAAGATATATTTTATTTGGTCTGCATTAATGTGAGCTCACAACGTTTTGTTAAATAAATTATGTAAATGGCAATGATCAGCTAGAGGGGAGGAACAGTTACCCCCTCTAGAAAAGGATTTCTGTATTCTTCGCACAAACCCTAGTCCACCAGAGCCCCAGGTATTGCCTCTTCACACAGAGAGCATCAGATTTTCTTAAAGGAGCTTCACTCATTTGTTACTCACCTGGCCCCCAAGGGCATTTGATAGGGGACCCCTGATGAATACTATTTTAAAGCATCCTCTAAGCTCCTCTTCTCCATAATGACTAATCACCATTTCCATGAACTTTATTCATTGGTCCTACTTTCCTATCTTCTTTCAATTTTCTTTTCGTAAGTAAGTTTCTCTTAAGTTGTGAGATCCAGAACTAAATCCAATACTCAGATGACTCAAGCAAAATGGAAAGGCTGATTCATTGTACATTCTTTTTTCCAAACTTCCACGTCACAGTAGTATACTTGACTTTTCATTTCACAGCAAGTGGAATGGTGAGGGTGATACTGATAATGCATAAGTATATGCATTATATGGGCATAAATTTTTTTCTCTCACATACCATACCCCCTTCCACACTTTCCAAGAGTAAGCTCCTTTCCTTACCATAAAAACCTTACCTTTCAGGAGTTTTAGACCATGGATTCAATTTATTTATCTATATCATAAAGGCTCCTTAACTCTTAAATACCTCCACAAAGCTCCCATACTCTAAACTCTGTTCTCCTGCCCAAATCTATTATACTCAATACATGCTATGTTTAAGGTACTGTGGAAAGTCAAAAATTAAAATGACATAGTCATTACTCATAAGGGCCATCAGAAATGGATGAAAAAAAGGAATGAAGGGGCAGGGATATTATACCAAACGAGTCATGCAATCATTAAAAAGTTTCATGGAAGGCACCTGGGTGGCTCAATCAGCTAAGCATCTGCCTTTGGCTCAGGTCATGATCCCAGGGTCCTGGGATAGAGTCCTGCGTCGGGCTCCCTGCTCAGCAGGGAGTCTGCTTCTCCCTCTCCCTCTACCCCTCCTACCTGCTCATGCTGTCTCTCTCAAATAAATAAATAAAATCTTAAAAAAAAAAAAAAAGAAAAAGAGAAAGTTTCATGGAGTCAGTGAACTTTGAACCCAGCCTTAAGGGATGGCTACCATGTGGTGACATGGGGGACTACTAGGGACAAGTCATAAAGATGGTAACATGCTTACTGTATTCAAAGTGAAATAAGAAATCTAGTTGGCTAAAAAGGCAAAACAGTAGCTAAAAGTGGGAAAACTTTGGATTATGCAACAAAGGACCCTAAAAAGCAATATAAGGAGTTTATATGTAATTCCAAAGGAGGTTATTAAAGATTAAATTTTTTTTTTTTTAAGATTTTATTTATTTATCTGAGAGAGAGCATGGGAGCACGTAAGCCAGGGGAGGGGCAGAGGGAGAGAGAGAATCTCTAGCAGATTCTGCGCTGAGCGCAGAGCCTGACACAGGGCCTGATCTCATGACTCTGAGATCATGACCTGAGCCGAAACCAAGAGTTGGACACTTAAACGACTGAGCCACCCAGGTGCCCCAGAAATTAACTTAGAACTGCTTCAGGGAGACGACTCTGGCCATTGCCAAAATGGAAGAAACAGGGCTGAAGCACTGACAATCTATGTGAATAGTAACAAGGGCTTGACCTCAGTTAGTGACAGGGAAAGGAGGGAATGGATAGGGGCAAGAGACCAAATAATTTGTGAATAATTAGGGGCAGAAGGGAGAAAATAAAATGCAAATGACTAAAGTTCCAAGCCTTGGGAATTGAGAGAATGGTGGGGCCCTCTGTAAAAATAGGAAAGTCAAGCAGAACAAGACGGTAAAAATGAGAGTAAGTTCAAGTTGGGACATGTTGCTTATGAAATGTCTACAGGAAGCTCCAGTGATGTATAACAGACAGTTATGGAAATTCCGGGCTATAGCTCAAAGTGAAGTCAAACCAAAGGTGGAGATTTGCAAGTTAGCCTCGGATGAAAGCTGAAGCCACAGGGGTGTAATCACCCAGAAAAACAATGTATGCAGAGAAATCAGGGCAAAATTTTGAGGCACCTCTATATTTAAAGGGAAGGGGCCTTAATCCTAATTACTACATCTTCTACCCAGCCTGGACCTCACAGTCATTTAACATTGCTCTAAATCATTGCACTCCCTTTAATGTGTCCATCTTTCTTATCTCCAGTGCTAAATTACCCCCAAAGTCTTTCATCTCTGATGCAATGCCTGAACTACAATGCATGGTTAAAAGAACATAATGGAAACAAGCTCTAGAAATTGTTAGTAAATAAAATGGGCCCTCACTGCTATAAAAGCCTTTTGTTCACCTGCGGTTGCTTTCTTATATTCCTTATAGCTGTTTTTAAATCTTTTCTGTTTTCTATTCCTTTAACCCCAGCATGTTTCACTCTTAGTGAATAATCCACTATTACTGAAAAGTAACAGGTAATTACCCAATATGAGCATTGTTCTCAACATCTTTCTCTGTCATTACCCTTCCTACCATTTGCTTCTGCAGAACGAAATGTTCTGCCTCCTTAACAATGCTTCAACTCCATACAGTGCTGTGATCACACTGTCTGCTTCTGAGGATCTTAAACATCTATACTCTGTTCTTTTATCAGCATCTTGCACTTGGTCTACACATAAGTTCTGTATCCTTATCCTAATAAGAATCATCCTTCTATCCTACTACCCGAACTCAGACTAAATTTGCAAAAGAACCATTAACACTTACAACCTCCACTTCTTCACCACCCACTAATTCCTTACAATCTATCTTGAACTCAACGACTATTTAAAACTGCTTACCAGGGCCACAAATGACCTCCTAGTCTTTAAATCCATCCACCTTTTTTAAGTCTTCATCCTCCTTCAAAGGTCTGCAGCATCTCAATATTTGTTAACCCCCTTCCTTCTTTCTATAAAGCCCTCCCTCACCTATTATGACAGTATGGTATTCTTTTCATTTTCCTTCCACCTCTCTATTACAAAATACTCCTACCACTTGTACCTCCTCAAGGGTTTATCTCATCCTTCTTTTGCCTCTCAACTCTCTCCCTGAACAAGTATTCACTGTGATGACTTTAAGTATCACTTGTCCATGATCAACTTTCACATTCTTGCCCTGATCATCAAACCCAAATTTCTAAGAGCCTGCTCAATCTGGCCATCTAGATGTTATCTCAAATTCAGTGTGCTTAAAATCAAACATTTTCTCTCTGCCTTCCCACTTACTGGCACACTTCTCCTAGTTACCCAGGCTCAAAATCCTACATTACCTTGTTCTCCCTCAACTATTTATTTTTTAAAAAATTCAAACGTATAGAAAAGTTGAGAAAAAAGTACAATGAACACCCACATATTCTATACGTAAATTCACTGATTAATATTTTGCCACATTTGCTTTATGTTTCTATATGTTTCCTTTTCTTTCTTTTGTTGAATCATTTCTATAAGTTGAAGACATCATGATATTTTACCCCCTTTAGGATACATCTCCCAAGGTTACAGACAATCTCCTATATAACCACAGGAGTAGTATCACAATCAAGAAATTTAATATTATACTAGTAGCTGATACACAGTCCATACTCAAATTTCACAAATTATCCCAATTATGTTCTTTATTATTGTTTTCTCTAATCCAGAATCCAATCAGAATTCACATTTTGCATTTAGAGTAACTTTTACTTTCCTGCAACTTCCAATCAAATCTCACTGGTTCCACATTTAAAATATCACCAAAATCTATTCCTTTTTGCCATCTTGCCTTCATTCCCCCTCACTTGGATTACTTCAAAATACAGTTTCAACTTACAGACTACTCTCAATTAATCTTGAGTCAACTATATTATCTAAGACTCAAATTTGCTCCTGTCCAAAAACCTTCAGTAACATTTTATTACTTACTAAATGAAGACTCAGCTCCTCGGCACTCAACCTAGCATTTAAGATCCTCTACAATTTAGCCACACAATACATTTCCAGTTTATTGTTCTATTCATCCTATGTGTGTACCTTACTTGGTCCACACTGTCCTCTACCTGGAATTTCTCACACAATTTCTACTTCTTGAAATTGTAACCATTCTAAAAGGAAATGTTCCCTTTTCTGAGCTCTTTTCTGATTACACGCTGTCTCCTGCTGCCACCATGCACTCTCTTCCCCTCTTCCTCTTCTAACTCCTGTAATATTTTATATCTATCTAAAAAGAACATATCTCATACTGACTTATTATTTAGTTATCTTATCTCTAATGCTAGACTACCAGCTCTTTACAAGCAGAGATAATCAAAGTGATGAATCACTAAATTCTACTTCTGAAACCAATATTACACTATATGTTAACTAACTAGAATTTAAATAAAAACTGAAACAAACAAAAAAAGCAGGGATGATCACTATGTACCCAAAAGTACCAACAGAGTCCTGTAATTGGATACTTGATAAATGTTGATATATTGTACCAAGAGGTAGGACTTCTAAGAAATCAAAATATATTAACAATGATTTCCAGGCCTCCTGCCTCTCTTGTTCAACTACAATCCCTGACCTCTTCCAACTTATTATGTGTGGTCTTTTATAGTTCACGTCCTAGCAGTAAGCTTAAATCATCACTTCCTATCTTATAATATGCACTATATTGCTTTTTGTCTCAAGGGTGTAGTCCTAAACTAGAAATATGAAGGAATTCTACCTATTTGATATGATCACCTTTTATTTTCTATGGTGCCACCAAATGCTAATTCTATTTTCTACTCATTTTTTCATTACTTTTCCAATAGAAATCATTAGCAAATACACAGGGAAAAAAATGTAGTTCTCACTAAAATAACAAACTATAAATACACAAAAGAAATAATTTCCAAGATCCACTATTTACACTTACCTGTCCCCAGGCATACATATTATTATGAGTCTGGGAAGGGTTGACTTTTGAAAGCAGGAAACGGGCCTTAAAAGCGAAGAAGAAATAACATTATTCATCAAAAATAGATTTAGTCAATATGAGCTGAACAAACACATTATGCGATCTAAAATCAACTTTATTTAGTATGTTCTGATAAAATTAATTTTATTAAGAGGCAACTTTAAAAAAAAATAAATTTTGGAAATATATGGGCCACTACATATTACAAATAAATGCACCCTCTTCTCTCCAAATCATACATTCATTAACAACAAATTAAACTGCTGAATCCCAAACTCAGCATATAAAATTTATGTGTGCAACAAGTACAAGATTAGTGTGAAATTTACTAAACCCTTGGTCTGAAACGTCATCAGAGATCTGAAGTACCAAAAAGTACCCTATACATTCTTTTACCTTAAACAATGACTCTCAAACTTTCTTAACCTGGCTATTCCATAAGACAACTTATCCAACATTTTAACCATCTCTCAACTAAGCTTTATCATCATGAAAACCAGAATAAAAGAGGAAAATAGCACTACACATGATGAGACATCAATGAGAGAACTAGGCATAAATTATTATTTCATACTAAAAAACACAGGCAGTCATATCTTCTGAAATTCAGTATCACACAAAATCTTTTTCTAATCCATGAGTAAGCAGTTTAACACAAGAGCACTGGCTCTAGAGTCAGAACACCCAGATGTGAATGCCTGCTTCTTCATTTACTGTGTTTCCTTGGCCACACGTAACCTAAGCCTCAGTCTTATTATCTGTAAAATGGAGATAACAATAGGACTGTTATGAGGATCAAATGAGACAAGGTGTTAAAGTACTAACAGCTTTGCAAATTCTCAATACATGGTACCTCTTATTATAAATATAATAAAACCCTAAAAATAACTACTATCATTTATGAATAATAGTTACTAATACTTACCATTTATTTTATAATACTGTGCTAGGCACTAGGGAAACAACAATAAATGAAGCAAGGTACCTGCCTTTAATAAGTGAAACAAACTTATGATAACCTGTAATTAAATTTATTATAGCTCTAATACAATTACAAGGGAGAAGTAAAAACTATTTTAAGAGTCTATGATAAGGGGCTCAGTCGTTAAGCGTCTGCCTTCAGCTCAGGTCATGATCCCAGAGTCATGGGATCGAGCCCCGCACTGGGCTCCCTGCTCAGCGGGAAGCCTGCTTCTCCCTCTCCCACTCCCCCTGCTTGTGTTCCCTCTCTCGCTGTGCCTCACTCTGTCAAATAAATAAATAAATAAATAGTCTTAAAAAAAAAAAAGAGTCTATGTTAAGGGGTCTTAAACCTAGCCTTCTGAAAGGTCCTGAAGGGTCATGTATATATGTACATGTACTTTATTTAATCTTCATAATTCTAAAATCCACAAGGCCTTTTGTAATATAATGCTTTCCTATTATATGACATTTTCTAGAAAACTGAAATGACAGAATGAGGAAAACAGAAAAAATTATGTTACCGCAAACTTCGTATTCCCAGACTTCTTCATTAAATAAACAGATTTAACAAAATTATACTAAAAAAGCTACACTGAAATTTTTTCCAAGTTGTTCTTCTTGCCCCACTAAAGCTGATGTGCCACCATAACATCATCCTGGCTCTGTTATTAAATCTGAGCTGGTGGCAGAAGGTGGGAGAAACTGCTAGCTTTAAGCAACTGGCCAATAATCACTGCTTTGCTCCCAATGCTAAGGCAAAAAGCAAGCATATTTTCCTTTGTGACCTTCTACCCGCATCCTTCCTCTTTTACTTGCCTTGTGAAACAGTCTTTTCAAATTAAGAGTCAGAAGGCAAATAGGAACAACTCATTACAATCAATACTAACAACAAACAAATTAACTATACTTACCTGGCTACCTCCATGTTCAGTGTCAATGTATCTTGGCATTGGAAATCTGGAGTGAAGAATCTCCTGTGCATCATCCACAGGGGCTTGTAGAAGATGGCGGAAATTTTCATATTCTGGCATGTCCTGGTATCCTGACTTGCGCCACTGTGCAATGGTCTAATTTTAAAACAATTAAAGGAATTATTACTTTTAATTTCTTGCCTATCCAAAAACTTTAAGAGGTTTTTTCAAAGGAATGAATCTTCAGAAAATAAGAAAATTATAAATCATTATTTATCAGTTTTTAAATCAAGAACACTAACTTTGAGGCGCCCGGGTGGCTCAGTCTTCAAGTGTCTGCCTTCGGCTCAGGTCATGATCCCAGAGTCCTGGGATCAAGCCCCGCATGGGGCTCCCTGCTCAGCAGGAAGCCTGCTTCTCCCTACCCCGCTCCCCCTGCTTGTGTTCCCTCTCTCATTGTGTCTCTCTCTGTCAAATAAATAAATAAAATCTTTAAAAAAAAAAGAAGAACACTAATTTTGGCATTCTTGAGTAAAGAGATGCAAAATTAGAATATTTCTTCTCCTTTAGAAGTAAAAAGAAA
Source organism: Mirounga leonina (assembly GCF_011800145.1). NCBI lineage: Eukaryota > Metazoa > Chordata > Mammalia > Carnivora > Phocidae > Mirounga > Mirounga leonina. Next base: position 57,189,823 of record NW_023270825.1, on the reverse strand, counting down.
TAGTAAACCAGAAAAATTTTTAAACACTACATTTATATTATTAGCTAAAATCTATCTACTTAAGTTTATGATAAACAAGAGGGATTTTTGTTAACAGATTTCCCAGAGACTTCAAAATTAACCACCTACTTTTATAAGGTTTTTATCAATGGAGTTATGTTCTGGCAAGATATATAAACGTAAAAACTTTAGTAATGATAGCAATAAAATTATAAAGACAGTATATACCTGTAGAAGAGCATCTGAATCAATTCTTTTATTAAGGTAAGTGGCTCCAAAAACCATGTAATTAAATCATCCAAAAATTTAAACCTGGGCTTGGTTTCTAACTTAACTGCATCAGTCAATATATACTCTATATGGCTTTATAGCTCTGTATTTAACAGAGAAACAGTCACGTGCATTTCAGACTTCTCCTTTAAGCACATTAACAAGCTAGTTTTTAAAAAATCACACACAAAAAAAGCAGCAAAATACCTCACTCGGTCATGTAACAGGCATTATCCTTAAAAATTAAAGGACATTAGTACTGGTATCAATTAAAAATAATAATCAATAAATCTTTTCAAAGGCCTAGATAATATTACCTAAAAGGATATTTTGAGTACACCTCTACAATTACAGTGCAAATCTAAAATCATTTACAATTAAAACAATTGGAAAAATAAATCTGCACAAGTTACTAGAATCCTAGACTATAAATTTGAGCGTGGGTCTGTGAAAAAAAGAATCTCTGTATCTTTCAAGGCATCCAGAACACAGTGCTTTCTTATACAGAGGAAACATTTAATTACTGGCTGAATGAATAAATGCAGGAATGAATAGAGTTCTGCTAAATACCTGATTAAAGCTTAATAGCTACTAAAATATTCTGCTCTTTTCAATCATGTACCATTCCAATTAAGTAAAGGTATAAATTTTAATTTTAATTCACTTATCCATTAAAATGAGTTTTCAGATCATGTGGAATATTTTTTAAATACTTTAAAAGCATTAAATGGAATACTTTTTAAATGATTACCATGAAGTAATGAAAGGGAGAGCCTGCCTACTTGACAAAGGCTTTTCCCTTCTCGATGTCTCCGGTAAAACCCAAAAGTATGGCATGCCTATGTATACATCAATGCTCTTACTTTCACAACATTACGCTTTGTGTAAAATCCACTTATCCAATCGTACATGGACAAATGGACAAAACAAGCACAGGCAGGTCAAGTGCAAATGAAGTCTAAAAACCAGTGGCAAGAAGAATCATATTTTATACCCATTTTATAAAAATGGAAATAAAAGTTTATCAGAGAGGAAACAGTAGTCATATGGTAAAGAAGGGACGGCTTCCATGAATAAAAACACCCTGTTGCACACACGTGCATAGCATTAAATGCAACGGAATCTTACCTCACCATGATAAATCAAAATCTGGAAGAACGTGTCCATGAGAAGGATGCGATCCGCAAGAATGCTGCTGCTATCAAGAAGAACCGGCTAACAGAAGAAAACAATGAGAAAGGAGGAGATGGAAAAGAAATTCCTTGAAGTTACAAAACAGATCTTTCCAGGATATCTTTAAGATTTTAAATTTGTATCTTATAACTTAAAAACATCTTGCTATCATGAATTCTTGCAGTACATTTTAATTTTCTGAGAACTCATATAAACGGAGGTAACAACTGAAAAACAGAGTAGAGCCAAGAGGAAATCAGGGTTAACGCCTAAGCCTGATGATGGACCCGTGAGTGAGAGGGGAAAGGCTTGGGAAAGAGCAAATTTGGAGATGGAAAAATAGTTCTGAGTAGGAAAGGTAAGGGAGTGGCCAGAACTAATGACATAAATTTGGATATCACATGCATGAAGATGGTAATTAAAGCTATGTGATTGGGCGCCTGGTGGCTCAGTTGGTTAAGCGGCTGCCTTCGGCTCGGGTCATGATCCTGGAGTCCCGGGATCGAGTCCCGCATCGGGCTCCCTGCTCGGCAGGGAGTCTGCTTCTCCCTCTGACCCTCCCCCCTCTCATGTGCGCTCTCTCTCTCTCATTCTCTCTGTCTCAAATAAATAAATAAATAAAATCTTAAAAAATAAATAAATAAATAAATAAAGCTATGTGATTATACTGCATCACAGTACATATCTATACCACAGGGAGGGAAGATAGAGCAAAAGCCAGAGACTGGGCCCTGGAGCATGCCAACACTTCAAAGATCTGAAAAGAAGTCAGCAAAAGGAAACTGAGAAGGAACAGGCAGTGATTAGGAGGAAAACCAGTAGGTTTTGCAGGTGTCAGAGAAGTTTAAACAAAAGGTTTTCGAGGAGAGTCCTCATTAGGTAAATAAATGCTGTCGAGAGTTCTGGCAAGACGTAGGACATTGGTAGCCTGGTAAGAGTTGTTTCAGTGTAATGGTAAGGACAAGAATCTGAATAATGGAGGTTGAGAAGAGAATGTGAGGTGAGATCATCATAGAGACAATAGGTAATTTTCTGAGTTTAGCTGCAACTGAGACCAGAGAAATGAATAGCAATTAGAGAAAATGTGAAGTCAAGGGTGGTTTTGTCTGCTGGTTTTTAACATGAATGTGACTCAGGTTTCTATGTTAATGAGAATGATCCAGAGGAAGAGCAAGTGATGATGGAGGAAAGAGAGTAACTCCAACAGCAGAGCCTTAAGTAAATGAAGCTAATGGGATTCGTGGATTAAATGGAAAGGTTGGAATTTAACAGAAGCAGACAGTAGGGATTGTGGGATTCCAAATTTCTTCTAAACACTAATCTACATTCTCCAGATATCTACAATTTACATGTATTACTCTGAAATGAGAAAAAAAAATCTCTAAAGCTTTCTTTCCCAATTCAAAGAACTATAAAACCAAATACATAGCTAGACCATCACATTAACAATATATATTTTCTAGAAAAGTAGACACTATGACAAATTAAAAACAGTTATAGTAACAAAATGTTTTATATACTATTTTTTACAAACAATGAATAAAGGCATCACCAGAGATCATTAATCAGGAGATATTATAAATATTCTCTTTATGCTGACCATTCTTAAATATTACTTTCAAATACAGTCATTACATACTTGTAAGTGGTAAAACAGACAATTTTAACTACAAAACAGAAAAACTTTATTTAACAATTGGTTAAAGTAAGTGGGGCAGTTTGCTAAGAAATCTAAATGGATGACTTTATGACCACCTTTCTAAATATACATCTTTATAATTAACTGTATCTTAGGTTTAAAAAAAGCTACAGGAGAATAAGATGATATTTAAGCAAGAGGTTTTCTTTAGACAGAATGTCCTAATTATCAGACTCTGGAATAAGCTACAGGTTCTAGAATCATCATTACTTCTGGACACTGTTAAAGACAAAAGGATAATCATAAGCCCTAGAGGATTTGATCAACCAAATAACTGCACAAATTGATCTTAAAAGTCTCTCCCACCTCAGTTTTTATACTTTTTTAAATGATTTCCTAGTGCAACCTAGCATATAGTAAGCACTCAAACATTTTTAAGTGAATATATGGGTAACATAACTTCTTGCACTAAATTCCTGTATTTAGTAACTATATTCCAAGAAAAACTTAGTTGTTTTCACTTTTTAATGACACACATCACAGTAACAAAACCAATTTTTGTTTTCTGCCTCTCTTACCTCTGGGGGTCCACTAAAAGAGTACGCATACAGAATAGGCTGAATCATGATTAGGGACTGGGTCAAATCTTGACGCATAAAATGGTGACGATAATATGAACTCTCATCAGGACTATTGTTAAAAACTTGTAAGAAAGGAGATCTTCTTAAATGAAACATAAACTACAAGAAAAAAAATATGAGATAGCTTTTACTGATTTTACTTCAACAGGAGTTTACTATTACAAAAGCATTTAATTAGAACTATTAAGACAAAAACAAGTTATAAGGACCTTCTAAATTGTAGTCACGATCTTTATCAGTTACTTGAAAATATAATTTAACAACAATAAAAAAAATTAAAAGAGATGACTCAAAAGGAAAACAAGAATAGGGAAAAAAAAAGTCCTTGCTCAGATCTAAGTTATTCAGAGGCTGATGCTACATGGTGCATTATCAGCATTCTTTGTTTTTATTCCTCATCTCTCTGGCCACATCTTTGAACTTTTTTACTACTATTCCTTACCACCACCAAAAGACTCCAAGAGAACATAAAAATAGACTAACAGATTTTCTACTTTTTCAGAGCTCCCAAAAGTTGCACTGGGAAGGATCTGCATTGACTTAAAAAAAAAAGGACTTACATACACCTACTTGTTTCTTAATATTTAAGTTCTTCCTCATCCCTAAGAAACATTCTTTAGACCGGTTCATTACTTCTTTCTCCTTTCACTTTCCTTCCACCCACTCCTCATATGAAAGAGATCAAAAAGGGGAAGAGTCTGGCCTGAATAAAGGACAGCTACATTGTGCTTTGATAACAATCAAAGGGTCTCAGATACAATCAAAAAAATCAGCTCTCCAAAGAACTCTCATTTGTCTTTCAGTTACTTCTCTCCATTGCCCTCCACCCTCAGGGCTCAAGTGCCTACATGATGCTCCTGCCTGGGACTCATTCCACAGGTCTCTCCCAGCACATGCTGCTCAGTGACACTCTCATTCCTTCTCTGTTCTCAGTGATCAGAATTCACTAAGAGGCTCTCTCATCCCTTACCACTTCAGCCATTCCTGTTTACTCACACCAATGTGTAACTGGTAAATTTGGGGGTAGATTTTCCAGAAATAAAAACCTTCCCTAAATTTAGTCTATGTTACCTTTTAGAAGAGCATCAGGCTTTGGAAGCCCAAAGAAAAAAATTATTTCTGGGTCCTCTGTGATTTCCAATAGAGGGGAAAAGATGAGAGGCCCAGATCTCTCGGGAGATCTATCAACTATCAAAAGCCTAAAAAGAAGGCTTGGAGTTGGGAGAGAAGAGAAAGAAAGGAAAGTGTTCGGCATTCAGTCAAATACTGAGGGCTAATGCCCACATTCTCTTTCCTATTAGTTTCTGCTAATATGAGGCCTGAGAAAGGGTTTTGCCTGCCTTAAGAGACTCTGCCCTTTCCTAAGTTCTCCAAAACTGCAACCAGAGGTTTAGGGACATCTCCCTGTATAAACATGAAGTTTCTACACTACAGATCAATAAAAAATAAGAGTAGTTCTCAAAACAAAGTTGAAGCTTTGAGCAAGGTGTTCATGGGCAAAAATTTGAATTTCCACATCTCAATATAATCATCCTTCCAGGCTAAGCTAAAATTGCCACCTCTTCTATAAAGATGTATCACACCATTCACTTGGAATGATTCCTTTAAGTTTCGTTTAAATTTTGTATATCTCACATAGCATTTCTCCCTTTCTGTTCTGTGTTATATATATTTCAGATCTCACCCTTCAGACAGAAAGCTCCTTGAAAGTGAGATCTGTGTCAGTCATCTTTATTCTCCTAAAGTTCCCTGCATAAAGACCTCAGCTGAATAAATGTTCTGTTACTCATCATATAAACAACCTAGATTTTTAAAATATCTATCAAAATGAGACAGGTAGATTCTACAACCCAAGTGAAAAAAGTTCTGTAAGATAAATCAAATTAGCTTCTTTTCTATTTATCTGGTATATCCCCATAAATTTGTTCTCAGGTAAAACAGTACCATGCTGTAAGACTAGTTGACTGGTCAAGTTACTTCCTTTCGGTACTACTATAATTAGATCCCTTATATCAGATGGAAAGCAAATCTACCTCACACCTAATTCTACTCCAGAGTAGGGTTCCAGTGTAAATTTATTTCACCACAAACGACTGTTTTGAAGGCCATCATAAAAATATTATAATACACTTTTCAATGACTATTCAAGCACAATATTAATTTCTTAGCTATCCCAAAACTTAAAACATTACCAAAAGAATAACCCAATACAACAGGTCCTATATTCTTACACAACAGAAAAAGTGAGACCCAGTGCTACTGTCAACAGTAAGAAAAGAACATGGACTTTTTAATCTACTCACCTGTGGATAAAGGGAGAAAGTTTCTGAAAATCTGAAGGAACTTGGATCATCTTTGTGATACTCTCCAAATTTCTGACACTAAATAAAATAAAATGTTAGTAATATATTGCCTGGCATACAGCTAAACCTCTTGCCTATACATATTCTATTTTTTTAAAGTTATTACTCTTGGGGTACCTGGGTGGCTCAGTTAGTTAAGCGTCTGCCTTCGGCTGAGGAAATGATCCCAAGGTCCTGGGACTGAGCCCCTAGTCAGGCTCTCTGCTCAGCTGGGAGTCTATTTCTCTCTCTCCTTCTGCCTCTCCCCCTGCTAGTGCTCTTTCTCTCTCTCTCGCAAATAAACTAAAAATCCTAAAAAAAACAAAAAAAAGCTATTACTTTTTAGAAGGCAGATATTTGATATGGGATAAAATTGGAATTTACTTACAGACTTACCAAGAGAAGGATTATACCCCAAAAAAAATATTTGAATTTGAGAAGCAAACAATACATTGCTCCGGCGCAACAACTCATCTTCAATGTTTGGATTTCTTTAAACCAAGCATATCTGATAAAGAATTCTTAGATAATGGCCAAAAGAGCTCAATATGTGCCCCTTAAGACTCTGCCGAAAAAGGACAACAGCTTACTGACAGGAAGATGCAACTATCAAAATACCATAGGGGTTATAAAAGCAAGTTAATGATATAAAAGTCTACAATAGAAACAATGCCAAAAAAGAAAGAAGAGCCGAGGAAAAGAAAATCTGAGACAAACAGGTAAACTGGTAAACAAAGAAGAAACACAAAGGCAGAAATAAGAAGGAAATAAAGTAAATGGAGGCACATACACTGGCAAGCGAGAAGTAAGCCCTCCATGATGATGTGACAAAAGGCAACTAAATAACTGAGATAATCCATATGAGAAAGTGCTCAGCAAAATGACTAACACTAAGCCCTCAACAAACATTAGCTTCCTCTCCTTGTTCTTGCGTAGTCTCTGATCTGAAAATTTTTTTATAGTACTAATGTAACTGGTCCATATCCTGGCAATGTTCAGCACAGTTCTCACATATGATCAAGGGCACAAATAACAAGTAAAAACTAGCAAAGATTCACTGCTATAATTAGTGTAGTTGCTTTTGCTTCCTGGAATGTTCAACTATATGATTTATTTATGCAACTATGTATAGAGCACATAGAAAGGCATAATTGGTTTGATCACATTTTTGGCTTCGAGGAAAAATCATTTCAGCCGAAGGCAGACACTTAAAGACTGAGCCACCCAGGCGCCCCAACATTATTGACTTTTATGCTTGGGTAACCAGGGATGTCCAAAAGGCTAATTTTTAGAGTGGGACATATTTGATACTTATGTCCAAAATTTTTACTTGTATTATGAACATTTATTTTCATATCACTAAATAATCATTTCATTTTTAATGGCTGAAGAGCTTTCCACTATATTAAAATATATACCATAACAATCTTATCCAATCCTTCATTATTAGCATTTATATTTATCTTGTTATATTTCTAGAATAAATTCTTAGAGGTAGGATTTCTAGGTAAAAGGCAGTTTTTAAGCTTCTGATATATGTCATCAACTGCCTTCTATATATAAGGTTATACAGATACTTATAAAAGTTGTACAGTTCATACTCCAAACCTACAAGCTATGAAGCTGTCCATTTCCCTGAATACTAACCAACTTTTAAGTATTGTGTTTTTCTAATTCTTATTAGTTTGACAGATAAAAATTGTTATCTTGTTCTATTTTCTAACTTTGATTATAAATAAGATTGATAATTTTTTCGTATGTTTACTGGTCATTTGCATTCCTTCTTTTGCTAATTCCTCGTTCCTGATCTTTACTCATTTTTTACCCAAATCTTACTGATTTGTAAGAGGATATATATATGAAAATTTCCACATTCTGTTATACGTATAAGAATATGTCGTAGATATAAGTCATACATACAAGTTGGCATTAAATTTTGATAACAGTATTTTTACCACACAGATTTTATTTTTCTAAGATTTTATTTATTTGAGAGGACAGAGGGAGAGGGCACAAGCTGGGAAGAAGGGCAGAGGGAGAAGGAGAAACAGACTCCCCGCTGAACAGGGAGCCCAACACAGGGCTCCATCCCAGGACCCTGGGATCATGACCTGAGCCAAAGGCAGACGCTTAACTGACAGAGCCACCCAGGCACCCTTACCACACAGATTTTTAATTTCATTTTAATATAATAAAACCTTTTATTTTTTTTTAAGATTTATTTATTTATTTTAGAGAGAGAGAGCAGGGGCAGAGGAAGAGGGAAAGAATCTGAAGCAGACTCCCTGCTGATCTGGGAGCCCAACATGGGGCTGGATCCCACAACCCTGAGATCATGATCTGAGCCAAAATCAAGAGTTGGATACTTAACTAACTGAGACACCCAGGTGCTCCTGTAATAAGATTTTTTAATATTTTTATTTAATGGTTCCTGCTTTTTATTTTGTGTTAAAAATCCTTCTGCATCAGGGGCACCTGGGTGGCTCAGTCAGTTAAGCATCAGCTCAGGTCATGATCTCAGGGTTGTGAGATCGAGCCCTGCATCAGGCCCCACACTGGGTGTGGAGCCTGCTTAAGATTCTCTCTCTCCCTCTGTCCCTCCCGCCTTCCCTCCTAAAAAAAAAAAAAAACCTTCTGCATCCAGAAGTTAAATGTGTATTAACCTAATTTTTCGATAAATATAGCCAAACTTTATCATAGATAACAATATAAAATTTGCAAAGCTTCTTAAAAACAAACATACATTTCTAATCTTTGAGTTACCTTTTTTTCCAAAGATTTTATTTATTTGTCAGACAGAGAGGGACAGCGCACAAGCAGGGGGAGCAGAGGCAGAGGGAGAAGCAGGCTCCCCGCTGAGCAAGGAGCCCGATGTGGGACTCCATCCCAGGACCCTGGGATCATGACCTGAGCCAACTGAGCCACCCAGGCATCTCACTTTGAGTTACTTCTTAAAAATTTTTTTGGACACTTATCAAGTGCCCTGCATTAATTACTGGAATCATGAGGAATAGTCCTTATTTACAACCTAACCAAAACACTAATACAGATGGAAAAAAAAAACCAGATTGAAGAATAAAGAAGGTATATCAAAGATCCATGGTTTGAGTTATTTAGAAGGAAAAGATCGGGCAGATAAGGCAACAATAATTTTCTTGAGGAAAATAACAACACTTAACAAGAAATATAGTCCTGTCTTTAATTCAGTAACTATTTACACATAAAGGCAGACACATAAAAGGCCCTAATGGTCAAAGCCTAACTTCTATAAGAAAATGGTAATGACAAACGTGGTCATCTTTAAAAACAGCACAACAGGGGCTCCTGGATGGCTCAGTCAGTTAAGCTTCCAATTCTTGATTTTGGCTCAGGTCATGATCTCAGGGTTGTGAGATTAAGCCCCCTATCAGGGTCTGTGCTGGATGTGGAGCCTGCTGAAGATTCTCCCTCTGCTCCTCCACCCCCGCTCTCTCTTCAAAAAAACACAAAAAAACAAAAAACAGCACAACTAACGTGCGTGGTCCCACTGGTATAACAAGAAAAAAGCTGGCTGGGGTAGGATTTGCTAGGAAAGTCCCAAGGGTCTCCTGGGCCAAGTCTAATCAGATGAACTGTTTATCCACTGTAGCTAGCAGCACAGCTAAAGGGAAAATACAATTTGTGGTTAGTGGGTAAACCAATGGTCAAAGAGGAAAAAAAAAAATCAAGTATCAAGTTTAAGTTGTAAAACGGTATCATTCAACAGAAAAGGTCAGGAGTCAAAAAAGTAAGGAACAAATCCATGAAGGTGGGCACAAGATGGACCCAAACAAGAGGTTTGGATGTAGGTGACAAATCAAATGTTGATACCAGTATCTTAAGTGATTATGACCACGGGGAACAAGCGCTTACATTAAAAATGTCAGAAGCAAATGTGGTACAGTACCAATCTGGCCATACAGTGCCCATTATCTACAAAACATTTTTTAAAAAGATGTTTGGGTTTTTTAAAAGATTTCTTTATTTATCTTAGAGAGAGACAGAGACAGAGCATGAGCGGGAGAGGCAGAGGGACAGGGAAAGAGAATTTTTTTTTTTTTTAAAGATTTTATTTATTTATTTGACAGAGAGAGACACAGCGAGAGAGGAAACACAAGCAGGGGGAGTGGGAGAGGGAGAAGCAGGCTTCCCGCGGAGCAGGGAGCCCGATGCAGGGCTTGATCCCAGGATCCTGGGATCATGACCTGAGCCGAAGGCAGACGCTTAACGACTGAGCCACCCAGGCGCCCGGGAAAGAGAATTTCAAGCAGACTCCACACCGAGCAGGGAGCCCAATGCGGGGCTCAATCTCACGATCCTGAGATCACAATCTGAGCCAAAACCAAGAGTTGGCCACCTAGGTGCCCCAAAAGATATTTATTTTTAACGAAAATTAGTCTGAGGCATCAAGAAAAAAGAAAACAATTATATTCACTATGCCAAATTGAAGAAGTTTCTTAGTATAATTTCCTAGATTTTTCTTCATTAGGAAAAAACTTAGAAAAGTAAAGCACCGAAAAGGTATTATTAACCCCTTCTCTGTGTTGTTATCACTGTTATAGCTGAAACTTCAGCAGTACAGAATCAATACAAAAAATGAATCTTAGAACAGCCTCTGTAACAAAGCCTCATTGGTTGTCACCTTGAGTTCACTTCCACTGTATGCCAATTTGATTCAATCAGTTAAAAGAATGTAAAGATACATTCTCACCACTTTTACCATAAATCAGGGTCTCTTAGTCACTATAGGGTCTATGAGACTGTGTTTTTTTTTTTGTTTTTTGAACTTTGCACACCACATGATGCCAGCCACAGTGATAGACGGTTTCCAAGTTACCTGTTAGCAATTTCTCTTAGCCACCTTTCAGTCCCATGTGTCAGTATGCAGTAGGACTATGCTCATTTGGAGAACTCCATTCTCAGTTTTTGACATATGATAAGGGAGGCCACCAGAACCGGTGAAAGCTATTTTGCACAGAAAGCAGGGCACTAGTCTGGTAATGTCAACCTCTCCCTCAAATTACCTCCACCAACTTCCTCTTACACACATTTGCCGACTGACTTATAAGAATAGACAAGCTATATTGGTGTGGCAGAAGATAAGAGTAAAATTTTCATCATGCCATGACTCATCTATTCTCTATCCCCAGAAGCCTTGTGCTGCTATTGTAATGCTATAAAATTGCAGAATGTGTAGAAGTAAATTATATTGTAGGTTTTATAATTTTGTACTTTTTGTAACTGTCTCATTTAGTTCTTTACAAGGCCATTCTGTTTTATATATTAATAGTTTGTTTTTTACAAGCATGTCAAACAATATGGCAAATTTGAAGTTCAGGTGTGAGAGAGAGAGAGAGATTCAAACAGAAGTCCACAGAAAATTCTGAAGAATTACAATCTTCTGAGTCATTTCACTACACTTAGGCAATAAGGGACACAGAAAAGATCAATCTTTACAAATGAAACCTACTTATCAATGGCTTTTATGCGGGCTGATAACCCAAGTTGTACTATTTAGTTTTGTGTCACATGTGACAGTAATGCAGTAATATGCAGTAATAGTTCTAGCAAAACAGCAAAAGCACTTTACTACAAACCACAGCCATTTGGCAAATAAAGGTGCTGATTACTTTAAACACCTTCTTCTCAAAACAACAAAGTGTTTATTAAAACAAAGTCACATTCGTTGAAAAGGCTCAGGAAGCAAGCTATTTCAGATTACTAACTTCTCACCCAGAAAAGGAAAAGTCACAGAACTAGTAATAGAACCTAATAATACCAATATATAAAATTATAGTAAGTAAAATGCTAGGATAAGATGCAGTCTGAGCGGCGTCTGGGTGACTCAGTTGGTTAAGCTTCTGACTCTTGGTTTTGGCTCAAGTCATGATCTCATGGCTCATGAGATCGAGCCCCATGTGGGGTTCCATGCTCAGTGGGGAGTCTGCTTAAGACTCTCTCTCACTCTGTCCCTCCCCCCACTCACGCACACACTCTTTAAAATAAATAAATCTTAAAAAAGATGCAGTCTGAGAAACTGAAAAGGTTCCATTTTAAAACAATATAATAAGTGAATGCATTGATAACATGTCACATGATGCTAAAGAGGTTTATGCAATCAGCTGAAAAATAACAGCTTCTCTATTCAGGTTGATGAGCCAACAGATTGCACTAATGTCATGTCAAACTGCTAAATGGTAGTGCGATTCAAGAAAATGTTTCTGCTGTCCCAAACTAGCAAAGGTCAAAATATATTTAATAGTTTTTCGTCCTATCTAGAAACAATGGTTCATCTTGGAGGAACTGGGTTGGCATTTGTACTGATGGTGTTCAATCAGTGGCTGACTCTATGAGAGGTTTTATGCCTCCACTTGAAAAAGACATGCTGATGTTATAACACTGCTTTCACCACAGAGAGGTTAGTATAAAAACACCTTTGAAGGTAAAGTGAAAAAAAAAAAAAAACAAGTCCTGGATGATACTAAAAAAAGTTCACTCAAGAATGTTTTAAAAACTACATGAAAATCTAAACAAAGTGCAAAATCTGTTACAAACAGAAATCTAATAGCTTAGCAGAGAGAGTTCTCAACAGGGTGTTTGACTAAAATAATAAGCCAGAGTTTGCTGAGTAAAAATGTAGCATTAAGAATAAAATTTAATTGGGGCACTTCATTTTGAGGGGTGTCTGGGTGGCTCAGTCAGTTAAATGTCTGCCTTCCGCTCAGGTCATGATCCCAGAGTCCTGGGATCAAGCCCCGCATCAGGCTCCCTGCTCAGTGGATAGTCTGTTTCTCCCTCTCCCTCTGCCTCTGTGTGCTCGTGCTCTCTCTCTCCCCTCTTTCTCAAATAAATAAATAAATCTAAAAAAAAAAAAAAGAATAGAACTTAACTAAGCATTGTGGGTCAAAATATAAGTACTGGGTTCCTGCTATATTATAAACCCAAGTATATCAGCATTATCAATAATTTTACTAACATACATTTTGCTAATAGATCCAGATAATCAAGACTTACCTATATTTTTATATGTTAATGTATATAATTTTTATATCACAATTAACTCCCCTTAAATACTAAAACCATGGCAATGAAGAAAAAATATGCAAAAAAAAAAAAAACTAAAAAAATTTACAATTTAGGATTAAATTTGGAACAATGTGATACCAGCCCCCAAAAAAGAAAAGAAAAAAAAAAAAAAGAATAGGTTACTTAGGTGTAACTCTTTCTTTTAAGGAGAAAAGGTATTTTAGTTTACTGGAAGAGATAATGTACTTACTATTCATTACTATGCCTTTCTCAGCAACTTGAATAGGAATCTCTCATACAGTCTTTCAGTTAAATTCTCAAGTATGTTGAAAGAGATACTTAACAAAAGCAACAAATACTTACAACAAACAAAAGCATATAGATTGAGAAAAGTGCAATGTTTACTTCTTACCAATCGAATGAGCTGTCTGTCTAGCCATCTAAGCACATCTGGTCCTTCCTCTGTTTCTGCTCTATAGATTGCCAGCCGGGCCATAAGAATGGCAGCTGCCTCCTGGTCAAAAGACGCAGCAATGTTTTGGATTTGAGTTTGAGCATCTGCCCAGCTAAAGGCAAGAAGAAAGCATAGAGATGCTGCTGAATTACTCAAGTCACAATATCACAGTTGGCCACCACACAGATTTAAATTAAAGTGATGCAGAAAATTACATCAATATTTGAAAATTCCAACATTACCTAGAAAACCAGCATTTTTAAAATCACTAATAGCAGTTTCAGTATAGCATTTCAGAAAAATATATCCAAAGCTAATAAAGTCCTCTAAAATAACTGTAAAGACAGATCTCCAAACATACTCCTTAAAACATTAAGATTTTTACAAGTAAAAAAATAGCACAGGTATATGTGTATGTACGCATGTGCACACAGATACACAAGTCTCTGTATCAGACTTTCAAATTTTATTTCTTCAATCTTCTAAAGGCAGAAACATGAAAATAGAACAAAAATAAAAGTTTTCCCCCCAGCCTAAATAATTCTCATTTACCAACCTGGAAAATGAACAAAATTACCAAAAAATGTTTTCTCATTTGGTCTTTAATTCAATTATTAATGATAAAAATTATATAATTAAAGTCTCTTTGTATTCTTTTCTCTCTATGTTAATATACTGACTACAACTAATCAAAAGTTAGTAAATGAAAATTTTAGTTTAAGGGACTAATTTGCTATTATGTATAAAACAGCAGTCATTTATTAAATTCAAATGTTCTATAAATCCAATCAAGTCAAACTGATCCTGGGTAGACACAGCGAGAGTTTTTATTTGTTTGTTAGTTTAATGTTTCACAAAGTTTTGTAATACTTCAGCTGATCCTAATTCTAAAGTACCTCACTTTAAGCAAGTCTGGCAATACTTAAGGACTTTTGAAAAGCTACACCACTTTTGCATGACTCAAAGATGTAAGAAGTAATCCCAAGAAAATTTAGGCAGTAACGTTTTGAAAAATTCTTCTCCCTTCTTCCTCTATTTTTAATTTTTGTCAAATAGATAATTTTTTAATATTTTCCAGACGACTAACAACCGTTAAGTAGCTCAGTCTGGTGAAATAGACAAGAGGCAGAAAAGAATGAGAATGAGTAAAAGAATAAGAACTAGTAATTTTGAAATTGTTTTTAATGTAACTTAAACAATGAGTGGTTATACTAATAGTTTAAGTATTAAATTTTAATTTAAAAAACTCAAAGAACTCAAAATAAAATTATCAAAATCAATATCTTCCCAACTTAGATGACCATCGTATTCACTTGCTTCAAACTGAAACATAAAGGTGACATTTTAATTACACTGACAAGTAAACACATGCATATTTACTAATTAAAACTTAGTTATAACTTAAAAATTGTGCCCTTAAAATCAAGTTTTAAGAGTTTATTCACATGGTACAATCTGTCTTCTGCATTTCCAATATCCCCATCTCACTGTAATTCTTACAACTAGTTTCAAATCAAACTTATTTTATTTTTTTAAAGAAATATATGGGTTTTCTTTAAAGATTTATTTCTTTATTTGGCAGAGAGAGAGAGCAAAAGCACCCAGTACTAAACAAAACAAGTGCCCTCCTTAATGCCCAAAACCCATCTAGCCCATTCCCTGCCCACCTCTCCTCCAGCAACCCTATTGTACTTTATAGTTAAGAATGTGTTTTAAGGGGCGCCGGGTGGCTCAGTTGGTTAAGCGACTGCCTTCGGCTCAGGTCATGATCCTGGAGTCCCTGGATCGAGTCCCGCATCGGGCTCCCTGCTCGGCGGGGAGTCTGCTTCTCCCTCTGACACTCCCCCCTCTCATGTGCTTGCTCTCTCTCATTCTCTCTCTCTCAAATAAATAAATAAAATCTTAAAAAAAAATGTGTTTTAGGGGTGCCTGGGTGGCTCAGTCAGTTAAACATCAGACTCTTGATTTCAGCTCAGGTCTTGATCTCAGGGTCATGAGTTCAAGCCTTGACATGGAACCTACTTAAAAAAAAAAAGAGTCTGGTTTATGGTTTGCCTTTTTTTCATGCTCATCTGTTTCATTTCTTAAATTCCACGTATGAGTGAAATCATATGGTATTTGTCTTTCTCTGACTTATTTCATTTAGCATAATACATTCTAGCTCTATCCACATCATTGCAAATGGCAATATTTCATTCTTTTGGATGATACTCAACCATCTAAAACAATGAAATATTTATATATATATATATATTTTTTTTTTTCACCTCTTCTTTATCCATTCATCAGTCGATGGACATTTGGGCTCTTTCAATAGTTTGGCTATTGTTGATAATGCTGCTATAAACATTGGGATGAATGTGCCCCTTTGAATCAGTACTTTTGTATCCTTTGGGTAAATACCTAGTAGTGCAATTGCTGGGTCATACAGCAGTCTTATTTTTAACTTTTTGAGGAACCTCTATACTGTTTTCCAGAGTGGCTATACCCGTTTGCATTCCCACCAACAGTTTAAGAAGGTTCCCCTTTCTCAACATCCTCGCCAACATTTGTTGTTTCCTGTGTCGTTAATTTTAACCATTCTGGCAGGTGTAAGATGGTATCTCATTGTGGTTTTGATTTATATTTCCCTGATGATGAGTGATACTGAGCATCTTTTCATGTGTCTGTTAGTCATCTGTATGTCTTCTTTAGAAGAAATATCTATTCATGTCATGTCTTCTGCCCATTTCTTTTTTTTTTTAAAGATTTTTTATTTATCTGAGAGAGAGAATGGGAGACAGAGAGCATGAGAGGGGGGAGGGTCAGAGGGAGAAGCAGACTCCCCGCTGAGCAGGGAGCCCGATGTGGGACTCGATCCCTGGACTCCAGGATCATGACCTGAGCCGAAGGCAGTCGCTTAACCAACTGAGCCACCCAGGCGCCCCTCTTCTGCCCATTTCTTAACTGGATTATTACCTAACTTTTAAAAACTTTTCATTTTAAGAATATTTTAAACAGGGGAACCTGGGTGGCTCAATCAGTTAAGCAGCCAGCTCTTGATTTCAGCTCAAGTCATGATCTCAGGGTCCTGGCACCGAGCCCTGAGTTGGGCTCTGAGCTAAGTGGGAAGTCTGCTTGAGTATTCTTTCTCTCTTCCCCTCCCCCTGCTCATGTACATGCTCACTTTCTCAAATAAATAAATAAATCTTTAAAAAAAAAAAACACGTTGGGGCGCCTGGGTGGCTCAGTTGGTTAAGCGACTGCCTTCGGCTCAGGTCATGATCCTGGAGTCCCGGGATCGAGTCCCACATCGGGCTCCCTGCTCAGCAGAGAGTCTGCTTCTCCCTCTGACCCTCCTCCCTCTCATGTTCTCTGTCTCTCATTGTCTCTCTCGCAAATAAATAAAATCTTAAGAAAAAAAAATTAAGGGGCGCCTGGGTGGCTCAGTTGGTTAAGCGACTGCCTTCGGCTCAGGTCATGATCCTGGAGTCCCGGGATCGAGTCCCGCATCGGGCTCCCTGCTCGGCAGGGAGTCTGCTTCTCCCTCTGACCCTCTTCCCTCTCGTGCTCTCTGTCTCTCATTCTCTCTCTCTCAAATAAATAAATAAAATCTTTAAAAAAAAAAAAATAAAAATAAAAAAAAAAAACCACGTTATTTTTTATTTTTTTTGAAGATTTTATTTATTTATTTGACAGAGAGAGACAGCGAGAGAGGGAACACAAGCAGAGGGACTGGTAGAGGGAGAAGCAGCCTTCCCATGGAGCAGGGAGCCCGATGTGGGGCTCGATCCCAGGACCCCGGGATCACGACCTGAACCGAAGGCAGACACCCAACAAATGAGCCACCCAGGCGCCCCCCCAAAAAATGTTATTTTAAACATAAAAGCTATGACTGGAGGGGTGCCTGGGAGGTTGGTTAAGCATCTTAACTCTTGGTTTCGGCTCAGGTCATGATCTCAGGATTGTGAGATGGAGCCCTGTGTCCAGCTCCACACTGAGTGCAGTCTGCTTGAGAGTCTCCCTCTCCTTCTGCCCCTCCTGCTCATTCTGTCTCTTTCTCTCAAATAAACAAATGAATCTTAAAAAAAAAAAAAAAAAGCTATGACTAGAATAAACTCCTATATATCCATCATCTAGATTTATCAGTTGTTGGCATTTTAACACATTTGCTTTATCATTCTCACTTCTTTCATACACAAACGTACTTTTTCCTTTGCCAAACTTATTAAGTTAGAGATATTATGACCCTCTCCCTTGAAAACTTCAATGTATATCTCTTAAGAACAAGAAAATTATCTTATATTCTTATATAGCCTTAATTATCAAATTCATGAAATTAAACATTGATATAACATTGTCCTATATATAAACCATATTCAAATTTCTCCAATTGTCTCCATAGCGTCCTCTATAGCAAAATTTCTCCTGACACAGGATTTAACCAAGAATCACATATTGGCTTTAGTCATAACATTTCTTCAGTCTCCTTTAATCTGGACTGGTTACTAATGCTTTGCTTGACTTCCAAGACATTTTTGACAAGTCTAAGTCAGTAGCTTTATAAAATATCCCTCCACTTGGTATGTCCAGTAGTTTCTGTAAGTAAATGTTTTGAATGTCCAATTTAAGTTGCACATGCATGTGCTCACGCACGCACGTGTGAATGTGTGAGTGTTGAGGGGACATAAATAAACTGACATGTTTGCCAAGAATCAAAATGTCCAAGTTCCTGATCTGAAATATGAACAAATCCAGGTGAATGCTCAGTCAGTTGGCATTTTTAGTTTAAATGAGTAATGTATTCCTTTGACATTGGTCCAGGATTTTAAGTCAAAGCAAGGTAATAGAGCAGGACAGTAAATCTATGTACAATCCTTTCTAAGCAATAGACCACCCAACCAATACTCAGTTCAAGCATAAGGCTAATGTCTATCACTCACCAAAACCACCTCATGGTTTTCAGGAATGAAGTTTAAATACAGTTCAATAAAATGAGAGCTCCGATGCCTTCTGTGTCCATTTTCTAGCCCATGCTTAAATCAGGTAAGTTTATACTAATCAACTCTCTCTTTTGCCTTATTCAGGAAATATGTCATATAGATACGAATAAGAAAGGGCATCTGGTATGCCCTATTACTCCCTTGTGGAAACTGAAACTACCTCAAGAAATGTAGGACATGACTTTGTTACATAAAATGATACCTTATAATATTAACTGTTAAGAGACTTTCACCTTTTGTGGTCTCAGCCAGTGCTATGCAAAGTGTGGTATGCAAACCCAGTGCCAGTTCACATGAGGTAAGAAGAGAAACTGAGAATAAATGTTTAGAAATTTTTAAGCGATTTAACAAAATAATTTTTTGTCTAATGATAAAAATAGGGACGTGTATTTTGAATTTTTTAAGTTTCTAGTAATTCATTTTTATCGTATTTAATAAAAGTATTAGTCTCCAAAAAATTGGAAGGAAAAAAACAACTGTCCCTTCACTACAGACTTTTGAGGACTGGTCTGTTCCACATCATATAGCAGACCAAGTATGTTAAAGTCCTTTGCATTCCATAGCCTGCCCTAAAAGTACCTAATCCACAAATGAGACAATGAATAAAGGTTTGGTAAATGAATTAAATGACTAATAAAAACCTGAAAAAAATACATAATAATGAAAGTAGCTAAGAACTTTATCATCAGGAGCGCGTGGGTGGCTCAATCCGTTAAGCATCTACTTTCGGCTCAGGTCATGATCCCAAGGTCCTGGGATCAAGCCCCGCATAGGGCTCCCTGCTCAGCGGGAAGCCTGCTTCTCCCTCTCCCACCTCCCTTGCTTGTGCTCTCTATCAAATAAATAAATAAAATCTTTCAAAAAAAAAAAAAGAACTTTATCATCAATTGAAAAGTAATGCTATTATTATGTTATATGTATATACATATTATTATTGCCTATTATAGGATAATGTTTATTAGTTTTTCTCCTCCTTTCAGAGGAATATGGTAAGTAAAAGAATATTTTGAAGAATGTGTGTTAGGAGTCATTTTTTAAATTACTTTACAGTTCCTAACAATGAATATTTTAGCCAATAAGCTGGATTAGAAAGAAATAAAATGCTATTAGTCATAAATGTTCACTTTCTAGTTATAGATGTTGCTCAAAACAGAAACCCAGTTTGGAAACATGACCCAGAATAGTTTTAATATGCAAATTAAATCTCTAACAAATATAACTTACTTCCTAGCGATGGTGGTCACTCGGATGCGTCTCTGCCCACTTGAATGCTGATACTGAGTCACAAACTGGATTGCACCACGCCCTCCTTGAGGAATTGGAGCATTATGCTATATAAAAACAAGAGTAAAATCTAAGCAAAATCTATTACAGTGTTATCATACAGTTTCCCTAGCATTAATGAAATTCATTCTAAAATCGATTAGAAGGATGGTTGTTTCCAATGCATACCAAACAATTGTGATTTGCCACATAAAAGAGAACTGTATCTGGGAAAGAGGAAAAATGATGAAGCATAAGAGAAGTGAGTCCAGCTAGGATATCAATTTCAAGTAATATATAATCAGAGGGATGTGAAAGAACAAAATGAAGAGAGAAGTGTAAAGAAATTAACAGATACTGCAAAGGCATAAGTAAAGCAATTTCGCTAAATAGTAGCTGGATAAAGAGAAACTGAACAAGTCCTTCTCCCCTCAGTATATGAGATGAAAACAGAACTTTTAGGAAGATAATCACATGATGAACAGATGACTAATGGAAAACTATTAATGAGAAGAGCCCAATAGTAATTTATAATAATGATCCTCAGAAAGAAATAGCAAGGGGTCAATACGAGAAACTTTCTTCATGACCTTTGACAATAAGCGTTCTTGCTTTATTTATTTATTTGGTCAGTAAGAGCCACTATTTTTTCCACAAATTTTGAAGGATAAACAAAAAAATTCCTGTACCTGTCTTAGGAAAGCTGACCATTAATATTTTGTGGTTCATTTTATGCCTAATTAACTACTGGTATATAAGTCACTAATTTGTACATTATATCATTCTTTAATATAACTTCCTCCTATACCAGAAAAAAAACTTTTCAAATATTAGAATCTTTACCTTCCAATCATTTTCTATGAATTTTGATATATTAAACTTTCTTGTAGGGGTTTCATATATTGTTATATACCTTGTCACAACTAGGAGGAGCTTGATGCCTAATTACAAAAATGCATAGCTAGTACAGAATTTAAGATTTTATTTATGCTTCAATTTTATATTAAGACAAAAAAAATAAAAAGAAAACTGAGACAAAAAGCTGGGTTGCCCAACGTTAGGCATTTGCAGGTTTCCCTAACATCTCTTTCTATTATAGTTTATCCTCTCACCAAGGAGTTTAGTCTTGCAAAACAGAAAATGACAAACAAAAATTCCAAAACAGATTAAGCTTCAAGTAATAATTACTATTGGAAAAAAATATGAAATATATATGGCCTAAATTGAGTACTTCTAATACAAAAAGTCATACCTGATTGACAACCTCAAAATATATAGCTAAGGTTGTAGTGGGGCTGAGTCCACATATCTTCCATTGACAAGTACCACCTGTTCCTATTTCCTGTAAAAACAACACACAGTATGTGTAAAAGCTAGAGAACACAATTTTTAAAAAGATTTTGCTTTCAAGTAATCTCTATACCCAAGGTGGGGCTCGGACTCACAACCCCAAGATCAACAGTAGCATGCTCCACTGACTGAGCCAGCCAGGCACCCCCAATCTATTACTATAATATATATTAAGGTAAAAAGGGGAGGAAAAAACTGCAGTAAAAAAAAAACTGTTTCACATTTCTAACTAACTTAATGAACGTTAAAAGCTTAAGATTTTTAAAAGTCATATAAATGTTATTAAAATTAAGCAATTCTTACACAATAGAATTATAATTCAAATTCTTGCTAAGTATTGATACAAGTTCTTCATATTATAGACTTTAAAAGTATACATATTTATTTTTTTATTTTTAAAGATTTTCATTTATTTATTTGACAGAAAGAGAGAGAGAGCACAAGCAGGGGGAGTGGCAGGCAGAGGGAGAAGCAGGCTCCCTGATGAGTAAGAAGCCCGATGTGGGACTCCATCCCAGGACCTGGGATCATTATCTGAGCTGAAGGCAGATGCTTAACGACTGAGCCACCCAGGCGCCCCTAAAAGTATAAATCATTTAATGATTAAAAAAATTACAACATTTAATGACATAATTACGACTAACACTATCCTTCTAACCAACTATTTGATCTGTGTAAAGAGATATTGATTTAACACATAATATATGCACATATGAATATAGGTTCTCTAGATCAGAATTCCATAATGTAAGCAGTCTGATTCCCAAAAACACTTCTTGGATATGAATTTTTACCATGCAAACTGCTTAAAATTAATTTTTAAACTCTGTATTTTTATTTATTTTATTTTTTTTAAGATTTTAATTATTTATTTCACAGAGACACAGTGAGAGAGGGAACACAAGCAGGGGAGTGGGAGAGGGAGCAGCAGGCTTCCTGCTGAGCCGGGACCCCAATGTGGGGCTTGATCCCAGAACCCTGGGATCATGACCTGAGCTGAAGGCAGACGCTTAACGACTGAGCCACCCAGGTGCCCCAAACTCTGTATTTTTAGAGAGGATTACTCAGTTTGTTATCTGTCCCATCATCCTCTCTACAGCTATATAATTCCACCATTTTAAAGTGTATTATATGACCACTAGATGGGATAGCAAAAAAGAAAGGAACTGAAACTAAAATCTGGCTAATTTGGTTGCTTTGTTGGAAATCCTACTAACAAAAAAAATTTCAGATTTGACTTTCAGAAGTTTCCAAATTTCTAAATCACAGTTTTTGGGTTTTTTTAGACACGCTGGGGCAAAGAATAACTTAGGCATAAAAAATAAGAGATTGGTGACAGTACAAAAGGTTGAAATTTAGGGGTAGATGTTAAAAGGGGTATGCAAAAGGAGTGACCACAAATAGATTATACCAATGGAAACCGAACCACGTTCTACTGAAAACTTAGCCCACACGACAATTTTGAAAGGAATGCTATAGGCTGCCACTCCAGGTCTCTTGTTGGTCTGCCCTTTGAATTAACTATATTTTCTTTTTAGAGTAAAGGTGACTTACATTTTCAGATACACAAGGTCCTTTGGAATTGAGAGACACACAGGGTCCAATAGCTCCTGAAATCTTTATTTCCCTTGAGGTCTGCAAAATAAGAATACAGTGAAAACTTCAGTGTAGTCAAAGATAAGTTCAAACACATTCAACTGTAAGTATATAAGAATAGACATTTTTTTTCCATATTTAAAACTCAAAAGTCAATGAAAACATGCTAATGTTAGAAATAATGAATCACTGGGCACTTCTAGGTTGGTAACTCCCAAATTTAAAATGTAGTCCTGGGTGCCTGGGTGGCTCAGATGGTTAAGCGTCTTCCTTTGGCTCAGGTCATGATCCCGGGGTCCTGGGATCTAGTCCCGCATTGGGCTCCCTGCTCAGCGGGCAGCCTGCTTCTCCCTCTGCCTCTCTGTCTCTCATAAATAAATAAATAAAATCTTTAAAAATATATATATATAGCTCACTATAACTTTAAAAAATTTTAAAAAAATAAAATAAAAAATAAAATCTAGTCCTGACCTAACTTTAATACTCTATTTCCAACTGCCCATAGGAGGTCTCCATTTGGAAATCTCACCCTCAATGCAAAATAAAACCATACCAAAAATTCATACATCCTATTATAGGAGATGGGAAGGAAAAACAAAATAAGGGAAATCAGAGAGGGAGACAAACCATAAGAGACTCTTAACTATAGGAAACAAATTGAGGGTTGCTGTAGGGGAGGTGTGTGGGAGGATGGGGTAACTGGGTAATGGGCATTAAGGAGGGCACGTGATGTGATGAACACTAGGTGTTACATGCAACTGATCTCTGAAATTAATAATACACTATATGTTAATTGGATTAAAATTTAAAAAAAAATTCATACATCCTAATCCAAAGCCTTAAACACTATCTTCTGTTTTTCCTCCCTTAGAAAATCTGTCACCAAGATTGGTTTCTTTCCAATCTCTACTGACACCAAAATTTAAGCTATTATTACTTTCTATCAAAAAAATTAGGGGGCGCCTGGGTGGCTCAGTGTGTTGAGCGTCTGCCTTTGGCTCAGGTCATGATCCCAGGGTTCTGGGATCCAGTCCCACATTGGGCTCCCTGTCAGCAGGAAGCCTGCTTCTCCCTCTCCCTCTGCCACTCCCCTCTGCTTGTGTTCGCTCTTTCTATCAAATAAATAAATAAATATAAAATCTTTAAAAAAAAAATTAGAAAGCCTAATTCACTTTTCTTGAGATTCTTTTTCATGACAAACTGAATACCACTGTCAGACAAATATTACCCGAAACACTGTTCTTCATTAATTTACAATGGCTTCTTCTGCCTAGACATGCATCTCCAAACTACAACCAACCACATTATTAAAACTATTTCCCTTACACTGCAATAAAAACCATTCACTCTCAGTTGGAAGTTTCCCCAAATATACCATGCTGATTCTCACTTCTTTACCTCTCCTCACATGGGATCCTAACTAAAATGTGTTCTCCTTAACCAACTTAAATTTTGCCATCTTTCAAAACCACTATAAGTCACTATAAAACCACTTATCATGAAGAATAAATTGTAACCTGCATACATTCATGTTTCTTCCCTAAACCTTTACATGACTTTTATAATGTTATTACATTCTATCACAAGTGTTAATTTTATCTTTCTTTCAAAACTAAGTTCCTTTTTTTTTTTTTAAGTAGGCTTCATGCCCAATGTGGGGCTTGAATTCATGACCCAGAGATCAAGAGCTGCATGCTCTATGGACTGAGCCAACCAGGTACCCCAAGGCTAAGTTTCTTCTTAAGAAAACCTGTGCCTTATATATCCCTTGAGATCTCTAATTTCCTTGCTTAATGCTGGACGTAGAGCAAGCATTCAATAAAATAAAAAGATTGACAAGAAATATTTAATGGAAATTCAAAATCAACGTGTTTGTAATACACCTGTAACTAACACTAAGCCTTTGGGTTTTTTGTTTTGTTTAAAGATTTATTTATTTATTTTAGAGAAAGAGAGAGAGCAGAGAGGGGAGAGACAGAGGGAGATGGCGAGAGAGAATCTCAAGCCAACTCCCCTCTGAGCCTTGAGCCCGACGCAGGGCTCGATCCCACCACCTGAGCTGAAACCAAGAGTCAGATGCCCAACCGACTGCCACCCAGGTGCCCCCAACCCTTTAGATTTTTAAAATCCAAATTTGAAGTGAATGATAGAAGTGAGTAATATCAGGGGCACCTGGGTCGCTCAGTTGGTTAAGCGACTGCCTTTGGCTCAGGTCACAATCTCAGGACCCTGGGATCGAGCCCCACATCGGGCTCCCTGCGCAGGGGGAAACCTGCTTCTCCCTTTCCCACTCCCCCTGCTTGTGTTCCCTCTCTCGCTATCTCTCTCTCTGTCAAATAAATAAATAAAATCTTAAAAAAAAAAAAAAAAGAAGTAATATCGACAACCTACCAACCATAAAACAATTACTGATTATCCAAATGGTACAGAACAGGTTTCTCCTAAGTTAGAAACTAATTCCTACAATTAACAAAATCTAGCATTAACAATAGCAAACACAACACTAAAAAGATAAAGCACACTTAAAAAGAGTTAAATGATATTTTACCTATATAGTATCTTCTTTTCTAACAATTATTTGGAAATGCTCAAGTAATATTTCATGTACATTTAATGATGACACATTTTTCTGGTAAAATCTCTAATTCTGGTTTTCGATATAAAACAACCACTACTTTTAAAGCTTATATTGAATTTAATTAATGATTTTTTTTTTAAAGATTTTATTTATTTATTTGACACAGAGAGAGAGACAGAGCGAGAGAGGGAACACAAGAAGGGGGAGCTGGAGAGGGAGAAGCAGGCTTCCCGCTGAGCAGGGAGCCCGATGTGGGACTCGATCCCAGAACCCTGGGATCATGACCTGAGCCGAAGGCAGACGCTTAACGACTGAGCCACCCAGGTGCCCCTGATTAATTGATTTATAATATTTTAAAATCACGGTCAAGCATATAAATTTCTCTTGATAACATACCATACATGTCAAATTTTGGCTCTTACCTTTATTTCTAATGTACCACCAAAGCCCATTTTAAACTGTCCATGCATATCTTTGGTAAAGACTCTTTGAAAAGTCTGCTTGAATAAGGAAGTGTTGAAAGAGTCACCCATTACCATGTATCCTCTGCATGGAAAGAAAAATAATGTATGTGACACAAGTACTGGGTCCATGTGTTAAAACCAGAAAAGTAAATTACCTTTCAATACTACCAACAAATTTTAAAGATACTTTTCAAAATGTGCTATATTACTATTAACTTTAAAAACTCAAATATATGAGACTATCTTCACCCCACAAATTATCTCAATCCTGAGGGTATCTGAGTGCCCCTAACATTTACATTTGTCCTTGGTAATTTACTAACGTTATTTTATAAATAGATAATACAGCCACACATTACAAAATTCAAAAGGTACAAAATGGTAATCTTAAAAACAAATATGTATCTGTGTATGTATATATTTGCATATACTGTCTCTGCGTATATCACATCAAACTTAACAGGATCACACCCAGTGAATGAGAAAAGGAGACTGAAGGGCCATTTTCACTTTAAGCACTTATGTACTGCTTGATTTTTTTCAGTAAGCATATACCTATTTTAATTTTTTTTTAAGTTTAAAAAAACATTAATGGTCAAATAAGAACAATTCTGAGATGCCATTTTATTCTAATAGATCAGCAAAACTCACAGTTTGACAACATATTCTGTTGATGAGGCTGTGGAAACAGATGGGAGTGCAAAATGATGCAACCTGAATGCAGGGGAATTTAACAATATCTAACACAATTACCTATGTGTTTTCTCTTTAATCTAGCCAACCCACTATTGGGAATCCATCCCAAAGATATTCTGGAAAACAAAAACAAAAAGCAGAATATATGCACAAGGGTATTCACTACTTCTAGTAATAAAAGATTGGAAACAATCCAGATAATAATCCAGATGATCATCTATTAGAGACTAGTTCAATAAAATATGGCACATCCACCCAATGAGGTAATATACTGCTACAGACCACTTTGTAGGGTATAAGTGAAAATGCAAAGTTGGTAAAGTTATGTAGAATTTTCTGCTGCTCATACAAAAAGGAGATACATACACCCATACACTCACATGCATGCAAATATTTACATACATTTGCTCATATTTTTAAAATATTTTAGGTAGCTTTTAAACAAAATACAATCAAAAATTAAAATAGGCAAAAGAATAAACCCGATATGGCAAAATTAATGGTAATTTTATTTTTGATACTGTGAAACTCTTGATTTATGTTATCTGATGCTATTATATATTTTTTTTAAAGATTTTATTTATTTAGTTGAGAGAGAGAGGCAAGCTAGGGGAGAGGCAGATGGAGAGGGAGAAACAGACTCCCCTCTGAGCAGGGAGCCTGACATGAGGCTCGGATCTCAGGACCCTGGGATCATGACCCAAGCCGAAGGCAGACACTTTAAACTGACTGAGCCACACAGGCGCCCCTATATTTTTGTAAATGTTATTTTCTGTTTGTCACCAGTATACAAAAATATAGTTGAATTTTGTACACTAACCTTGATCTAGAAGTCTTGACAACTTAACATATTAATTCCAACAGTAACATATAAATTCTTTCAGACTTTCTACTTTTACAAACATGTCATCTATGATGATCTATGTGATCACTAAACCTGGTAATGCATACTACATTAAAGACAACTTACACCACCCCACTTATCTGTTCCCTTTTATAGCAAACCTCTATGAAAGAGTTGTCCAAACCCTTACTACTCAGTGTGGCCCTTGGCCCAGCAACATTAGCATCACCAAGGATCTTTTCTGAAAAGCAGAATTCCAAGTCCCATCCTATGCACAGTAAATCCAGAACCTGTATTTTATAACAAGATACCCAGCTGATCTGCATATGTGAAAGTTTGAAAAGTTGTAATCTATACCAGCTGTTTCCAATCCCCCCTTCCTATTCTTCTTCTAGGTCACTTTAAGTCAACATTCACTGATGACCTTTGCAGTGTTAAATTGCAAAATCTTACAATCTCATCCATTTTTACTGCTATTTAAAAAAAAAAAAACACACCAATATTCTGACAGCTCCCACATTTTTATCCCCAGCCCAAACCTATCTCCTGCACTCTGTGTTGTAATATCCAACTGCCTACTCAACACCTCCTCATGGATGTCAAATGGCATCTTAAACCAAACATGTTCAGAACTGAACTCCTAGTCTTCTCCCCAAATACTCTTCTTTCCACAGGCTTACTCATTTCAATAAAGGGCAATCCTTCCAGTAGACTTCCTTTGGTTTTCCCAAATCCCAGATCCAATCTATCAGCAAATCTTCTACCTTCTAAATACACCCAAAACCCAACCACTTCTCAGCCACCACTTGGTATTCCTGTATCCCTATAGACTCTATGTAGACAACTGATGTCAGATGGTCCCTTTAAAACATTACATCAGACCATATCACTCCTCCACTGAAAACTCTCCAACGACTTCCCATCTCACTCAAAGAAAAATCCAAAGCCCTTACAATAGTCAAAAGACCCTCACAATCTATCCTTCTCACTCACCCCACTCCAGCTACAAATCCAACACCCTATGATGAAAAAAATCTCAACTAAGGACAGAAAATTCTTCAACCTGATAAAGGCATCTACAAAAACCCACAGCTAACATCACACTTAATGGTGAAAAATGAAATGGTTTCCCCGTAAGATCAAGAACAGGCAAATCTATAGACAGTAGATTAGTGGTCTAGGCTGAGAGAGGGGGAGAGGGAGAAGAAGGAAGCAGGAAAGGGGAATGACTGCTAATGGGTACAGAGTTACTTTCTGGGGTAATGTTAATGTTCTAAAACGAAATCTGGTGATGGTCACTTGACCTGTGAATATACCAAAAACAAAACATTGAACTGTAAGCTTTAAATGGGAAATTTTATCATGTGCAAATTATATCTCAAAAAGCTACTACAATAATAAAACAATGAATGCACGATATCAAGACAAGCTTTTCAAACAGAACTTGTGCCTTTATAACTAAATTTTAGAAAAAATTTAAAGTGAGCTTTACTGAAAGGAGTATCAAAAACTGTTAACAGTTGTCCTGGAGCGGTAGGACGACAACTGTTTTTCTTAAACTGCCATTATTGGTTTATATTTGTAAACTGTAATTATCAGTCTATAATTGCAAAAACTGTAAAAACTATAAATACATACCCAGTAAGGTTGGGACAACATTTCATCTCCAGGAGACCTGTCTGATCTAATGCACAGGCATAGATATCAATAACATGGCCAGTCGTAGCAGCTCGATTAGCCAATGCTTCAAAATGCTATAAAAGATTTTTTTAAATCAAATCAAATCAAAGTAATGTGCAAACGTAACCATCCTATAAATCATTTTTCCCATAAAGAGATCAAAATAACCTAAAAAATACTAAAAGAATAATCATAATAATTTAAATGTGATTATGTTCTAATTTAATTTTCTATAATAAAAAATTTCTCATTTTACAGTAACTTCTATAAGCCTGACACTTGCATATTTTGAAAGCATTCTTTCTAAATATACTCCTAAATGAAGCTAACCTTGGAGAAAAGGCCTATCAAACATCTTGCTCTTCATACATGAACATAGTAGGACAACACAGAACTGTTTTTCCTGAGTAAATCCACATCCAGGTAACAAAAACATCAAATATAGAAAAATAGTAATAAAGGCTATTAGATAAACAAATAAAAAAATACTTTTTGAAGCTCTAAGAAAAATTCCAAACTCAAAAGGGAAATTAGGTAGCAGGAAAAAAGCATCCAGTAATAGTGACAAAAATTATGTTATTAATTACACTTTTAAATATATATAATGACTACCAAAAAAAAATAAGAGATAATACAGCACAACTAAACTAAAATTGTGAACTCCAGAGAATTTTTTTTTTTTTAAAGGGACATTAACAGCGGAACCAATTCAAGGGAGTCAAGAGTCAAAAGTGAAAATGTACTGCCACGAACCCAAATAAAATTGAAATAACATGAACAGAAAACAACTCACAAGAAAATGATGGACTACCCATGCTATGAAAAATATATGTATCTACAAGACAGCCTCTTGGAAACAAAAAATTGGAAAATGCAAGAAATTTTTCCAAAGCAGGAAAGATATTCTTTTAAATGAATATTTAAAAAGCACACAGAACTTCTCTCTGGAATAATCTTTAAAGAGATACCTATTGGTGCTATTAAGCCTTTAAATATTTAAAACCAGAAAAATTACCAAGAAAAAAAAAAAAAAACTATTTCTCCAATTCTGAATAGTAGTTACAATATCAGACTTTGCAATATCGGATTTCTTATCATCAAATATTTGTATTCTTCCTCTTCCATCAAATGAATTTGTCTACTAAAGCAAAAAGGCTTAAAAACCAAAATTACCTTAGTTCCCTTTTTAACATATTTGGCACTGTCTTTTTCAATGTCATGCCATGATCTTATAGGTGTCTTCAATTCATCTCCAACCACCATTCCAGGCCCCTGAGTGGCTGGACCGCCAATGAACATCATGATACGAGCACCAGTGTTGGGAAAAGTACACTGTCAGAAAAAAGTAACTTGTCAAAAGAGTTTAAAGGAAAATACAAGATACACATTTCTTTTTTTTTAAAGATTTTATTTATTTATTTGACGGAGAGAGACGAAGCGAGAGAAGGAACACAAGCAGGGGGAGTGGGAGAGAGAGAAGCAGGCTTCCTGCCGAGCAGGGAGCCCGATGCAGGGCTCGATCCCAGGACCCTGGGATCATGACCTGAGCCGAAGGCAGACGCTTAATGACTGAGCCACCCAGGCACACCCAAGGATACACATTTCTAAAAGTAAATTTTGATATATTCTTTCTAGAAACAGGAAAACATACATTTTCCAAGAAATAACCAAATGTTTAAAATGAAATTTAAAAACAAGGTATTTGTTTGAATAAATCTCTTTTGAAATCCTATACTAAATAAGAGTACTTTCCTAACTTTAAAATAATCTATAAACCTGACCCCTATAAACAAGGACGCTTCTCCTGCTTAGCTAATCCTAGACTGGGAGAAGTAGAAAAGAGTGAATAGAGCGCATCTTCTGTCTTTTTGTTATCGTTGTTTTATCTTTTATTTTTATGTCTAAAACACAAGCATATGTTTCTAGTTCAAGATGATGGACTGAGTACTCTAATCTACCTCTCCTTTTTCCCAACGTATCAGCGATATGAGAAAAAAATGGTATTATTTTTTAGATAAACAAATAAATAAATAAGAGTGCTATCAGTAAACCAGAAATTTTGAGGAATCCAAACACAGTGGATTACAAAAGTTATGTCATTTATTTCTTTTCTGAAGCTATAACATAATATGAAAAATGTGCTCTGAATTTTTGTCCAATAACTATGGAAATTGCACATAAAAGCATTTCTAATACGACTACATAAATTTTACTAATTATGGAACAAAGTAGAATAACTATACACATAGAGGAGATGTAAACTCCATAATGATATTAATAAATAAATAAATTGAAAGTTTGATGAGGAACAGGATATTTGCATGGATTCAAAGATCCTCACCATCTAATGTTTATTAATTACAAAAGGAGGGGAAATAAGAGTAATTGTACAGTGGAGAAACCTGCAGACACAATCTTAGTAAGTGATCATGGTGATTATATCACCTTGCAGGAGGCAAATGAAAATCATGGGCCACCCGATAGGGTGTAATGAGAATAGCATTATTTGTGATATTCCTGCCAATGATGCAAGAACTGAATCTAAGTGTAAGGATACATCAAAACAAACCTAGTTTGAAAGTGTCTATGAGATAACTGGCCTGAATCTTCCAAAGCATCAAGGTCATGAAAGTAAAAGAAAAGCTGAGGAACTGTTCCTGACTGAAGGAGACTAAACAGACATACCACTAAATATAAATCTCTGAACTAAATCTTTTTAGTAAAAGAAATTATTGAAATAACCAGCAAAACTTGAATGAGGTCTGAAAATTAGGTGGTTAGTAATGTATCCGTGTTAATACTCTGATTTTAATAATTGTATTGTGGTTATGTAAGCAAATATCCTGATTTATAGGAAATGCAAATCAAGTATTCAAGGGGTTGGGAATGTACCAGCAACTTAAATAGTTCAAGAGGAAAAAAGTTCTTGGGGCGCCTGGGTGGCTTGGTCGTTAAGCGTCTGCCTTCGGCTCTGGTCATGATCCCAGGGTACTGGGATGGAGCTCCACATCGGGCTCCCTGCTCTGCGGAAAGCCTGCTTCTCCCTCTCCCATTGCCTCTGCTTGTGTTCCCTCTCTCCCTGTCTCTCTCTCTGTGTCAAATAAATAATAAATAAATAAATAAAGGAATAAAGTTCTTTACAACTTTTCTGTAAATTTGACAGCATTTCACATTTTTAAAATGCATTTTTTAAAACTCTCTTTTCTAATTATAAAGCTTAAGATATGTGTAGTGTAAAATTTTCCAATTCTACTTAAAAGCAAAATTCCCCTTATCCTAGCACTGCTAATACTTGGATGAACGCCCTTCCAGGGGCCTCTCTGTACACAAAAGGATATACTGCAAGTCAAACTTTAAATATAATTATATATTTGCTGTCCTAATGACCTGATTTTTTCACTCAACATTATCTTGTACATATCACTGATACACACACACGCATACACATTTACATTCTAAAACAAAGCTATTGTCACTACCTCAAGTAGTCCCACAGCTATGGAAAGTGCCACTCCAGAGGAACGCAAAGGTCTCTTTCCCTGTGGTACAGGCCAAGGGTCTCGCTGCAGTTCTCCCAGAAGATCTGTGAGATTCATGTCTATTTTCTGTACTGGCTGTAAGAATCTGCAACACAATATTAAATAAAAAGTCATTTATAAATGTTTGTGGGTGGGGCGCCTGGGTGGCTCAGTTGTTAAGCGTCTGCCTTTGGTTCAGGTCATGATCCCAGCATCCTGGGATTGAGCCCCGCATCAGGCTCCCTGCTTGGCGGGAAGCCTGCTTCTCCCTCTCCCACTCCCCCTGCTTGTGTTCCCTCTCTCGCTGTCTCTGTCAGATAAATAAATAAAATCTTTAAAAAAAAAAAAGATGTTTGTGGGTAAGAGCTTAAGAAACAAATTGTCTACTAATAGAGGAAAGTATGGGGCGCCTGGGTGGCGCAGTTGGTTAAGCATCTACCTGCAGCTCAGATCATGATCCTGGGATCCTGAGATGGATTCCCACATTGGGCTGAGCTGGGAGCCTACTTCTCCTGCTCCCTCTGCTCCTCCCTGCTGTTTACCTACTCATTCTTTCTCTCATAAATAAGTAAAATCTTTAAAAAAAAAGAAAGAAAGAAAGAAAGAGAGAAAAAGTAACTTGAATACATAGCAGACCAATGGTTCTCTAACTTTTGTGTACATCAGAATTGGTGGGAGGGCTTATTTTAACAGATTGCTGGCTGCAGAGCTTTGTTTCAGTAGGTCTGGGGTAGGGCCCAAAAATTTGCATTTCAGACAAGTTCCTAGGTGATGCTATCTACTGGTCCAGAACCACAGTCTGAGTACAACTGCTATAAGGGAAACATTCACACCAAGTATTACTTCAGGATTGCATCTTTTATTTACCAGTCTAGTAAGTTTTAAGGCTACTGAAATAATTATGAGACTCAATTTTAGTTAATACTACCTCTGATTAGTAAGTTTAGGGGGGAAAAAAACTACCTCTAAGGCTAAGAAGGCAAAATGAAAAAGTTCTGAGACCCTATTTTTGCTTGGCTGCCTTCAACCACAAAAGTTTTTATGAACTTAAAAATAGAAGATCAGGAATATATCAAAACTTAAGTCACTCCTTAACATTGCAATGATGAGAAAGCAACCATTTTGGTGACATGATTCTGCCTCCACTCTTTAGAAGGTATACTAATGCAATGTATTTATATTCCCAAAACTATTTAACAACATAGTATTACTGAATGTCTATTTTCAAGTTAAGGGGGGGGATGCTTAAAAGAGCTGCACAAATTGTAAAATTCTCTTTGCCATATTTAATTATTACCTGTTGGAAGGAGGTGGCTGCTGTACCTGAGGACCACGTGTTGCTTGAGTAACGGGTACTTTAGAGAGTCCGAGCATTTCCTGTAAAGAGATGATTTCTGTGAGATCCATTCAATTACTCCTACAAAGATGTATCAACCTCTTACCATGTGCAAGGTGCTATGCTAGGTATTAGGAACATAAAAATAAAGAACATAAAGTCTCTTTCCTCAGAAAGCAAAAGGTCCAGTTGGGGAGTTGGTCAGGTAAACTATAACAATACAATGAAATAATCACCATAAGAGAGCAAAGTACAAGATGCTGTAGAAACAAAGAGGGGTACTAGCTCAGAAATACTTCATTTCTAATTAATAGTCAAAAAGTTACTGTGTAACTTGAATGTCTGTATTTCTTAACTTATATTCATCTACCCCTTTGAGCAACTATATTTCAAGTATCTGCTATGTGCCACGCATCTAATGGTAAAAAAAAAATACACAGTCCCTGACCTTATGAAATTAAAATCTGGTGAAACAAACAGCAGATAATAAAAATCATTAGCTAAAAAAAGTATAAAATTGCAATTGTAATAAATGTTATAAAGGAGAGGTACATGGAATCATATAAAAGGGGTTATAAGGGGCGCCTGGGTGGCTCAGTCATTAAGAGTCTGCCTTCAGCTTGGGTCGTGATCCCAGGGTCCTGGGATCGAGCCCCACATCAGGCTCCCTGCTCGGCAGGGAGCCTGCTTCTCCCTCTCCCACTTCCCCTGCTTGTGTTCCCTCTCTTGCTGTGTCTCTGTCAAATAAATTAAATCTTAATAAATAAATAAATAAAGGGGTTATAAGGTTCATATACCTTGTATGTTTATATTTCTTAATTTTTGACTTATTGCCTAACCAAACTGCCAGTTTTGTTTTGAATTTTACATGTGTACAAAATTCCTCTCTAGACACATAAAAGTATTTTACTATTCTTTTTTTTTCTTTAAAGATTTTATTTATTTATTTGACAGAGAGAGAGACAGCGAGAGAGGGAACACAAACAGGGGGAGTGGGAGAGGGAGAAGCACGCTTCCTGCGGAGCAGGGAGCCCCATGCTGGGCTCGATCCCAGGACCCCGGGACCACAACCCGAGCGGAAGGCAGACGCTCAACGACTGAGCCACCCAGGCACCCTTTAAAGTTTTCTTGATTTTAGAAATGCTTCATCATGAAGTGATAGAGTAAAAGTAGGTAACAGAAAATCAGAAAGTCTAAATATCTGGAAAGAAAAAAATACTGAACTAATCCTACAGTATTTCCTATACTCCTAGCAGGAAAAACAACTTTTTACTAAGAACTTACTATGTGTTAGATTCTGTGCTAAACTCTTTATATATACTCTTTCTTCATACAACACAATGAAGTAAATTTCTTAGTCCCTGCTTTATAAATGAAAACTGACACTCAGAAAGGCTACATAACTTGCCAAAGGTTACACAACTAGTTAAGTGGCAAAGCAAGATATTAATGCAGGTTTTGCCACAAAGCCCTGTAACAGTTTACACTATTCTGAGTATTCTCACATTATTTCACTTAGTACTAATAATAGGCTTGTAAAATAGGGATTTATCCCTTTCCACAGAGGATAAGAAAACAAGCAAAGAGATCAACCCAAGATTGCACAACTGGAAGAGTTTAATACTATTTGGGGAGCAAAGACCAAGCTCTTTTCGATGAAATGGATAGAGAAGGAAAATAAAAACATTTTAATGAAGAAGAAAATTTAGTCTGTAGGCATGTACTGCCTGCTACAAAAACGGAGGTATTTTATGTGTTACATATGTATTATATAAGTAAAATGTACTCTACAATCACAGGTAACATTAAACAACTTTAAATAAATTTACACTTTAAAAATAACAGCAAACACTTACAGGCACAAACCATTTAATTTTCATGACCACACTATAAGGTAGATACTATTATTACCTCTCTTCTACAAATGAAAAAAATTAAGGCACAGAAAGACTAAAACTTGCCCACTTTCTCTCCTGTCTCATAGAAACAAATGATCCTCCTCTCTATTCCCTACCATGTCTTCTGAAGCCTCACCTCACTCTTGTTTTCACTCACCCTCTTTAGTCTCTCTTTCCCTGTGTATAAACACATTCAAGTGTCCCTCCTAAAGTAAACCTGTTAACTCAGTTCTCTCTCAAATTCCCACACTATTGCCTTCCTTATCTTCAACAAACCTCTTGAAAGAACACAGACTCTAATTTTCTTCACTTCCTCAAATCTTATTCATGATCTTATTCACTGTTTATTATCCTCCCCATCCAAAGCTGCAAATTCCTCCACTATTTTCTATCTCAATTAACTGTAGCACCACTATCCTGTCTGCCAAGCTTCAAATTAGAATCATTTAAAACCATTCTCAAAATCTTCTTTTTCATTCTGGGCTACCTGGATGCTCCAAAGTCTGACTTCATGTCTGTGTACTTTATACGAGGCTTACCTATCATCTTCTAGGCTAACTATTCTTAACTGAGGGTTGTAGCAGAATCACTTAAAAAGTTTTTCAAAATACTTACATGAACAGTCTTGCCCTCTCAACAACCTATACAATACAAGCACATGTTCACTTACTCTCTCAGGGTCTAGCAAAACCTCTAAGCAAAAAAAAATATATTGAAAATATACCCAGATGATCCTAGTAAGCTACACATGACTCCCTGTCTTGGAAGAAAAGCTTCAATTTGCCCCCAAAATAAAAATGTTCTCCTAGGGTATGAAAAACTATATACTCTTGGTTCATACATTAATAACTCTCAAGCTTTAAAATACTCCCCTTGCCAAACATAATAAAAGTGCTTACATCCTAAATGAGATATCAAGAAACAAAAGTTAATATTCATTCTATGGTTGCTTTCCCTCAGTCTTCAGCATGACTTCCATAAGCCTTTTAAATCTCTAGCAAAACACCTTCAGTTTCACCATTAAAAGTTAGGGGTCTTCAATCTGTGTAGTAACAATTTAAGGCAAATGAAAGAAAACTGATATCAACACTAAATTGAAAGCCTTTGTTAGAATGTAATTAATCATTCATCATAAAAATATTTTCTACAAACTTATATCAGAATGCATTTATAGACATTTACGGAGTGGTGCCCACAGATAAGATTCAAACTACCATTCTTGTTGTTTACCTGCAGTTGTTTGGCAGACAGATCTTTTGTTCCTCTGAACACGTAGCTTTTTGAAATGCCCTCACATCCAAGTTCATGAACCTGTACCATTCTCCCAAAAGTAATAAGTCCAACCAAAGCTGTAGGTGGTAAAAGACTTAGTGACATCTGCATAGATTCTTTCAGAGCTTGTAAATCTTCATCTTCCATGCAAGTATCAACCACATAGAGGAATATCAAAGGCATCTGAGGACCACGCTTTTAAAAAATGTTGCAATAAGAAAATAATGTTAATGCATTAATACTCAGCACAATATACAAGAACAATTAGTAGAAGACTAATTAAATAATTTACAGTACAGTCATACAATGAAATCTTAAGTCATTTCAGAAATGAAACAAGTTACATATGAACAGAGAGATATGTAAGACATACCAAGAGAAAAATTAAATTTAAAAACATTTATAGTTTCAAAAGCTTTTGATTTGTTTAATTGCGTGAGGCTTCATTTTCTATAACAAGTATTTATTTCTCTTACAAAAACAGTAGCTATAAAGCTTAAAAACAAAATAAGGTAATTTTGGGGGCGCCTGGGTGGCTCAGTCGTTAAGTGTCTGCCTTTGGCTCAGGTCGTGATCCCAGGGTCCTGGGATCGAGCCCCACATCAGGCTCCCTGCTCCGCGGAGAAGCCTGCTTCTCCCTCTCCTACTCTCCCTGCTTGTGTTCCCTCTCTCGCTGTCTCTCTCTGTCAAATAAATAAATAAAATCTTTAAAAAAAAAAAGGTAATTTTTATAAAATAATTATCTAAACCTGAATCAGACTACAAAAGAACTGGAAACTAGGTAGGCTGGACAAATTACTTACTGGCTCATGTGAACCATATTCTGCTTTCTCTACAACATTCATAAAGAATATTATCACTTTAATACTTAAATATGTAAACAACTATGTAAAGTCATTCAGAAAGGGAAGAAAAATGACTTTCTTAACAAGGACCAATGCAAGAGTAACTTTATTAATTAGACTTGGGGAAATATCATCAGGTTCTAGCATCATATTAACAGACAAGTACTTCTGAATTAACCTCCCAGCTACATAACAACATTGACACTGTACTGTTTATTGATCTACTCAGCATAGCAAATCATCACATCACCCAATATCCTGCCACCCATTAAATAACTACAATAGAGAAATTACCTTGTTCAAACCGACTAGGACAGTTCTTACCTCTTAAATGCTCCATCAATTCAATGTGAGAATCAAGAATGATGCCCTTTAAGTCATCTCAACTTAACAATTATTTTGGTATAAAGGAAATTACTAGATATTTAAAACTTTGTTAAGGATTTACTCTTATGTTCTTACCAGAACTACATATTCAATGCTAGAAAACTGAGGTAAAAGCTCAGCAGGTTGATTCAGTTCAGATATACCAGCATAAGTAGGTGGAAACTGTGGAGGAAAAAAACAAAAAATTTTAACAAATTTTTTACCAGAAAGAGTAATGAAATTCTAAACTGCAAATAATTTTCTGCATTTAGTTATTAAAAAGTATTTTTCATATGAAAAATTTCATCTTTTTTAAATATGCATTTTTCTACATATTTAGACCAGTACCAAAGCATTAACATCTGCATTGGGGGTTTTCTTACCTGATTCCTTTGATAACAAAAATTGCAAGCCCAGAGTTTTGCTCGATAATCCACCTGACTGTTTTAAGAAAAGATAAAAAAGAGCTCATGTTTCAGTTCAATTGTACAATGAACCTAATTTTAATAAAATTAATTTCTTTCTGAAACATGAACACATTCAAATTAAGTTAAAGTGATCTTTAAAGGTAATTACTTTTAGATGTTGCCAATATCTAATTCATACTTTTAGCATATACAAGTTCACCTAAATGAACATAACTTTTAATATATAGGAAATATAAATAAAATTAAGATAATCCTTTTTTCTTCAAATGATTTAGTAACTTCTATACTCAGATCTAGAAAACATTTATTTAATTCAAAAATATATTTACTGAATGCTTAATTTGTACCAGCTATTACTCCAGGTACTGGTGATACAGCAGTAAACAAGAGATCAAAGGTCCCTGTTATCATGGAGCTTATAATCTAGAACAGAAAGACATATAATAGAAAAGGAGATGCATAAACACAGAAGATACTTTCAGATAGTGATAATAAGAGATTAAAGATAACAAAGCAGGGTGTGGGAATGTGTTTGGGAGGGCTACTTTAAAAGAAAGCCTTCTTAAATAAACAACTGAAATGTGATCTAAATGAAAAGGAACCAGTCAATCCAGGCAGAGCAATCCAGGCAGAATATATAGCTATTGCACAAGTTTCAAGGTAGGAATAAATCTGGATGCTCAAGGATCAGAAAGAGGGTAAGGTATAATGTAGATAACAATAAGGAAAATGGGTAATATAAGATGAAGGCAGAAATATACAAACGCTAGGTGATATAGGTTTTTTTAAGTCTTGACAAGCAGTTTGGATTTTTCATTGCAAGTATAGTAAGGACACTACTGAAGGATTTTAATAATCTGATATGCATTTGTAACACTCTAGCTTCTGGATAAATAATAAACTGCTGAGAGACAAGAATGGAAACAGGGTGGCCATTTAGGAGGATAATTAAATTGTCCAGAAAAAAAAAAAAGGTGTATCTTGAAGTAGAGTGTACTAGGAGAATCAGTAGTACAGAATATAAGAGACAGAATCAGTAATGTTCTGGAGGCAGAATCAGAGTTGCTAGTGGACTGGGTGGGGAGAGAGGGTAGAAAGAGGAATAAAAGATGATTCTTGATATTCTGGTTTATGCATTAAGAAATTAACATTTTCAGGGCGCCTGGGTGGCTCAGTCATTAAGCGTCTGCCTTTGGCTCAGGTCATGATCTCAGGGTCCTGGGATCGAGCCCCATATCGGGCTCCCTGCTCCGCGGGAAGCCTGCTTCTCCCTCTCCCACTCCCCCTGCTTGTGTTCCTTCTCTTGCTGTCTTTCTCTCTGTCAAATAAATAAATAAAATCTTAAAAAAAAAAAAAAAAGAAATTAACATTTTCAAATACCATACCACTCAATTATGACTTTTCTAATGACAAGATGGGTCTAATGACACACAGCCAGCACCAGTATCTAGAGATACTAGTGAGAGGATCTAACAGTTCATATAGTGACAATTTTATCTTTGGTCTCTTATCAACTCATTACAACTAGAATATCCTTCAATTTTACAGCTCTTTGGATTTGAGTATCCTAATTTGAAAAATTATAACAAAAACAAAGACATTCTATATAAATGAGCAAGAAAGAAACTATAATTTTAAATAGTATTGCCATATAAGTTTTTTTCAATGTATTTTAATTACCATAAAGGATTCAGAACTGCACGGCAAGTGGTCCTACTACACAGAACAGGTTCATACTGAATAGGTGGTAAATCAGGTCTCTCCTTCAGTGGTGTAAATAGGGCTGCTACTGGAACAACCATTCTTGTAGCTTCCAGTCGACTTGATGGCCAAACATTCCAACTAAATCGGACTCCATCTCGTTCTTCATTTTGTTGGATGAATTCCAAATACGTTGTCATAGTAGAGCCTGACGGTTATTTCTGTGACAAATTAAAGATGTTTAAAAATCTTTTTTTTCTTTACAGATTTTATTCTTTTATTTGACAGAGAGAGAGCTCAAGCAGGGAGAGTGGCAGAGGGAGAGGGAGAAGCAGGCTCCCTGCTGACATGGGGCTCGATCCCAGGACCCTGGGATGATGACCTGAGCCGAACGCAGACACTTGACGGACTGAGCCACCCAGCACCCCTAAAAATCCTCTTAAGGAAAACTAAGTATGTTTTTTCCCCACTTACAGCAATATTAATCCATGAGAAATCATAGCCAAATAAAAGTATTTATCTCAGAAAAAAAAATTCGTAAGCAACAATAACCTTACTTATAACAAAATAACGAATGACTCTACAGAACCCAGTGCTCATTAGGCCCAGTAAGAGGGGGTTTTTTTGTTTTGTTTTGTTTTTAAGATTTTATTTATTTATTTGACAGAGAGAGAATGTGCACAAGCAGGGGGAGTGGCAGGCAGAGGGAGAAGGAGAAGCAGGCTCCCCGCTTAGCAGGGAACCCAATGCTGGGGGCGGGGGGCTCCATCCCAGGACTCCGGAATCATGACCTGAGCCAAAGACAGACGCTTAACCGACTAAGCCACCCAAGCGCCCCCCAGTAAGAGGTATTTTATCCTTTTTATTCATTCTTAAAATAAAAAAACTACAGCAAAAGAAATAGTAAAATAGGTATCCTATTTATTTAAGGGTGTATAGGAAAGAAAGTCAAAGATGGGGAAAAATTTAGATCCTACATTTTCTATATCAGCCCTCTAAGTTACATTATTCTAATGAACAGATTATCAAAAACATTAAATTCTAAAGCTCATATGGTTTTCTAACCAGAAGATGACAAGTTTCCACAAAATCTGCTAGAAGAGAATGCTTAAAAGCGCTTAACAAAAACATTTTTCTAAAACTGGGTACTTCTATTTTAGACAATTTTTTTTATTGTGCAAATACAGGACCATTTGTCCACAATAAATAAAATGCTTGCTAAGTGGTGTTCTGTATGATTTATATGCCATTTGACTTCTTTTGCAGAAACTTAATTCAGAATATTTTTAACATTCCAATATTCCAACTTAGGAGAGCATTTTAAACTCTAATTTGAGACATACAATTTCAATATAATCACTTAAATTTATTAGCAGGGGGAGGAGGATGCTGCTCTCATTAGGGCCCAGTATCAAGAGACATCTCCCATCTTGTTACTCTCTTACTGCCTATCTAGAAAGCCAGCTTTCCTACCTCGGCAACAGTTCTATCTCACATTCTGAAACTGCAACAGTGATTAGTGAAGGAAGGAAACTGTAAAATTTAAAGTTCTGAGAAATAGAGAGTTTAAAGTGCTATGTGGCTGGCCAAAAGATTTGTAGGAGGGATGAAAGATATCAACAACTGAAGAATTATGAAGGTAGGGTGCCAAAAGAGCCAACAGGGATGCTGAAGTTGCTAAGAATGACTACAGGATGAGGAACTGATTCTAAAATGTAACTGAGGGAAGAAAAGGTATTTGAAAAAAGCATACTGAATATAATAATTTTAATTTTAGAAACATTTTCAAATAGATCTTGTTAATAAAAATTACAGAAAGCGAAGCTTAACAAATCTAGGTATTTCTCTTCCTTAACAGCTAAGAATTTTTTTTTCTTTAAAAGAAAGAAGAATGTTATATATTAAATACATCTCAGTTAAAAAAATAAAAGAAAAATTAAACACTGTTATTTCCTATCAGAATCTCAGAGACAACTAGAGAATTGTGTGCTAATCAAAAGCGAACACAGATTTTTCAAAGGTTGATAAGGGATAAAGAGGAATCCTAAGATAACTAAACTTGTTTAGAAAAGATGATCTTCATGGTAAATACAGAAGCCAGATTCGAGAAGGATAGTATGAGTTTTCAAGAAAAAGTGGGTGTTGAAAAATAACAATAAAACAAAGGTCTGGAATAGTCAGAGGACAGTTAGATGCCAACCTCAGTTTTAAAGGAGAAACAGCTTCCTCTGGGAGAGAAATCCAGGTTTAGCAACAGCTTCCATGCTACAGATGTGAATATAAACTCCAGGACTGGGGCGACTGGGTGGCTCAGTCGTTAGGCGTCTG
Organism: Mirounga leonina; assembly: GCF_011800145.1. Lineage (NCBI taxonomy): Eukaryota > Metazoa > Chordata > Mammalia > Carnivora > Phocidae > Mirounga > Mirounga leonina. The sequence goes on along the minus strand of NW_023270825.1, from coordinate 57,147,115 downwards.
CCTTCGGCTCTGGTCATGATCCCAGGGTCCCGAATCGAGCCCCGCAACAAGCCCAGCATTGAGCCCTGCATCAGGATCCCTGCTCAGCGGGAAGCCTGCTTCTCCCTCTCCCCCTGCGTGTGTTCCCTCTCTAGCTGTCTCTCTCTCTCTCTCTGCCAAAAAATGGATAAAATCTTTAAATAAATAAATAAACAAACATACAAACTCCAGCACTATGCAATCCCTCCTATTATTTCTACAGAACAAAAAGCAAATGAAGTTTTCCATTTTTGCATGTATAATCGAATCTATGTAACCTAAAATGTATTATCAAAAAAATTTTGGGGGGCGCCTGGGTGGCTCAGTTGGTTAAGCGACTGCCTTCGGCTCAGTCATGATCCTGGAGTCCCTGGATCGAGTCCCACAGCGGGCTCCCTGCTTGGCAGGGAGTCTGCTTCTCCCTCTGACCCTCCCCCCTCTCATGTGCTCTCTCTCATTCTCTCTCTCTCAAATAAATAAATAAAATCTTTAAAAAAAAAATTTTTTTAGTTAGAATTTTAAAAAATAATAAAATACATCACCAAAAAGCATTAAAATACCTATTAAAATACTAGACCAATCAAGGTTTTTCATCTGAACCACAAAAACACAAAAAATGTTTTGACTATTTTCTCAATTCTCCAAAAATGGTACATAACTAGTACTTAGATATTTGGCATACACTTTGTCAATTGATGAAGTGAATCTGTCACCTGGAAAATAATTGACAGTAGTTAAGAAAGATAAAAGTTGAGCTTTCAAGCAAATATAAAAAAATTTTTTTTAAAGGTATTATTTATTTATTTGACAGAGAAAGATAGAGAGAGTGTACAAGCAGGGGGAGCAGCAGACAGAGGAAGATGGAGAAGCAGGCTCCCCGCTGAGCAGAGAGTCTGATGGGGCTCTATCTCAGGGTCCTGGGATCGTGACCTGAGCTGAAGGCAGACACTTAACCCGCTCAGCCACCCAGGCACCCTACAAATATCAAAATTTTTGAAAACCTGTGTCCAGGACCCTGAGCTTCACAGCTGGCTAGTAGGTAAAGATTTTTCTGATAAGATTGGTGTTGATATTAATGTGAATTTTCTATTGCTATAATGAAACATGTCAACATTTAGAAAATATACTTTATTCAGTGAAGCAAAATCTCCCAAATGATCAATTCATGGTATTACAAAATCATGAATGGATATAGATCCATTCAAAATGCAGGACAGACCAATGAATTTTAATGCAATAGAATACAAAAGTACATTTCTAAGATTTCAGACTTCACACTGTTATTAATCCTTGATTTCTGGGGCGCCTGGGCGGCTCAGTCATTAAGCGTCTGCCTTCGGCTCAGGTCATGATCCAGGGTCCCGGATCCAGCCCCGCATCAGGCTCCCTGCTCAGCAGGAAGCCTACTTCTCCCTCTCCCACTCCCCCTGCCTGTGTTCCCTCTCTCGCTGTGTCTCTCTCTGTCAAATAAATAAATAAAATCTTTAGAAAAACAACAACAACAACCACCAACCCTTGATTTCTCAATTAAAACTGTCAAGTTGTGGTGTAGTACCAAAGAAGAATATGCACAATTATATGGAAAAGCTATTAAAATATTCCTCCTTTTTCCAACTACGTATCTATGTGAGGCCAGACTTCTTTCATACAGTTCAAGCAAAATAACATACCACAATAGACTGAATGCAGAAGTAGATATGAAAATCCACCTATTTTCTATTAAGGCAGGGGTGGGTTTTTGGGTTTTATTGGGGGGGCCTCAATAATGTTTAAGAGTCCAAAGAGATCCTAAGAACCAAGGTCTTGGGGCACCTGGGTGGTTCAGCCGGTTAGGCGTCTGCCTTCGGCTCAGGTCATGATCCCAGGGTCCTGGGATCAAGTCCTGTATTGGGCTCCTTGCTCAGCAGGGAGCCTGCTTCTCCCTCTCCCTCTGCTTGCGGCTCCCCCTGCCTGTGCTGTCAAATAAATAAAATCCTTTAATTAAAAGAAAAAAAAGACAAAAGAACCAAGGTCTTAGGACATTAGGGCTTAATTCAATCAGAAAGCCTAGTAGACAAAGGCTCTGAGACTTAGCATAAAGACATTTACACACAATAGTCAGGTTTAAGTTTTTAGAAGTAACAAGGCTGGACTGTAACATCCTTCCTTTTAATATGACATACTAAATATCACCTGTGTGATATTTGAGCACAATTACCCTCCTTTTCCTCTCTGCTCTAATATCGTATTTGTTCACTAAATCACATCTATTTTATTTTGTACATTCTCACTTTCCATCACTATTTTGAAAAAGTCCCAGCTATTTCTTCTTAACTGGTCCCATTACATGGCCATGCACAACACCTCCCTGACTTCCCTCACCTTTCCAAGACAGGAATCGCTCAATTTTAAAACTAATTCCAGTACAAACCTTTCCACGCTGGGCCTCATATCCAACAATGGCATATCTGAAATAAATTCCTTTTACAAACTAGCTTTTTATAAAATGCATTCATTATTTGATCAGCACTGTGTCCCCTAATCTTATGTTAAAACCAAATAAATATGATTCAGACACTGTATTAGGATGGAGATTTAAAATACTACTCATAATATTTTTTTAAAGTGGTACAAAACACAAACGACTACGCTAAAGAAATGTCTCATTTCCCAGCACAAGTTATAATCAGTAGGACTTACTTTAGTTAAATAATTTCTCATGGTATAACTAAAAGCAAAGAAGCAAAGCAAAGCATTATGTCTCTTTAACCTAGCATATCAAATACATGCCCACAGTATTTTTAAAAGCTTTTCCTATTCAATAATAATTGGGAGTTTGCAATATTCCAATTTTAGCACTTTTATAGATCCTAAGTGAAAAATATCCTAAATTGCAAGTAAAATATGAGTTTCTTCCAATCAGATGTATTTAACAATTAAGTGTGCCTCTCTACTTTTCAGTTGTAAAGTCCTCAATGAAGTATTTTCAACTGCTTTCCATGCCTAGCTTTATGATCTTGAACAATTCACGTGAATTCAACATACACCAGAGATTATATGTACATTGACTGTGCTTTTCCTTTCCCACCAAATTGGGAAAACGCTAGCACAACAGAAAAGACTGGTCCGATTTGAAAACTGCTCTCTACTTGTAATCGAGGCCTAAGGCGTTAGCTTGACCTGGCACTTAATTCTCCTTATCCCCTTTGACTCCCAAGGCCGAACTACCGGTGACGAAGGCACCTGGGTTCAAAGTCTAGGGCACTTCAGATTAGGCAAGGTATGAACCAAGAAGCCCAAGGGTCCAGAAGCGGTGATAAGCTGGGGTGAGGAAGGCAGGTCGCCCGGAAGGCAGGGGTGGGTGCTCGGCGAGATGCTGAACTGCCGTTTTTGACCCGACTCCCACCTTTCGCACCTTATCCAGGGAAGCCTGGTGAGGGGCCCGGACTCCCAGGCCCCGGAAGAACGAAGCAGAGTGGTGGGTGAGACAGCGAAGGGGTGAGGATTCAAAGGTGCCTCCGCCGGCACGCCCGCCTGCTCCGGAGCACCAAGAGGGCAGAGCGGGCACCACCCAGGGACCCCGGCCCGCCCGCCTGCCGGCCCACGGCCGCACAGCTTCCCCTCCCCCGCTTTCCGCTGAGCGCCCGCGGCCCCTCCGGGAGCCGGGAGGAGGCGGCCCCGAAGCCAGTCCTTACCACAGTGCCCCCAAACAAGATCCGCGCCGGTCGCGGCCACCGCCTTGCAAAATCGGTCCTTTCCGCCGACCTGAGCAACCGTGGCACCGCAATCAGGGCCGGCGCCGCCCCGCCCCCGGCCTCCGCGCAGAACTCCGCTGGGCCAACATGGCTGGCGCCGCCTCTGCCACGTCAAGGGGTGGAGGGGCGGGGCGACCGCGCCAGGAAACTGAAGGGGAGAGTGCGGGCCCGGCGGAGTAGAGCGGGGATAGGGCCCGAGGAGGAGAGAGGGGAGGGGAAGGGGCGTGGACGGAGCCGGGGCGGGGCTCCCGGGTGAGGGAACTAATGGGGAGGGTGCGGCACCCGGGAGGAGCCGTGAGGGGTGGGGACGAGGAGGAGAAAGGGAGGGAAGGGCGGTGACGGAGCCTGGGGGGCGGGGCAACCGAGCCAAACCTCGCTGGGGACCGCCGGAGGGGAGAGGGACCCCCGCGGAACTGGAGCGCCTTAACCTTTCTCGGCAGCCTCGGCAGGTCCCACTCCCTGAGGGCCGCAGGCGAGAGTGGGAACTTCTGTCGCCATTCAGACTCCTCAAATCGCAGGAGGGGGCGTCCGTAGGACATCCTCTCCTGTAGGGCCCTGACTGATTCCTAGAACCACAAAACCACATCTCTCCTAAAAAAACAAAGTGAGAAGTTCGTTTTTTCACCTAGTGCAACAAATATTTACTGAACACTACTATGTGCCAGGTACAGTAGCAATGCTGGTGATACGACATAGGCAAAACAGGCCAAAATCCCTGGCCTGTACATTGGATTTTTGTATTCCGAGACAGTCCACCTCTTTCCTCCTACACTGCATCTGCCATCCCTCCTCCTCACCACTACAATCTCTGGCTGATTAATCTTAATGCGTTTTCTCCTTCTCTTTCCAAGGAAAGAGCTGAGCGAAATGGGAGAGAGAAACAGGTTGGAAAGTCATTAGAGCTTGGTGGTCTGGAGCACCCCATCCTTAAGTGAGGGGTTGCTCATGGAATTAATTCCATATATGACAACACCTAAAATCCTGTCAGGTTTAGCCTTATAAGCATTTTTAAGGAGTAGGAAAAAAGATCCAACTCTTGTTCTTCATTATAGTTGAGAAATAAGATGCACACCAATCATATATTTTCTGCCTATAATGTGTATGCTAAGGTTGTTTTGTAAGGTAGAAGAGGATGCTTTTGCTTGTCAAATTTAAATACAATCCTGAAGAGGAAATGGGAATCAAACACAAAAATTCAGTGTAGGCCTGCAAATAAAGTGAGCTCTGGATGCTATCTTAATGAGGATTCTTGACTGAAAGCACAGCAAGTAAAGAGCTATGGGCAATGGTAAAAAAGGTGGAATAAGGACATTCACAAAAAAGAAGCAAGATCCAAGAATGAGTAGGGTAAATAGACATAGATGAGAGGATCTATGGGAAATCTGGAATTCAGTGAGGAATAAACCAAAGTGTAGCACCTTTGATAATTTCATTCATTTCGTGGTCCCCAGAAATACCTCTTTGCCTTGCAGCTCAATGAAACCTAAGAAGTCATAAATCCCTTGTTCTTAGCTGAACAAAGACCTTTGTTCCCTATTACAATGAAATAGATGTTAGGATGGGAAATAAATTTATTTATATCTGTCTTCATGTACTTTAAGATGAATGAGTTATAGGGCGCCTGGGTGGCTCAGTTGGTTAAGCGACTGCCTTCGGCTCAATCATGATCCTGGAGTCCCGGGATCAAGTCCAGCATCCGGCTCCCTGCTCAGCGGGGGGTCTGCTTCTCCCTCTGACCCTCCTCCCTCTCATGCTCTCTGTCTCTCATTCTCTCTCTCTCAAATAAATAAATAAAATCTTTAAAAAAAAAAAAAAGATGAATGAGTTATAGCATCAAGATCTACTGGACCCAAATTTAGTTTTTGGGGGTTTCTTTTTTTTGGAGTTCTGTGTATAAGAATCCATATTTCATGACTTTTATTTTTTCTTAGAGGTCTTCCAAAGAACAGAGAAAATAATTTTTAAAAATAGAATAAAACTTAATCTATTGTAATTGCCTTATCGGTCCACTGGACTCTTATAAATCTAGAATATATCATGGGACCTTACTGATCTTATTTTTCTATATCTGGAAATATTCTGCTAATTCATCATCCATGGAATTATTTACCCATCAATTATTCAAGCTCTTTAAAAAAACTAAAATAGGGGCACCTGGATAGCTCAGTCTGTTAACCATCTGCCTTTGGCTCAGGTCATGATCCCAGAGTCCTGGGATCAAGCCCTAAATCCAATCCCGCTCCCTGCTCAGCAGGGAGCCAGTTTCTCCCTCTCTTGCCTCCCCTACTTGTGCTCTCTCTTCCTCTCTGTCAAATAAACAAATAAATAATCTTTTAAAAAATTTAAATTAAATTAAAAAGACTAAAATAATAAGAAAATGGAAGAACAATAGGATTACCAAGATGATACAGTAGTGAAGTAGGTCATATTGCATTATCTTCTTGTAATGCTCAAAGTACTGCAGCATTTTTCAAGATTTTTGTACCATGCTTTTAGTTTTCAATAAATATAAGTAAGAATTCAGAATTTGGAAGATGAATGCAGAGATACAGAAAACAGCAATCTAGATCCTGATAATGATAGTGAAATCTTAAACTGTGAATCTTTATTTTTTTTTAAGATCTTATTTATTTGAGAGAGAGAACATGGAGGGGGGCAGGGGCAGAGGGAGAAGCAGACTCCCTGCTGAGCCGGGAGCCCAACGTGGGGCTCGATCCCGGGACCCTCGGATCATGACCTGAGCTGAAGGTAGACGTTTAACCAACTGAACCACCCAGGCGCCCCAAACTGTAAATCTTTAGATTACTATCTCCTAGAATTTCTCAAACTCAAGTATCAATGAGTTAATATTATTTCTTTTTTTGTTTGTTAGTTTTTTCAATTTGTATTTAAATTTTATTTTATTTTTTTAAAGATTTTATTTATTTATTTCACAGAGAGAGACACAGTGAGAGAGGGAACACAAGCAGGGGGAGTGGGAGAGGGAGAAGCAGGCCTCCCACTGAGCAGGGAGCCTGATGGGGGCTCAATCCCAGGACCCTGGTATCACGACCCGAGCTGAAGGCAGACACCTAATGACTGAGCCACCCAGGTGCCCCTTAAATTTTAGTTAATTAACATACAGTGCAATATCGATTTCAGGAGTAAAATTCACTGATTCATCACTTACGTACAACACCCAGTGCCCATCACCCATCTAGCCCATCCCCCCACACACCTCCCTCCATCAACCCTATGTTCTCTATCCTTAAGAGTCTCTTTGACTGAGCCATCCAGGTGCCCCTATATTATATCTTTGTAAATGTTGTTTTCTCTATGTTTGCCACCAGTATACAAAAATATAGTTGAATTTTGTATATTGACCTTGATCTAGAAGACTTGACAACTTAACATATTAATTCCAACAAGTAGTATATAAATTCTTTCAGACTTTCTACTTTTATAAACATGTCATCTATGATGATCTATGTGATCACTAAACCTGGTAATGCATACTACATTAAAGACAACTTACACCACCCCACTTATCTGTTCCCTTTTACCCAGGCGCCCTGAAATATGTTATTTTTATCCAGTTATTCATTCAAAAGCAATAACTTGATATGTGCTCTTAGCAAAATGAGACCATCCTGATTATTCTTGCAAAATATTGTATAATCAAGTTATTCATGACCGTGTTTCTTTTATGATGTTTATATGGATAAATTTACTTGATATGATTCTTAAGTAGACAAATGCTAATAATGGTAGTCGTGTATACTAAGATGATAGGAAGGAAATAGATACCCTAGAAATTAAAAATTCTTCGGGTTGGGGTGCCTGGGTGGCTCAGTCAATTGAGTAGTCTGACTCTTGATTGCAGCTCAGGTTGTGACTGTGGGGTCATGGGAGCAAGCCCTATTGGGCTCCCCACTCAGCAGGGGTCAGCTTGAGGATTCTCTCACTCCCTCTCCCTTTGCCCCTCCCCCCTCACTTGCATGCTTGCTCTCTCTCTCCTTCTCTGTCTCTCATAAATAAATAAAATCTTTTAAAAAATTTTAGGGGTACCTGGGTGGTTCAGTTGGTTTAGCGTCTGCCTTCGGCTCAAGTCATGATCCCAGAGTCCTGGGATTGAGCCCCGCATTGAGCTCCCTGCTCAGCAGGAAGTCTGCTTCTCCCTCTGCCTCTGCTCCTTCCCCTGCTTGCGTGCTCTCTCTCTCTGTCAAAATAAATAAATAAAATCTTTTTAAAAATAAATAATTTTAGGGCGCCTGGGTGGCTCAGTTGGTTAAGCGACTGCCTTCGGCTCAGGTCATGATCCTGGAGTCCCGGGATCGAGTCCCGCATCGGGCTCCCTGCTCAGCGAGGAGCCTGCTTCTCCCTCTGACCCTCCCCCACTCATGTACTCTCTCTCTCAAATAAATAAATAAATCTTTAAAAAAAAAATAAATAAATAAATAAACAAATAAATAAATAATTTTAAAAATTAGAAAAAAATTTAATTCTTTGGGTTGCTTATTTATAAAACTAAAAATACAAAAGTTTTGCAGTTAGGGAGCAAAAATGATGGCTGTCCTCTTTTCAACAAAATTATGAGCCTTTAAAGTTCTCAAAAAACTCTTCAGGTCCTGTGTTTTGGTGATACAAATGCACAAAGAACCAGAAGTAACAATTAGCTAGGATATAGTAATGAAGCATTTGAAATCTGCAATCACTGTTTACAAGATGGATATGTTCCAGACTCATGCATCACAGTTGCATTCAGAGGACATTGCCCATTTTGGATATGTCTTCAAAACCAGGAAAATATGGAATAAAAATTGGGATTTGCTATATTTAGATAGTTACTTAAATTTCCAGTAAAGTTGTTTTCCATTATGCCTTTACTCTTTTTATAACAGCTTACTCTTTTTATAACAACTTTGAATATCCCTTTACTCTAATTTGTATAAATAACTCATGAAATGATATAAAAATATAAAAATGAAAGAGTCCATTGGACTTAGATTATAAATGGTGAAGACTATTTTTCTTGGTATACTTAAAGTTAAGAGGTTTTGATTTGAGGAAGAGAAGAATAGAGAGAGAATGGAAAATATCTTGAGCTCCTGGGAAAGGACAATTAGACTAGGAATTGGAGAAAGGGAAGACTCTCCTAAAACAACCTTCTCTGGCTTTCTAACTTAATCTATAGACATCCCTGGCCCAAGGCATTTGAGATTAATCTGTGAATCTGAAGGATATTTGGGTGGTTTTTTTTTTTTTGTTTTTTGTTTTTTTAAAGATTTTATTTATTTGACAGAGAGGTGGGGTAGGGAGAGTACAAGCAAGGGGAGCAGCAGGCAGAGGGAGAGGGAGAAACAGGCTCCTAGCCTGATGCGGGGCTCGATCCCAGGACCCCTTCTCATGACCTGAGTCCAGGTCAGACACTTAACCGACTGAGCCACCCAGGTGCCCTGAAGGATATTTGTTAAACATTTACCAACATGCAACTGATTATAATTGTTTACTTTCATTACACCACCTTGTACAGATCCTGGCACAAAATAATTGTTCCTTAAATGTTCATGAATGTGTAGCAGCTCTTTCTGCCCACAGGTCCTGTCCCCATGCTTTAATAAAACCACCATTTTGCACACACACCAGAAAAAAATGTTCATGAATGTGCATGAAAACCTAAACAATCATAAATTATTATTATTATTATTGGGACACCTAGGTGACACAGTCGGTTAAGCATCTGACTACTGATTTCAGGTCAGGTCGTGATCTCAGGGTCTTAAGATCAAGTCCTGGAGCACCTGGGTGGCTCAGTCATTAAGCACCTGCCTTCGGCTTGGGTCGTGATCCCAGGGTCCTGGGATCGAGCCCCACATCAGGCTCTCTGCTCAGCGGGAAGCCTGCTTCTCCCTCTCCCACTCCCCCTGCTTGTGTTCCCTCTCTCGCTGTCTCTATCTCTGTCAAATAAATAAATAAAATCTTAAAAAAAAGATCAAGTCCTGCATGGGGCTCTGCACTCAGCGGGGAGTCAGCTTGATATTCTCTCTCTCACGACCCAAGCCCCTCTCTCTAAAATAAATAAATCAATCTTTAAAAAGAGAAAGAGAAAGAGAGGGAGAGCTTCTAGAGTCCAATAAAGTCTGGAAGCACCAGTTAAATTATGTAAAATAGGCCTCTTGACTTGTCAGGGGTTTTAGTATGCTAATATTCATTGTGAATGTTTAAGCACAGCATTTAAATACATTTCCCAAAGATATTTGACCTTGGAACTTTTTTTCCAGGGACTATCTGGGATCAAGTATTATAAATACCCTATGACTTTGTTTTCAGTCATTAATTACCTTAAATACTAGTTAATGTGTAACAACCAGTATTTTCCTGCGTACTTCTAAACCCACAGATATTTCTCAACTGAAGATTCCAGAACTTTGAACAGTGTCAAGGGAAGTGTAATGTAAACTGCTTGGAATTTTGTATGGTCACCACCAGATGGAGCTTTTCCCAGTACTTTTTTTTTTTTTTGGTTTAACCCATTTTCTAGCATAAATCAAGTGCCTGCAGTTTTTTCTAACATGAATTCTCTTCCATTTGTTCAGATGGTGACATTACATGGCACCCACCAACTATTTTTGTAGTACTCACTAGAAAAAGCAATACTCAGATTGTTCTAACTTTGAATTTTCAGCATCAACAGTGTGTCAAGTCCATGTATATAGGATATCATGTGTCTGGGGCTCTAGTCTGCGCACACAACTACTACAGTCACAGTAAATATAGTATTAATAAATAAGGCTAATTTATAAATTACACATGAGAGTTATAGAACTCTAAATTCAAATAGACCTTACTGATCATTTGGTCTAATCCCTATACAGGACAATGAATTAAAGATAAGAGAGGTTAAAAAGCATATCCAGGATCAAGGTGCTGATGCCCATTTAAAACCTGTAACACTGAGTTTCCTTTTTTTTTTTTTTTTAAGATTTTATTTATTTATTTGAGAGAGAGAGAATGAGAGACAGAGAGCATGAGAGGGAGGAGGGTCAGAGGGAGAAGCAGACTCCCCACCGAGCAGGGAGCCCGATGCGGGACCTGATCCTGGGACTCCAGGATCATGACCTGAGCCGAAAGCAGTCGCTTAACCAACTGAGCCACCCAGGCGCCCAGTAACACTGAGTTTTCATTTCATGCATGTCTTTTCCCCTTCAAAGGCTGACAAGACTTGCCTTTAAACTTTCTAGCTCTTGCTCCAACAGCAAGTGTTTCTATTCCACAGAGTGCCCCACCAGTATTATACTCCAACATCACTTCATCCTGCTACTCTATCAACTCCAGGATGATTACTAAGTTTATTTAATCAAACTAAACAAATGAAATCCTTTGATCTACTCTTAAACCACTTATAGTAACCCAAAGAAACAAATCATAGTTACATACTGACAGATTTTTTTCTTTTTATATACACAGGGTTTTTGTTTTATTTTATTCTTTTAAGTAGGCTCCATGCTCAACATGGGGCTCGAACTCACAACCCTGAGATCAAGAGTGGCATGCTCTACCAACCGCACCAGCGAGGTGCCCCTTCTTGTTATCTTTTATTTGATTTGTAAAGAACATAAGAATTCTTTTTTTTTTTTTTAAAGATTTTATTTATTTATTTGACAGAGACAGAGACAGCGAGAGCAGGAACACAAGCAGGGGGAGTGGGAGAGGGAGAAGCAGGCCTCCCGCCGAGCAGGGAGCCCGATGTGGGACTCGATCCCAGGACCCTGGGATCATGACCTGAGCCGAAGGCAGTCACTTAACCAACTGAGCCACCCAGGCGCCCAAGAACATAAGAATTCTTAAAACTCATGTAGCAAAGAAGGGAACTTCTCTACTTTAAAAGAAAGGAACTAGATTTGTGTTTTTACTTTAAAAGAGGAGTAAAGTTTTTGTTTTGTTTCATTTTCTATAATTTTTAAAAAATATTTTATTTATTTATTTGACAGAGAGACACAGAGCAAGAGAGGGAACACAAGCAGGGGGAGTGGGAGAGGGAGAAGCAGGCTTCCCGCTGAGCAGGGAGTCCTATGCAGGGCTCGATCCCAGGAGCTGGGATCATGACCTGAGCTGAAGGCAGGCACTTAACGACTGAGCCACCCAGGCGCCCCTCACTTTCTATAAATAAACTAGTCCTTGCCTTGATTTTCTGATATCAAGTCAGCTTTGTAGTCTTCTTTGTGCATCTGGACTCCAGTGTTGGAGGACAGCATTCTCAAGGAGACAGAGAGATGGAGACATAGAGACAGAGAGATTAAAGAGACTGCTCGTGCTCAGAGGGTATGTACTAAGACTAGAAATCTGGGTGCCTGGGTGGCTCAGTCAGTTAAGTGTCTGCCGTCAGCTCAGGTCATGATCTTGGGGTCCTGGGATCGAGCCCTGCACAGGGCTCCCTGATCAGCGGGGAGTCTACCTCTCCCTCTACTCCTCCCCACCATTTGTGCTCTCTCTGTCTCTCAAATAAATAAATAAAATCTTAAAAAAAAAAAAAAGACTAGAATCTCCTTGTATCTATCTTTTCATTGCCTCTCTCTACTCTATGACCAGTAGGTTGTAAAGGCTCTATTTAGCTACTTATCTTCATTGAGCTGTATCTTGTGAAGCATAGTGATTTACTTATGGCTCATTACGTCTGACCACCCAGGACAGAATCTCAACTCCATCCACTTTCTAGCTGTGTAACCTAGGTATTTCCCATAACTTTTTCTGAGCCATAGTTTCTTTATCTGAAAGTGAAGATATAGTAACCTACCACTTAGGATAATAACACATTGTAAGGATTAAATGAAATAATCTATATAAAATGTTTAGCCCTGAGAAGGAAAAGCAGCTTCTAAGAGCCTGAAATTGGGCCGGGCTCTATCAACTGTGCCTAGCTGTTGTTAGGAGCTGTCCTGGCACTCACAGCAAGGCCACGTGGTTCTCCTGTTGAATATAAACCATTTCACAGCACACCAACATCAGACAAGGCCACTTAGTGTCCCAGAAGGATCAAGACAAAAACAAGACAACTCTGTATTAGTGTCTGAACTCAGACAAATGAAGAAGTTTGTCCAAGCCATAAAATGACCAAATACCTCCCTAACCTATTTTGAGTGACTGCTCCTTCTTTACCAATTATATCATGAGCTTCCTTTTTTCCTTCCACCTTCTATATAAGTATTAAGATACCTAATCACAGAATTTGTACTCAGATGAGCTAGAGAAAGAATTGAGCTGCTCGATGTCAAAGTAGGCAAAGCAACAATGAGCCAAAACGGAATTACCGGTGAAGCTTTTAATCACTTACTATGATTGTACGAGCAAGAGTCTGTTCCATTACCCTATGGAACCAATTCCCCCACTGTCTGAGGGCCAAGTGGATCAGTGCAAACTTGGGCATCATCTCACTGTTGAGGGAGTCCCTAATAAGTGTTTTCTGCAGATTTATGCAACTAGGCCATTGTGAAGGGTTGGGGAAGAAAGGAATGGAAAAGTAGGAATGGAAAAGTACTGGGTACTGAGAGAGTGGGTCAGTTTCCCGATAAAGAGACCTCCAAATGGGGACACCTGGCTAGGAATGCAACTATACATAAGAGCATGGCCAGCCAGGAGGGGCCGAGTCTGACGGCAACTCCCTTCAGAGCCTGCAATGCACTGGCTGTGCACCAAGTGTGGTAAGGGAGGGCAGTTTTCCCCTGTGAAGCCTGCCAGGTAAAGCCTTTTTTTTTTTTTTTTTTAAAGATTTTATTTATTTTATTTGAGACAGAGAGCATGAGAGGGAGGAGGGTCAGAGGGAGAAGCAGACTCCCTGCCGAGCAAAGAGCCCGATGCAGGACTCGATCCCGGGACTCCAGGATCATGACCTGAGCCGAAGGCAGTCGCTTAACCAACTGAGCCACCCAGGTGCCACAAGAAGCTAGAGCACTTTATTTATTTTTTAATTTTTATTTATTTTTTTTAAGATTTTATTTATTTATTTGAGAGAGAGAATGAGAGAGAGAGAGCATGAGAGGGGGGAGGGTCAGAGGGAGAAGCAGACTCCCCGCCGAGCAGGGAGCCCGATGTGGGACTCGATCCCGGGACTCCAGGATCATGACCTGAGCCGAAGGCAGTTGCCTAACCAACTGAGCCACCCAGGCGCCCCGGGGGGTAAAGCCTTTTTAACTGCTATGGTCAGGCATGAAAAATCACCCACAGGTGTTTTAAATTTGTTTTGTTTTGTTTCATTTCATAGTTTTAGATTTTTTAAAGATTTTATTTACTTGACAGAGAGAGAGAGAGAGAGAGGGAGAGAGCATGAGCTAGGGGGAGCACGCAGAGGGAGAGGGAGAAGCAGACTCCCCGCTGAGCAGGAAGCCTGATGTGGGGCTCCATCCAGGAACCTGTGATCATGACCTGAGCCGAAGGCAACCACTTAACAACTGAGCCACCTAGGTGCCCCTACCCATAGGTTTTTAACCAGCAGTCAGACTCAGAATATCCTCAATTCCTGACATCCCCAAATCACCAAGGCCCTAATCCTATGATAAATAAGTTAGTCTTAGCATCCTTTTACTGAGACATACCCTAGTCTCAATAATCACGTGACTACAGGAGTGTTCTGGTAGTCTATGGTTGGAGGGCATTGACAGCCCCCAGCACACAGTAAGAAGGTGCCCCATACATAACTATGTACAGCTACATATCTCACAACCCTGTCTAGCACCATTCACTCCCTATTTTCTATGCATCAGCCATATTGACCTCCTTCCAATTTTTCCAACATGACCTATTTCTTCTAGTAATAAGGCCCTGAACAAACCCTTTCCTCTACCTGCTGAGACTGAATATACAAATGGACAATGGCCAGACCATATATATATAAATAGGACTCTGACCTACAATCTGCAGTAACCATCCTAGGAAATCAACCTATTATTCTACAGTAACCAGCCAGGAAAAGCAGCCTAGAAGTCAAACTTGTAGGAAGTCATACTGCTATCTCTAGAAACAATCCAGAAAGCCAAACAAAAACTTCATAATAATTGTCCCATGATAGCCAGGACTTGATTAACAATTGACAGCTTTCCTAATATTTTTCCCTGCTTCCAATTTAGGACCAACCAACCAAAGAAAGCAAATATGCACCCCTAACCAATTTCATAGGATGTCCCTCTTCTAGGTAGAATATGGAGTCAGAGCACGCCACTCCCAAATATGCCACCCTTGGCATATTATTTTGAGTTAAAGTCACTTTAAAAAAAAGCATATACAAGAAGGGTCCTCTAACCTTCCTTTTTTTCCCTGAAAGCAGGAAATAAAACTCTCATGTGAAAGGTACCCTCCCTATACCAGTAGGATTTTCCTATCACCAGAGATGGGAAGTTGAAGCTGAGATAAATGTGTAGACAAACCTTATTAAACTAAACCCTTATGTTCCTAGTTACTTTCCCACAATTAACTACCCCAGCCCAAATCCCTTTGTTACATTATCAAAATTCACTACTCTTTGTGCAACCTATTATATCAGCTTTCAGTCCTACCTTACTGGGGTCTTGATTTTTCTTGTGACGGGTCCCATGTACATGTAGGAAATACTAAATAAAATTTATATGCTTTTGTACTGTTATGTCTCCTGACATAAGTCTTATGTCAGTTTAATTATTAGGCCCAGTCAGAGACTCTAAGAGGGTGGAGGAGAAGTTTTACCTCTCCTACAGTAGCCCACCTATAGCTTTCCCGTGCCACAGCCTCCAACCAGGGCATATCGAAGCCTTCCCTTTTTTTCCAGTATAAAGCTTTCTTACTCCACTGCAGTAGCAGAAAGCAACCCTTATAAATTTTTAATTTACTTTCCTCTTTCCTGAATGAATTTATTCCTATGTATTTAAAATTTTAGAATCATTTCAAATCATTTGTGTACTTTATTACTCACCTCTTCTTTTGGAAAATAATTATTGTCAAGGACAACCTGTGTTCCGTTCTGCTGTTCTTCTCCTTTCTTTCTTCATCTATGTGTAGTTCTGCCACGTACTTATACATGAAATTCAGTGTCAAGCATGGTTCCTTTGGAGGTTGGTCTCCTAGGTAATTACCTGTTCTTTTATCCAAAAAGTGGGTGGGAATTGCTAACAAATTAGTTCCCCCCAAAAAAAAGAAAATTGTAAGAAAATCCAGAAATGAAGTCATCACTTACATTTTCTAATTTTTTCTTGATTATTACCAAAATGTTTGGGGACAAGAGTCTCCATATTTCTCTTCAAATTTGTTTCTTCCAAAATCAGTAAAAAAAAAATAAAATAAAATAAAAAATTTTAAATGCTCACCTCCATAAGTGTAGTTACCATCTGTCACCAAAGTTATTACAAAATCAGTAACATTTTAAACCAAATAACCTTCCAGTTTGCCCCCAAGCAGTGTGTTTATGAGTCTCCCAATTGTTTAGTTACTGTTCATAAGCACAAATTTCTTTAGCTCTTAACCCAAGTACTTGTTCTCACTTTATCTTCAAATGAGAGAGTTACATTCTGGTATTGAAATCAACTGCTTGCAAGCTAAAGGCAGTGCTTTAAAAAAAAAAAAAAAAGCCTTAAAAATAAACATAATCTTAGAAAATAAAAGTCAATTGTATTCACTTAGAGCTTGTTTAGAAAGAATGAAATATAATACTTTCACTGTTTCTTGGAATTTGTCACCCAGCACAAGTTACTTAATCCATTTCTGACTTATTTCCTCACCTGCGAAATGGAGATAATAGTACCTGCCTCACAAGATTGGCCCTAAGATTAATCATGGTCACTTTTGGGTACTGGCATTAGCTTTATCCTTTCACTACTCATATTTAAACAAAGTGGTCTCTCCAAAAAAAAAGAAGAAAGTAATGGCTAAGCAAGGTCTAATATTCATTTCCGGAAAGTATAAAGTGATCTTTCAAGTAGCCAAGCACAAGAAATTTCTCTGGAAAATTTATTTTTCATTCATTTGGCATCAGATAAATCTGGTTTGGAAATGGCTCTTCCCCTTCGGAAGAAAGTCACAGCTGTGACACAGTCTTTCCATCGATTCCCTCCCCTACAAAACCGGGATAATGCCACTTACTTCAAAAGGTTGGATTAAAAATTAAACGAGGAAATACACGTGACGTGTCTACCAGGGTTTAAGAATCCAGAGCTTGCTTAAATAAATAAATAAATAAACTGATTTCTTGTAGACAATTTAAAAAAAGAATCTAGAGCTCAGTAAATGGTAATTACAGTAACACTGCTCGTTAATTCAAAAAATATTCAAGGATCCCTCACTACTGCAGATGCATAAAGGTTAATAATCCTCTGTCTTTACCCTCGCCTTTTAAGAGAGAACGAAGGGAAACACACAGAAACACTTCAGAACCACTTCTGCAAGGAACTAAATTCACCGTCTTCTTACACCACCGGACCCTTAACCTTGGGACAATCAGCAGGCTTCCTCAAGCGCAATTACGCCCCCTAAGCCCTGCCTCCCTAAACTCCGCGCCTAAAGTGCCTACCTCTGCGCCTGCGCCGTGACCTAGATTTGGCGCATGCGCTGGGTGGGACTGGCCGGATTAAAAACCATGGCGTGGATACCAGTGGAGTCGGCAGTAGAAGAGTTGATGCCCAGGCTGTTGCCAGTGGAGCCTTGCGACTTGACAGAAAGTTTTGATCCCTCCGTACCACCGAGGACGCCTCAGGAATACCTGAGGCGGGTCCAGTGAGTGATTTGGCCCTGTGCGGGTGGGCCGGTCGTCCGCTCTGCCCCTGGGCACAGCTCAACTCCCTAAGTGTGATAAAGCCCCGCCTGTTTCCCTTCCCAATCTCACGCGAGGTAGGGTCGAATCAAGATCACTTGATTACATCTTTACCTGGGCGAGTTTTTATGAGCTTAATTATGTTTACCTGTGTGAAGATGTGTACTTTTAGATTTCCTTGCTTTCAATCCAGTTAATTTCGGAAATACGTTGTTTAGTACGTCAATTGCAATTCTGAACTTTTTTCTCATTTCGTAAAGAACCGTAGAAATGGATCGCTCGTTTTACTACACATGAACAAAGCACAGCCGTAATCACATTTCTTGCATTTATTACTTATTTGTAGGATCGAAGCAGCTCAATGTCCAGATGTTGTGGTAGCTCAAATTGACCCAAAGAAGTTGAAAAGGAAGCAAAGTGTGAATGTTTCTGTGAGTTTTATTACCCAGCGGGGGATTCTCCCCTTTCCCCCTCCCCCGCCCAAATGGAAAGATCAAGGCTTTTCCTATGGTATCCCACAGTATCTTTATGATATATGTAAGATTTGACTACTCTCTGTGACGTTAGACATTAGCTTGTACTTTTCCCCCAAAAAGACAGTTGGCATTTACTGCCTCCAGAGAGGTTTTCAGTAACGCTGGCATTCGTGGAGACTCATCATACTTTAGGGCAGTCCTAAAAGACTCTTTAAATAGGTTACTTACGTTATCATTTATATTTAGGGAACCTTTTTCCATTTGTCTTCATAATTATTCTTGGGCTGGTGTTTAATGTTATTTAGTGTAGTTTGCATGTTCTGAATTTGACTGGGTTTTTTTTTAAGAAGAGAAACTCAGGTATCTTACGTTTTTCTACCTACTTGCACACCTTGAACATTTTTGTTCATTTGTTTATCCAGCATATTTTTTATTAAGCGACTAGGTTGTGCCAGGCACTGAGAATACAAGAGAGAATGAGACACAAAAATCCCCACCCTTGTAGAGTTTACATTCTCCTGAGGAAGACAGAGTAAACAAGCAAACTAAGTAATTATATATTGTGACTACTGATATGAAGAAAATTAGCATGTATAATGACCAATAAGTAACAAGGTAGAGTTGTCGCAGAAGGTCTCTCTAAGGTCGTGCTATTTAACCTAAGGTCAAAGGAGAGCAGCAGTTTTTAAATTGTGATAGGTCCTTTTCCTTTTATGTTCCAAGTAATTTCTTTATCTGATGTTTATTATCAGGATATTTTAATTCAGATACTATAATGTTTCATATAATTTTTTTTCAGAAATTTTTAATTGATGGACAAGAATGTCTTATATACCTAGCTTTTGAAAAGTACACTTTTATTTCAAGGCAATCTGTCATCAATTTTGAACTGTTTTGCTGTCTTAGCAAGCTAAAGTAGGCTTTGTAAAGTCAAGGGTCTTAGATTATTTGAGTACATTCTGCCCATACCAAATTCTTTATTTGGGATATATCTCTTTGTTTCAAACAGTTTCTTTATTATAGAAAGGTAGGACTAAGTTATATCTTCAGAGCTCATATAATTTAGATTTCTTAGTTTAGAAACTCCCATCTATGAACCATTCCAGATTGCTCTTATTGAAGTGACTCTACAAGGATCTTTTCCTAATGTTTAAACTTGGACAGAAATAATGAAGTGAAAGCCCTACTTTTTTGCATCTGCAAGAAGTATAGTTTCTTTCTTATATAACCTTAATCATTTACTTTATTACTCTTCATCTTGATTCTGCTTTTACTTTGCAGAGGCATGAGATTCTAGTTATAACACTAACATTGATTCTAATATTTATGAACTGGTCTCCAGCTTTCAGGATGCCAACCTGCTCCTGAAGGATATTCTCCCACACTTCAGTGGCAACAACAACAAGTGGCACAGTTTTCATCTGTTCGACAGGTAAGTGTACTTTAATTATTTAATCAAATTAAACCCCTTCTACCAGAGAAAGAAATATGGTTTCACTCATATGTGGAATATAGTAAACAGTGCAGAGGATCATAGGGGAAGGAGGGAAAACTGAACGGGAAGTCATCAGAGAGGGAGACAAACCATGGGATACTCTTAACTATAGGAAACAAACTGAGGGTTGCTGGAGGAGAGGTGGGTGGGGGATGGGGTAATTGGGTGATGGGCTTTAAAGAGGGCACGTGATGTGATGAGCACTGGGTGTTATATGCAACTGATAAATTATTGAACTCTACATCGGGAACTAATGATGTAATATATGTTGGCTAATTGAATTTTAAATTAGACGACTTCCTGCCTTCCTCCCTCAAGATTTATTTCTGTTCTTAGACTGAAGCTAGAAAAATAAGATTCATTTTTCTTTTTTTCTTTTTTTTTTTTTTAGATTTATTTACTTGAGAAAGAGAGCGCACACGCATGCAGGCAGGGGGGAGGAGCAGAGGGAGAGAATCTTCAGGCAGATTCCCCAATGGCAATGAGTGTGGAGCCCGAAGAGGGGCTTGATCCCATGATCCAGGAGATCATGCATGACCAGAGCCAAAACTGAGTCAATCGCTTAACCGACTGAGCCACCCAGGCGCCCCAAGATTCGTTATTCTGAAGGATAAAGTTAAAATATTTATAAATCAATTACCAGATTATAATCATTAGACATAATACAGTTTGAAACATGTCTTCCAAGTTTCAGGATTGTTAGGATGTTTCATAATTGATTTCTTTTCAGTTATCCATTCTCTGAAGATCACTTGCCTAACTTTTCTTCCTTTAGAGTGTGATCAGACATAGAAGTCACTGGAAGTCACAACAGTTAGACAGTAACGTGACCATGGTATGTAAGTTTCTTTGGTTAAGTTGTACAGTGTTTACCTATTTGAAATAGTCCGTATTTACTGCCAGTCTTTAAAGATTCACTTGCTTAGTTTATATTATTTTTGTTCTTTTTCATTGACCATTAATAGAAACAATTCTGTTGTATTAGTAGCCTTAAAAGTATAGAATCAGTAATGCAAGTTGTTATTTTTATGACAGTTTTAATCCATAGCGTCTTGAGAGACTTTGAATAGGTAATTGTTCAGCCTCTACAATTTCTTTTTTAAGTTTTTTTTGTTTTTTTTTTTTAAGATTTTATTTATTTGACGGAGAGAGAGATAGTGAGAGCAGGAACACAAGCAGAGGGAATGGGAGAGGAAGAAGCAGGCTTCCCGCCAAGCAGGGAGTCCGATGTGGGACTCCATCCCAGGACCCTGGGATCATGACCTGAGCCGAAGGCAGACACTGAATGACTGAGCCACCCAGGCACCCCAGCCTCTACAAATTTTTAAGGGTGCTTCTAGATATTGCCTTTTTAGAAAATAAAGGCATTTTCAGTATTTACAAAAAGATTGAATAAAGGCTTATTGGATTTTCCTGGTGAGGTAATGGTGCCAATACCAGAGACATTTTAGTAAAGCCTGTTGTGCATATTAGAAAGTAGTATTTTCTGTGCTTTATCAGCTTAGATATAATTTTCAACTTCAGGAGATATGTCATATCTGGACTACTGAATAAAAAAGGGAGTTGGAGAAGAGATGGATACATTGCTTCAGGACAAAACTTTTAACTTTTTAGGGAGTCTCATATTGTTCCTGAGAATCATACAAAAGCTATTTATCTTCAGAGGAAAAAACTGTGTGCACCAGGGCACACAGTTTTGCTCCCAGTTTCAGGTAGTTCATAGATTTCAGAGTTTAGAAGCTTCCTCTAGGCAGTGTTTCATAATATCTTTTACATTGTAATACCTTGGGATAAATGGAGGAGGCTGCTTACATAGCCCTAGACTATGAGCTGAAAGCTGAGAAATTAAGGATATGGACTCTACTTGCTTCTCTATACCATTTGAAAGCTCTGCTCTAGGAAATGTGTGAAACGAACTAACATCACTTGCCCAAGATCATTTAACTCATAAAAGGTATAGCTGAGATTCAAACCAAAGTTTGGCTGTAAAGCTTTTTGCTGTGCTGTGAGGCCTCCTGGGAAAAGGGGGTAGGGGGACGGGGTAGGTAAGTAGACGTATTTTTTTCTTGCTCAGTATAAGGACTTTTGGGTACATGCTTACTAATTCAAAAAGAAGCTGCATCAGTAACATTATGACAATATAATTTTGTCAGAAATGTAAATGACCAAACATAATTGATTGAATAAATCATGATCCATCAAAACAGTGAAATATTAATAGCATGTTCATCATGGCAAAAGTAAATGTTACGTAAATAATAAAATGAAAAATTTTTCAAGTAAAGCACTCTGACATTTTATTTAAAGTAACTAGATAAATATAAACATTTATTTATTGACTTATTCAATCATTTATTAAGCACCTATCTTTAATAATCAGGGTATTCAGGCTGCCTGGGTGGCTCATTTGTTAAGTGTCTGCCTTCAGCTCAGGTCATGATCCCAGGGTCCTGGGATCGAGCCCCTTATCGGGCTCCCTGCTCAGCGGGAAGCCTGCTTCTCCCTCTCTCCCCTGCTTGTGTTCCTGCTCTTGCTATCTCTCTCTCTGTGTCAAATAAATAAATAAAATCTTTAAAAAAATAATAATCAGGGTATTCAGTGTTACCCGAAATAGAAATAGTCTCTGACCTAATGGAGTAAAGGGAAAGGGCAGATACAGTGTTCTAGTACAATAGGTTTTAACCTTTCAGGGGTCTGTTGTTTGTCCTGAGAATCTAATGAAAGCTATTTATCCTCGGGGAGAAACTATACCTATGCAAAGTAATGTGTAAGGTGTTGTGTACAATTAAAAATGGTTTTGTCAATGTTTCTCCCCACTGGTCTGCATTTGGTAGTGTAGAATAAATCTATTCTTTCTTTGATTGGACTGCCCTTCCAAGTATGTGAAGCATTTAATTCTGTCTCTTTCCCTGGTATAAACATCCTTCATTCTTGTGTTTTTAATGCATTTTCCCTACACCAGTTTCCATCTTTATCACCCTCTTGTACAAACCCTTATTGGTCAGTGTCCAAACTAAACACATCCCACATAATGTGTAACACTTGAGCACTGTATTAATTTGCTAGGGCTGCCATAATAAAACACCACAGAGTGGGTGTTTTAGCAAACAGTAATTTATTTTCTCACAGTTCTCTAGGCTAAAAGTCTAAGATCAAGGTATTAGCAGGTTTGGTTCCTCTTGAGTCCTCTTTGGCTTGCACGTGGCCATCTGGCTATGTCCTCACATGGTCTTTCCTATGTGCACAAGCATCTCTAGTGCCTCTTGTTATGTCTACCATTTTCTCTTTTTTTTTTTTAAATTTATTTATTTTAGAGAGTGTGTGCACATATGGGGGGGCGGTGGGGAGGGGCAGAGGGAGATGGGGATAGAGTCTCAAGCAGACTCCACACTGAGTGTGGAGCCCGACGAGGGGCCCGAGATCACCACTAGAACATAAATCAAGAGTTGGACGCTTAACTGACTGCACCACCCAGGTGGCCCTAAATTTCCTCTTCTTATAAGGACATCGGTTAGATGATGAAAGGCCACCCTAAAAGCCTGGTTTTAACATAGTCCATTATAAAGGCCTTGTCCAAATACAGTCACATTCTAAGATACTGGAGGGTAGGGCTTCAACATAGAAATTTTGGGGGGACAAATTCAGCCCATAACAGGCACCATATCTTTCTGTTGAAGTGGTAGGAATATAGAGGACTTCTTTTTTACTATTCCATTAAAAAAAACAAAACATAGAAATAAGTAAAATTTTTTTTTTCTTTAGCCAAAATCTGAAGATGAAGAAGGCTGGAAAAAATTTTGTCTGGGTGAAAGGTTATGTGCTGAAGGGGCTGTTGGACCAGCTACAAGTGAAGGTCCTGGAATCGATTATGTGCAAGTAGGTGATCTGTGGATAAATAAAAAGGGTTCTACTTTTAGTGCATGATTTAATGCAAAGATTCTGCAAACTACAACCTAGGCCAAATCTAGTCTGCAGCCTGTTTTTTTCAGCCCATGAGCTAAGAGTGTTTTTTTTATAATACTAAGTTACTGAGACAGTGTGTGGCCTGCAAAGCCTAAAATGCTTACTGTCTGGCTCTTTACAGAAAATGTTTGCCAACCTATGACCTAGTTAATTGGCTCTTTAACTTAAAAATGTGCAGCCCAGTTTCCGAAACAATGTACTGTGACTTTTCTTAGGTGGGCTTCATATCTCTTAGGTTTTAGCTATGTGTTAACTTCGTGAGTTAGATAGGAGTCAGGGTTTGTTTGTTTGTTTGTTTTTTTAATGATTAAGCATGGGTTACGACTTGTGAGTAGTCAGGGAAACAAAGGAAAACATGACACAATTAGGTGCTTAAAAATGCTTGGTAGATTTCATATTCTGGAATGAAGTTTTAAAGGTATATTTAAATTTCCCATGGCTTTATTCTAATCATAAATTATGTGGCCAACTGGTTCTTGGCCCCACAAGGTGTGTGTTTTTCCCATTTAAAAGTAATTGATCCGAAAAATGTAACAGCTCTAAAAATTGGGACACCTGGGTGGTTCAGTAGGTTGAGCATCCAACTCTTGATTTTGGCTCAGGTCTTGATCTCAGGGTCATGAGTTCAAGCCCCACATTGGGATCCACAATGGAGACTACTTTAAAAAAAAACCAAACAAACACCAAAAGTCACTAAAAGACCAAGAACCCAATTAAAACAGAAAAGGCAAAAGAAATAAATAGCTCACAGAAAGAAAAATATGAATTGCTGTTATGTGAGAAGATGCCATATTCACTCACAATAGAAATATAACTCATAACTCCACTGAGCTGCTATTTTTGGTAACATTGGCAAAGGAAATTTGATACGCTGTATTAACAAGGGCTGGGAAAATAGGCACTTTTACACATAGTAGTGGGGTATAAATAGATTCAGATCTGGAAGTGAACTAATTTGGCCCTGTTTCTTACACAATCTGTTTTTCTTTTGGATAATACCCCTAATGGATGTTACATTTCAAAATGTGTTTTAATTTGACAAAAAATTAAGACTTATTTAGCTTGTTACTACAAAATATATACAAGGAAAATACACCATGTGGAAGAACCATAAGGAAGCAGAGTTAATGCACATCCTCTTAACTTCCTCTAAGTCAGTGCTATTTTCATAATGAAGGCTCCCAGCATTAACCTTCAAAATACTTTTTTAATTGAATTAGATTAGGTTTGAAAAACAATTACTCTTAGTACCCTTAATTCCTGAAAATGTTAGGTTTAGCTGAAGATTTTGAAAAAGTGTGTGCAGCATGTTAATCGTACTATCAGTTTAAGAAATTTCATATTTTAATTACTAAAGTCATTATTTTTAAATTTATATATTCAAATTGCAAAACATTTTTTGAGGCATTACCAACATAATAGTTGATGGAATGTTTTATTATAATGGGTAATGAAGGAATTTCCTGTTATTCTTTGTTTTTAAAAAGTGTGGTAAGAAATTCACCAGTTTGAAAACAATGAATCACCCTTTATAATATCATTTAGTAAATTTCAGTCTGATTTTTCTTTCAGATTGGTTTTCCTCCCTTGCTTAGTATTGTTAGCAGAATGAATCAGGTAAAATCCATCTAATAATAAGGATGTATGTATTTTGTTGTTTTCAATGTGTATGAGAGTATATGAAAACATTTATTGAATACTTACAATGTATAAGGCCCTGTCCTAACCTCTTTAACGATTCTTATTTAAGCCCCAATACAACCCTATATGGAGAATTATTATTAATACTCAATTTTTATAGATTGGGAAACAAAATTCAAAGTTAAGTGACTTTCAGGTGGTTTTTCAGCAAGTTCCATTGGCAACACTGGGATTTAACCCCTGTTTGATCTAATTCCAGAGCTCATGTTAAAACATGTTGCTAAACTCTTCAGTTGTATACATTTCAGTTTTAAGTCTTAGATTCTGGGGTTTGAAGTAAAACTAAGGTTAGATTATTATTCCTAGTTCCAGATGTCCTGCACATCCCATTAAAAATGAAATACATAATTTCTTGGATCAAAAGCTTCTTCACTCTTTTAGGATGAAGAACTCTCTTACCATTTAAAGAGCAAATGGAAAATTGGATTGTTTTGCCTTCACATAGCATTGGGTGCCCTTGGAAAATAAATTTTTTTAAGTGTTGTGCTCTGTTGTAAATCATATACTGGTCTCACTTACTTGATCATTTGCATTAAAATACTGTAGTAGTTAAACTAAATTCAATGAGTGATTTTTGTTAACTGTCCAACTATGCTTGAAGAAACAAGGGAATATTTTCAACAGTTTAATAAATTCTATCTATATAACTTTAAAAACAGATCTTTCTCCAGCTAATTTTCTCCTTATATTTTGACTTTGACTTAATGAAAATAACTTGAAGGTATTTATGCAAAGGTTTTTTAAGAGCATGTGGAATTTTTCAAGTATTTATAAACTAAATTAGTAGTTACAAACTAAATCCTGGTATTTAAACCAAGGTATTGATACTTGAAAGTATATAAAAATATGTGTCTAAAAAGCCTCTTCTGAGTGAGCCACCTAACCAAATTACTAAATACAGTCAGTTTTCTCTGGAAGTCTAAAGAATGGGACTATTTTAGATATCAGAGTTGCTTTCTAACCAAACTTAATGAAACCCATGTTGAACTTGTCTTTGTTTTATTACTAATACATTTCTTCCACCTTCCCTTTCCCCTTTTTTTAGGCAACAGTAACTAGTGTCTTGGAATATCTGAGTAATTGGTTTGGAGAAAGAGACTTTACTCCAGAATTGGTAATATCGCATCTTTTTATTTTCATAATGCAGACAAAATTGTATAGACTTATTTTATATACGAGATATGGCTCTAAGATATTTATGTATATGTGTGTATTATACTTGTACATATAACTGTGTACAATGCAAACTATGCTTGGTTGCAGTGAAATAAGGAACTTACAGGAGAATGCAAATCAACATTAAACTTCCTTCATTGAGAAAGATTTGCCTTGGAAAAAGTCAATTAAAGAGCTTATTTATATCCGGGAGAAGCAACTTATCTTACTGCAGTCCAATAACAAATAGATCACCAACTGACATCCAGTTTGGACATCCCATTTTGAGTAGCACTGACTTAAAGAAATTTGAAATGCATTTTCTTTTTTTGTTTGTTTGTTTGTGTGTGTGTGTGTTGTTTTGTTTGTTTTTTAAGTAGGCTCCATGCCCAACATGGAGCCCAACATGGGGCTTGAACTCATGACCCTGAATCAGTCAAGGCCTTAGATGAAATCAAGAGTCAGATGCTCAACCTACTGAGCCACCCAAGTGCCCCAGAAACAGTGACTTTAAACATTAATTTTTCCCCCTAAATGTACATGTTATATAGTAGAGATTTAAAAGAATAAAATACAAAAACAAAAAATGAAAATCTAGTGGTAAAGAATATGATCATTATACTTATATAAAAGACTTATCTAAGCTACTTAGATGAATGGCAGGCTTAAAAACTTGTACATTGTATTGCGGTGTTGGTTTATCTGTTTCTCCCAGCAGACCATAAGTTTCTGGCGGGCAAAGATTATATCTTATGCTTTGACAGGGAGCTTTGGAGCTTCAGGTACACTCTTTTGCAAATATCCTTAACTATAAAAAATACATGTTTCTAAAAATTAAATCTAACTTGATAATAAAATTTCTTACTAGGGGATTAAGCAGATTATTTATATAATGTCCACCAAACTGACCCATTTTTAAAGGTGAAAATGAGCTGTGAATATAAAACTATAAAGTAGAGGGGCAGTGCAGCATAGTTGTTTAAGAGTATAGCTGGATTGCTGGGGTGTGAATCTTCGTTCCACCAGTAAGGATATGTGTCATCTTAAGCAAGTACTGAATCTTTATGTACTCTAGTTTCCTTTTCTGTAAAATGCAAATAACAGCTCATAGGTTATTGGAGGATTCAAGGAATTACTGTATACAAAGTTCTTAGAGTAATGCCTGGCACACAGTGCTTGCTATTATTACTGGTATTTGATATTCTTTTGTAAATTGGATTTCAAGACCATGGTTAAACATCCAACTCTTGAGCTCAGCTCAGGTCTTGATCTCAGGGTTGTTGAGTTCAAGCTCTGAATTGGGCTTCATGCCCAGCATGCAACCTACCTAATAAATAAATAAATAAA
Organism: Mirounga leonina; assembly: GCF_011800145.1. Taxonomy (NCBI): domain Eukaryota; kingdom Metazoa; phylum Chordata; class Mammalia; order Carnivora; family Phocidae; genus Mirounga; species Mirounga leonina. Next base: position 57,119,479 of record NW_023270825.1, on the reverse strand, counting down.
AATAAATAGAAAGATAAAATCACGGTTTCTGATTCAGTGGTCAAACATGTCTTTTACATAGTGTAATTAATATACTATTCTGGGTTTTTTAGCTTAGATACATGTATATATTTTTATATGATAATGTAATTCATATAATTTCCATTGTCTTAATGTCTCATAGTTTACTTTGATTCTCTCATTATTGACCATCTGGGTTCTTATAATCATGACTAAATTAAAACATTTATACTAATTTCATTTTAATTATCATTTTCTCAGGATATTGCTAGGGCATAATTATTGGATCAAGATTTCATAAGCTTTTTTTTTTTTTTTTTTAAAGATTTTATTTTTTTATTTGCCAGAGACATAGCAAGAGAGGGAACAAAAGCAGGGGGAGTAGGAGAGGGAGAAGCAGGCTTCCCCACGGAGCAGGGAGCCCGATGTGGGGCTCGATCCCAGGGTCCTGGGATCACGACCTGAGCCGAAGGCAGATGCTTAACGACTGAGCCACCCAGGCGCCCCAAGATTTCATAAGCTTTTGTTACATTCTGCTACATTGCTTTCCAAAAGGAATGAACCAGTTAATAATGCCATTGGCAAAGGATTCTTATTTTTCCCTGCAATTCCAGTTTAAGTTGAACCATGTGCATTTGCCATTTTTGTAGGTTAAAAAATTTGATGATCAGTAATTCCATATGGTTCCATCTAACATTTTATAATTTCTGTTTATTTTCAAATTTAGTGAATTTATAGTAGCACTTCAAAGTAAATGTAATTTGTATTTCCTTGAATGTCAGTGAAACTGAATATTTTTCCATCATGGGTATATTAGGTATACCTTTTATAGATAACTTTGTTCATATTCATATTACTTATTCATTGGAATCTGGATATTGAACTTTAAATTCCATATCCATTCTTTCTCTCTGATAGTGACGTTTTAGCACTATTACCTGACCTGTTTTCCTTCTCTTCCTTCAATCTTTATTTTTTCAACTCTTTGTTTTAAGATTTTTTTTTTTTTAAACTTCTAAAGATTACCCACTGAAGAGGGTGATAAGTTTGACTTTTCCTATTAATTAGTGAGAGCATATTACCAAAAAGTAGCTATATTTGCCAGAGGAACTGACAACTGATTTACTAAATTTTAACTTAGTTAATCCTTTGCTTCTAACCTGGAGTCAATCTGTCTCTTAAATCAACGGTGTTCAATTTCTTTTTTTTTTTTTTTTTTTTAAAGATTTTATTTATTTATTTGAGACAGAGAGAATGAGAGACAGAGAGCATGAGAGGGAGGAGGGTCAGAGGGAGAAGCAGACTCCCTGCCGAGCAGGGAGCCTGATGCGGGACTCGATCCCAGGACTCCAGGATCACGACCCGAGCCGAAGGCAGTCGCTTAACCAACTGAGCCACCCAGGTGCCCAACGGTGTTCGATTTCACTATCCAATTAACTGTACTATCAGAACTCTACTATTGAGAATATCAGTGTATAAAAACCGGTATCACAAAGTTTGCTTATCATAAACTAGCAAAAGGAAAATGGATCTCTTTTTTTAAATGTCTTTTCTTGGGATTACTTTAATTTTTTCTTGAGAAATAAATACAGCCTTATTTTTCATCCAAATGTGAGGTATGAAGGAATATCTTCAGCTATCTTGTTTTGGGTTTTGTTTTTACATTTAGTATTGCCACAGTGAGCTCACTGACTTTGAGAAAAGGCACCTCTCAGTATAAATACATCTTAGACAATCAGTAGAGGTTTAAGCACCATTTCAATACCTGAATACCAGTTATATTTGGTAAATGTAGCCCTCAGAATTTGAGCCAAGTTTAAATGTATAATAGCTTTTTTGATAGAGAAGAGAATTCCACTTACTATTTATAAAAGAAACCTGGATGTGAATCTTTTGTTTAAGAAAAAGGTTGATTTGGGGTAGCTTGAGGAGCTAATTTTTTTTATTCCATTAATTGCTATGTAAACATTGTTTAATATTCTTTAGGTTTCTCCAAAGTGATGCGTTGCTCAGAATAAACTCAGTCATATAACACTGCTGGTGGAAATATAATTTCATATAACTTTTCTGGGGTACAATTTATTGATTATATCTTAGAAACATTTATGAACATACATACCCTTGGATACTGCCATTTTATTTCTAGGAATTTAGCCCAAAAAATCAATCAGAGATGGTCTAAAATTTATGTCCAACGATATTTATCACACTATTTTTTATATAGCAGCAACAAATTAAACCCAAGTGCTCAACAATAGGAAATTGGTTAAGTAAATTATGGTGCATCCAAAATGGAACACTCATTCCACAGATATTTTAATTTAAGCTCCTGTTGTGTTCCAACTCTAGTCTGGGCCCTAGGAGTATAATATCTAATTTTATACTCTCACAGAGTTTGGGGAAAGAAAGAATAAACCAGCAGTGACAGGAAAGTATAAGTGTTTGGTTAAAGAGTATAAGTGCTGTGTTGAGATTAATAACATTCCCTCCCAAATCCCATTTAACAACATGGGGGATATTTATTATGTATTGCAAGTAAAAAAGATGGCTACAGAATAGTGGAACTTCATTTTTTTTAAAGTTGTACATATAAATACGAAAAAGATAAAAATTAGCATTTTTAAAATTAGAAACTATCTGGATGGTGGGGTTGCAGGTGTGTTTTCTACTTTGCGCTTTTTGTATTCAGTTTTTCAGCATTGAGTATTTCTTTTGTAATTGAAAAAATTTCATTTTAAAAGAGGATTGGGGGGGTGCGTGGGTGGCTCAGTCTTTAAGTGTCTGCCTTTGGCTCAGGTCGATTGAGCCCCGCATCGGGCTCCCTGTGCTGTGGAAAGCCTGCTTCTCCCTCTCCCACTCCCCCTGCTTGTGTTCCCTCTCTGGCTGTGTCTGTTTCTGTCAAATAAATGAATAAAATCTTGAGAAAAAATGAAGTAAATAAAAGAGGATGGGGATGGGGCGCCTGGGTGGCTCGGTTGGTTAAGCATCTGACTCTTGATCTCAGCTCAGGTCTTGATCTCAGGGTCGTGAGTTCAAGCCGTGCATTGGGCTCCATGCTGGGCTTGGAGCCTGCTTTTAAAAAAAAAAAAGGATGGGGATAGATTTAGTTTGCCATGGTACTTATAGAAGTATCAAAACATTTTTTATAATTTTTTTAAGATTTATTTTTTTAAGTAATCTCTATATCTAGCGTGGGGGTTGAACTCACCATCCCGAGATCAAGAGTCGCATGCTCCACTGACTGAGCTAGCCACGTGCCCCTCAAAACATGATTTCATCTAGAGTATACTTCCTTTGCATAGACACAGGGGGCAAAGTTATAAAGTTATAAAATTATTTGTATACATGTCTATAAAGGGCAAAGGAAAAATATGTGTCTTAATTTTTGCAAGGATTTACGCACATCTTAATGTAGTTTTCTACCTATAAATTGGGACTTCAATTATAGTAAGAATCTCTGAAATGAACTCTTTGGAACTAAGGGTATTTTGAAGTGTTCAGTGTTCTGTGTCTGTAGTAAGAAGATACAGAAAATATCAGCTGGCTGTCTAGATGATCCCTTGTTGTCTATATCCAAATATAATACAGTTAATGTTACATTAATTTATTCATAGCAAATAACCAGATACAACTTTGGACATTTTAAAAAATAAGTTAAACTTATGGTACAGTATTTGCTACTTACCACTTTTTAAAATCCTATTTAGGGAAGGTGGCTTTATGCTTTATTGGCTTGTCTTGAAAAACCTTTATTACCTGAGGCTCATTCACTGATTCGGCAGCTTGCAAGAAGGTGCTCTGAAGTAAGGCTCTTAGTGGTAAGTTCCAACTTGCTGTTTCAAATGGAGAGCGCTCATTGATTTATGTGGTGATAAAAAAGGATGCCACTGAAATAGGAAAATGTGGAATATTTTATTAGTCAAGATTAGATTTGGCCACGTAATTTTGAAAAGCCCCAAATGACAGTAGCTTAGATGAAATGGACATGTTTTTCTTAGATAAAGGAAGTCTACAGGTGCTCAGAGCAAGTCTAATATGGCAGTAACCCTGCTTTTGAGTTCTGACTCATGTAGCTTCCGTTGTCAAGCTCACCTCATGGTCCACGGTGGCTGCTGGGGTCAGCCATTATATTCGGTTATAGGAACTAGAAAGAGAAGGTTGTCCTCTAACAAAGCTTCCCAGAGGTTCCACAAGTATATCTGGCTATATATAGAACTCATTTAGCCAGAATTTAGTCACATGGCCATAAGGAACTATGGGAAATGTTTACTTTTAGCTGGGGGCAGTGTGCTTAGGTAAAAATGAGCTTCCTTTGCTAAAGAGTAAGGGAAAACAAGAAGCTAGAGTGGTCAACTAACAGTCTCTGGCAGGATGATTGTTTCGAATTTCTCCCATCAGACGCTTCACTAACTCATGCCTGCAGCATTACAATATAAATTTTATGCCAGATTAAGTCCACGTGTGATTTTTTTCTTCTTTCATCCCTTTCTCTTCCACAAAATGTATACTCGTTCTCTGTTGACTACTCAAAAATATTTTTGTTAAACATCTATGATATGGCCCAAATTAGCTTCTATGGCTTGTACTCCAAGCAAAATGTACTTGCTACTCGGTAAATATTTCCCATGTTTTGTTCCTAGACTTTATTTCCTCTACAGAAGTGCCTTTTCACTCTTCCAATCTGCATCTAAATACCATTTACTTTTCACAGTCTGGCTCATATTCAACCACTTTCTGTGACACTCTCCCTGACTCTAACAATTTAAAAGAATTTCTGCATTCTCTGATTTTTCAGTATACTTCATATTTTTTTATGGGCACTTAACACATTTTTCCTTTCATTAAAATTAATGTGGATATTTCATTTTCTCTGCTATTAGCAGGTAATATGATTTATTCAGCTTTGTTCCATATAGTGCTTGACACATAGAGTTGAGTACACTAACATTATGGAAGTGTGTCCCAAGTTTGAATTAACATGTGACATGTCTGTTATAACATTACTCGATAGGTTATTGTAACTATATCTTGAAATGTATAAAAATAAACTTCACACTCTGTAATACCACTTTATAAAATATATAGTTCAGCAACTACCTCCATCGTAATCGAGAACCCTGATCTGCTGGAGTATTTTCTGGTATGTCTTATGCTAGAAGCCAGGATTTCATTCCTCAATTCTAAGTTCTTTAAAATATTTTTATATAATTTATTTTCACTACTGTCTAGTTAGGACATTGGGGTTGTTTTTTTTTTTTTGCTCCTCTGCTTGGAACCAGGAAAAATCTCTCTCCCAAGTTATTCTCCTTTGAACCTTCAACTCTTTCTTTTCCCTGTTAAGGACCTTTCTTTAAAAGATCATGTCAGGGGCCACCTGGGTGGCTCAGTCTGTTAAGCTTCTGCCTTTGGCTCAGGTCATGATCCTGGGGTCCTGGGATCGAGTCCTGCATCGGGCTCCTTGCTCAGCAGGGAGGCCGCTTTTCCCTTGTCTGCTGCTCCCCCTGCTTTGCTCTCTCTCTCGTTCTCTCTCTCTGACAAATAAATAAATCTTTAAAAAAGATCATGTCAGATGTTTCTCAAAGGTTGTTAACTCTATAATTTTCTCCTTTTTCTTTGAGGTTTTCTACTTCCATGTGATTATTACTATTATCTAATAAAATTTTCATATTTTGCATCTTAAAAGGAAATTTTCTCAAAAATATTAAGGAGAACACTACATTTTTCTGATTTTTTTTTTTTTTTCTTTAGGACAGCAAAGATGATGAGCGGGTTCCTGCTTTGAATTTATTAATCTGCCTGGTTAGTAGGTAAGTAATCCTTGACTCCTTGCTTTGTAATAGTGTTATTAATGGAAAATACTATTTTCATTTTCAAGCAGAGGAAATTGAGGTGTGAGGAAACAATATTTTATGTATCACAATTCCCTGTATTTTGAGTTTTCTCTATAAGTAACGCCATGTAGATCTGTATACATTATAGCTCTATTATTTCCTAAGGGCAAACTCCTAGAAATAAGTTGAAGGGCATGCATGTACTTTTAAAACTGAGATATTTATTAATAGTTTGCCTTCCAGAAACTCATACCTTTCTGTGTTCCCATGAAAGTGTCAGACTGCCCATCTTCTATTCAACATTTTCGATTGATATAAATATTTCCATTCTAATAACAAAAAGATACAAATTATTTTTATTTGCATTTGTTTAATTACCAATGAGGGTAAAAAATACTTCATTTTGTTGCAATTTTTTTTAATTGCCTGTGTTCTTTATTCATTTTCAGTTAGGACATATTTTTATTTAGTATGTGTTTGATTTTATTTCTTACATTGAAATTCCACATTGAAAATGTTCTCATATTCTGAAGTCATGTGTATGAGTATGTGTGTATTATACTTACACATATGCATGCACACATATTTATTTTAGGTCTCTTTCTGGGCTTGATATTTTTGTACATTGGTCAGTGTTTTTAATCTAATGCCAATAACTTTTTAAAGCTTTATATTATATTTAAATAGAAGGTAAATGATCTGTGTCCATTATCCTTCCTCAAACAAGACACTTTTTCAGAGTACACACATGTTCAACATATAGTTTCTAAATTTATAATAATTATGCTGCTGGTGAAACTTAATACTTAACTAGGCACTTTGTTCCAAGCATTTTTCTTAGTGCTTCATAATAGAAACTCATTTAATCCTTAGAAGGTAGGTGCTATGATCAGTTACATTTGAGGAAACCATGGCACAGAGATAAAATAAGTTTCCTGCCATCACAAAGCTAGTAAATTGTAGGGCTAGGATCCCAAACCAGGCAGCTTGCTTCAGAGCTAAGTTCTGGACTATGCCCGTATCAAACTACCTCATCTCTTGGTAATAAGGATTAAATGAGAGCCCTAGGTGCTATGTATACTGGGTCTTTAATCCTTGCAACTCAGAGTTTTTTCTTTTCCTTTCACAGATGGAGACACAGGTTCAGAAACATTAAGTAATTAAGGTTCAGTAAACTAGTATTGAATGGAACCAGAGACTTAAACATATCATCTGACTACTAATCCACTGATAGTTTATAATGTGCAATTATGAGAAAAGAAATATCCAAGTAATTGGTCATGGTTATTTTTTTTCCTGAGAACATTACGTAAAAATGGAAGATAAGTTCTAAGCTAGAAAATTTTCTTAGACTATAGGCTTCACTTAAGAAAACTTGCAGAAGAGGGGTGCCTGGGTGGCTCATTTGGCGTCGACTCTTGATTTCGGCTCAGGTAATGATCTCAGGGTCATGAGATGGAGCCCATGTTGGCATGGAGCCTGCTTAAGATTCCATTTCCCTCTGCCCCACACAGCGGGCCCTCTCTAAAAAAAAAAAGAAAAGCAGACTTAAAGAGGATTCTAGAAAGTTTGAAAAAAGATAACATAGACCTTGACTCTTTGCAGTAGCCATTTCAATATAAGTACCAAATATTGTTTTAAGTCTGTTGTGGTTTTTTGGGCTTTTTTTTTTTTTGGTCTTGTTTGTCTTATAGGTTTAAAGCAAAAACTGCTAATTGATAGAAATACCTACTCAAATGGGATCTAATAGCCATATGTTAGCCACCTTAATTATTTTATCAGTGAAAAATGTTTTAAGCTTCTTCTTACGGAGATTTTCAAGCACATACGAATGTAGTAGAATAATATGTCCCCCCCCCGCCCCAAGCAATCCACCCAAGTTCAGCATTTATTAACTTCACCAGAATGTTTCATCTGTCTCATCTTTTTTGTTAATGTATTTTAAACAAATCTCAGACAGGTCATTTCTCCTGTTTTAGTGTATCTGAGTGATTAGGACCTTTTAAAAACATGACTCTAATACTGGTATCACGAACCTAATAAATTTAATAACTCCACAATATTATCTGATGCCCAGTTTATGTTTCATATTCCTTAATTGTCCCCAAAATGTCTTCTTACATTTGAATTGTTCAAATTGGAATTCAACCCTTTCCCTTTCTATACTAGCCAGGGAGGGGTCCGACCACATGCTGTTGTTCTGCATTCCCATGGTAACTTAAAGAGAAACTTTCACATGTCCAGAGCCCTTGATATCCTGCAAATGAAGGAGGAGGATGTCCTCAAATTCCTTGCAGGAGGAACCCACTTAGGTAGCACCAACCTTGACTTGGAAATGGAATAGTACATCTACAGAAGGAAAAGTGATAGTATCTACATCATAAATCAGAAGAGAAGGGTGCCTGGGTGGCTCAGTTGGTTAAGCATCCAACTCTTGATCTCAGCTTAGGTCTTGATCTTGGGGTCGTGAGTTCAAGCCCCATGTTGGGCTCCATGCTGGGCGTGGAGCCTACTTTAAAAAAAAAAAATCTGGAGAGAACCTGGGAGATGCTTCTGCTGGCAGCTCGTGCCATTGTTGCCATTGAAAACCCAGCTGATGTCAGTGTCCTGTCATCCAGAAATATTAGCCAGCGAGCTGTGCTGAACTTTGCTGCTGCTACTGAAGCCACTCCCTACTGCTGGCCGCCTCACCTCTGGAACCTTCACTAACCAGATCCAGGCAGCCTTCCTGGAGCCAAGACTTCTGGTGGTTACTGATCCTAGGACTGACACAGCCTGTCACAGAGGTGTCTTATGTTAACCTGCCTACCATCGCTCTGTGTAATGCAGACTCTGCTCTGTGCTATATGGACATTGCCATCCCTTATAACAAGGGAGCTCACTCAGTTGGTCTGATGTGGCAGATCCTGGCCCGGGAAGTTCTTTGCATGCTTGGCACCATTTCCCATGAACACCCGTGCAAAGTCATGCCTGATCTCTACTACTACAGAGATCCTGAAGACATTGAAAAGGAAGAGCAGGCTGCTGCTGAAAAGGCTGTGATCAAGGAAGACTTTCAGGGTGAATGGACTGCTCCAGCTCCTGAGTTCACTGCCTCAACCTGAAGTCACAGACTGGTCACAGACAGTTCCTTACTGAATGAAAACTGGAGTGCTCAGCGTGCCACTGAAGACTAGCCTGCAGCTTCCACTGCTTAGGCTACTGAATGTATAGAAACAACCACTGAGCAGCCTTCAGCTGCTCTTCCAAAAAGTCAAACAAAATGGAAATAAGGTTGATGGAAAATAAACAGTTGCTTAAAAAAAAAAACCCGAAAAACAAAACAAAAACCCAAATCGGGATCCAAGTTAAATGCACTCATTGCTTTTGTTTGATATGTCTCGAGTCTCCCCATCAATTTCCTGGGTTTATCTCTTTGCCATTTATTTATTGAAAAAAACAGTCCTTTGACTTGTAAAATATCCCATGTTTTGGTTTTGACAGCTGTATCTTATCTTCATGATAGTGTTTAATGTGTTCATTTATCCCCCATATTTTCTATAAGCTGGTAGGTTGGTTTAAAGGTTTGATTATTATATATAGTGTTTTTTTTGTTGTTTGGCAAGACTCCATGAGTGCTGTTGTGCACATCAGGAGGCACATGATGTCTGGTTTTTCCACTTTTAGTGTGATGAAATTGATCACTTCATTCAGGTAAAGGGATATTGCAGTCATTATCTTTGTTGATGCTCAAATTGTTCCGTCTTTGGCCGGTAGGAACCCATTAGGTCAATTCCTGTGCTTTTTGTTCTATATAACCCTGGTGGTCTTTTATAGCTTGCTTGCTTTCAGGTATGTCAGGATGGTTCAAATGTATCTTAAGACATTTCTGGCCCCAGATCTGGAATCAGTCTTTATTCCCAGGACTGCTGGGTCCTCTTTTAAAGTAGAAAATGGTTAAGAGTCCACAATTTGGACATTAGGGAAGCTAGCTGTTATTAGGTTGGTCATTGCCTTTAGGCCTTTTCAATGACCAGAGGTAGGAAGTATGTATTTTTTAGAAAGAGAAAAATGAAATCGTGACTTCAAATTGAAATTTCAGTTGATTTAAGATTACATGATTTTTCTTTAAGCTATGTTTCTTTTCTCCTCTGCTGAAAATTCTGGTTTCTAACATTAACAATTATTGGCTTTATCCAACAATATGCACATAATAGTTTCAGAATAAATATACTAACAGTGTTACTGATAGTACAACTGTTGAAATCAGTTTAAGAGTTCTTTGCAGTTCTTTTGGTCTCTGGTATATCTCACTAGGGACATATACCAGAACATCACGTTTAAGAAATTATTCCCTTCAGGGCGCCTGGGTGGCTCAGTTGGTTAAGCGACTGCCTTTGGCTCAGGTCATGATCCTGGAGTCCCAGGATCGAGTCCTGCATCGGGCTCCCTGCTCAGCAGGGAGTCTGCTTCTTCCTCTGACCCTCCCTCCTCTCGTGCTCTCTCTCTCATTCTCTCTCTCAAATAAATAAATAAAATCTTAAAAAAAAAAAGAAAGTATTCCCTTCTGTGTGAACGGTTATGCCAGCAATCTGATAAATGAGAAGATTCATTTGGTTGGGTTTGGTGATTTTCTTTTTTACTTAATCTTGTTTTATAATTACATAAAATATTTACATTGTTCCAAAGTTAAAATTTTAATTCAAGGTACATTTGAAGTATTTTAGAACCCACCTTTATCCTCTCTAGCCTTTCTCCCTTCTGTAGTTTTCCATTTTATTATTAATTTTTGGTTTATCCTTCCATTCACTCTTTCTAAAAGTATAAGCAAGTATATATAAATATATCTGAATTCCTACACATCCTTACAAAAGGTAGCATACTAAACATACTCTTCTGTACCTTGTTGTTTTCACTTAATAAATCCTAGAAGTCACATTATATAGCGGTGCATTTTCCTCATTTCTTTTTATAAAAAAGGCTTTTATAAAAAGCCTCGAGTCTTCTACTGTCCAGATGTACCATAGTTTATTCAACGAGTGCCCTTATTGATGGATGTTTGGGTTATTTGTGGTGTTTTGCTATTACAAGTAGTGCTGCTATTAATATTTTTAAACATACATGAAATTCTTTTTTTACTAGGTATTTTGACCAACGTGATTTAGCTGATGAACCATCTTGATGTAGCTGGCCTCTCAGGGATAGAAGATACTTGTGATGAAGGCAGCCTGAGTCTGAGGATGTACAGGGGCAACTCAAGTGAGAATTGAATTACATCTTCAACATTATTCGAAGGGTCTTCATCTTAACCTGTGCATCTCAAGTTGACATTTAGAAGATAAATTGTATTGATTTGAGTATCTGAAGTATTCTTTGGAAAATCCCAACCAGCCAGTTTTTGATGAACAGTTAAAACAGTTTTCTGTAATTACATGTTTTTAAAACAAATTGAGTGCCATTTATTGATGAAGCATCCTGTACAGAAACTGTATGGTGAAATTTTACAGAGATCCTTGGTGCTTTTTCATTGTTTCTTGTACATATACACATAAACTCTTACTGAAAATGTGTTTTGGTTATTAAAATCTTGTTTGACTCTTTTTTTTTAAGATTTTATTTATTTTTAGAGAGAGAGCACAAGCAGGGGGAGCGGCAGAGGGAGTGGGAGAAGTGGACTCTCCACTGAGCAGGGAGCCTGATGCGGGGCTCGATCCCAGGACCTTGGGACCATGACCTGAGCCATAGGCAGTCACTTAACTGACTGAGCCACCCAGGCGCCCCTTCTTTGACTCTTGAACAAAACAAAAGACAATGGATAAATGTCCTTAGTATTAGAATTAAGATAATTGGTTAAATGGCAAATGTTTTCATAGTCAGCAACAAAACTAATCAAATGTTTTCCCTTTAAGCTCGATACTTCTCAACTGCTTTATTACATAAAACTTTCTTAAATCATTTTGTATAATACCCTAATAAGTCATCTGTTTTGTCTGTCAGATCTCTTGCTCATATCACTTAAAATTTATCTATTTCTTTATCAGGTAGGAATGTTTTCTACTTTAACAGAAGATCCCAGTAGCAGTGGTTTTTCAGTAGGGATTTTTCTCACAACCAGAAGTCAAGAGGAGCTGGCTACTGGCATTGGGTCGATGACTCCACAATACCAATGTATCTGAGAGTCTTGTGGCCTTTCCCTTAAGGGTAACAAGATGGCCACTGCAGTTCAAGGCAATGTGTCTGTATTCAAGACTGAAAAAGGTGGAAGGACTCAGAGCCTTCCATATCTGATTCTTTTATCGTAAAAGGAAAACTCCCCAGAAATTCACAGCAGATATGTGTTCATTTGTTGGCCATAAGTGTACAACATAATCACCTCTAGCTCTGAGGAAGGTGGAGAAATGAAATTGTAAGCCTTTCCAGTCTTTCCAGTAGGAGGAAGAAAAGGAAAAGGGGGGGAGGTGGAGAGAAAAGGGGATTGGAAATATCTGCAGATCTGGGGCACCTGAGTGGTTCATTCAGTTGGGCATCTGCCTTTGGCTCAGGTCATGATCCCCAGGTCCTGGGACTGACAAGAAGTCTGCTGCTCCCTCTCCTACCCCCCCCCCCCCCCCCCCGCCCCGTGCACATGCATGCTCTTTCTCACTCTCAAATCTTTTTTTTTTTTAAAGATTTTATTTACTTAAAAAGAGTTTATTTACTTATTTGACACGGGGGTGGGGGAACAGCAAGCATAAGCAGGGGGAGCAACAGGTTCCCCGCTGAGCAAGGAGCTGGATTTGGGACTCGATCCTGGGACTCCGGGATCATGAGCCGAAGGCAGACGCTTAACTAACTGAGCCACCCAAGCGCCCCCAAACAGACTGATTCTGATGACATCTCCAGTCCTAAGTCCTCTTATGAGGTTGGACTGCTAGACCTGAGAGATCAAGCTGTGTCATTACGGTTAGTAGAAGCCACTGACTAAACAGTTTATGTATGCAGTATACAGTATAGTTCATACAGTATAGTTTTTGTTTTTTTAGAGGGAGGGGTGGAGCAGAGGGAGAGAATCTTAAGCAGGTTCCACGCCCAGTGTGGCGCTTGATGCAGGGCTCAATCTCACAACCCTGAGCCAAAGTCAAGAGTTGGGACACCTAACCAACTGAGCCACCCCATCACCCCCATATAGTTTTCTACTTTTGAAAAATACATCTGCTCTTTAAAACAGGTATGCTATTCATTAAGGGTCCTTGATGACTATATTTAAGATGAAATCATGCAAAAGGATACTGAAATTGAAGCTACTTTCTAATTGCAATAGGCTTATAAGCCAGAATATTCTGTGTTTTTATTCTTTATTTCCATATATACACACAACAGACACTGTGCTATTTACATGGATTATCTCAATGTTTATACCAATCTTATGATTTTATCCCTCTTAACAGGTTTTTTTTTAAAAGATTTTGTTTATTTGAGAGAGAATGAGAGAGCATAAAAGCAGTGGGGAGGGGAAGAGGCAGAGGAAAAAAGCAGACTCCCCGCTGAGGAGGGAGCCGGACTCAGGGCTCGATCCCAGGACTCTGGGACCATGACCTGGGCCGAAGGCAGATGTTAACTGACTGAGCCACCCAGGTGCCCCTCATTAACAAGTTTTTAACCTGGAGTCCATGAACTTGAATGGGAAAAAAATTACATCTCTACTTTTACTATCCTCCTGTTACGTAGCATTTCCTTCAGTTACAAACATAGGCAACAAACCATAGCAGCATTCATTGATAACTGTGACTCTTAGCATTAGAAGTCCTAAATGTTTTCATATCAAATTGTAGTTGCAGGTGTTTTAGAATATTCACACAGTAGTTCAAAATATGGTAGCTATTAAACCTACCTCTAGATCATGTGTGATTGCAGACGTCCTGTCTATAGCTTCTGGTACCAAATAACCATAGGCCTGGAAGCCAACACCCAACATTGTAGGTGTATGTTCTCACATTGGTGACATTGGTATTTGCATTACTTTCCACCATTCCCTATGTATGATTGATCTATAAATGGAAGGAACTGAGCCACAAGACCACCCCACAGGTTCTTAGGCAAGCTAAACAACAGCTGTCATACTCATCTTTATTAAAAAATTAACTTGCCTATATATATACATATATATATATATTTTTTAAGTTTAAATATTCTCTACACCCAATGTGAGGTTCAAACTCACGACCCATGGGCGCAGTGGCGTGTGCCTGTAGTCCCAGCTACTCAGGAAGCTGAAGCAGGAGGACCGCTTGAGCCCAGGAGTTCTGGGCTGTAGTGCGCTATGCCGATCAGGTGTCCGCACTAAGTTTGGCATCAATATGGTGGCCTCCCAGGAGCAGGGGTCCACCAGGTTGTCTATGGAGGGGTGAACGAGCCCAGTATGGAAACGGAGCAGATCAAACTCATGACCCAGAGATCAACAAGAGTCATAAGCTCTTCTCCCTGAGCCAGCCAGGTGCCCCTTGCCTGTATTTTATTTTTATTCATTTATTTTTTTGGCCCTTTGCCTATATTTTAAATATACTGCCTTGCTTAAAGTATATATCAAATTTTAAAAATATTTTGATAACATATCAGTATAATTGTTTCCCTTGTAGTCTTATGTATTTTATTTGTGCAATAAAAACATTGTGAGGAGTTCATAAACATCATCACACTACCAAATAGGAGTCCATGGCCCCCAAAAGGTTAAAAAAAACAGAATCCTATACCATGAGAAAATGAGTTTTCACCACTGTCCTATCCCATCCCAGGTACGGGTCCTGAGAGTTTTCTCCAACATTTCTCCCAAGAACTCCTGCTGCAAAGAAGGGGTTATTATCCAAAAGCGGCAGTTTGGATGAGGCTCGATACAACTTTGTGCGAGAGTGGAGAAGTATTCCTTCTGCTAGGTGGTCTATAGCTGATGACCCAAAGAGTCCCCCTTTTGAAAGAGAAAACAATGGCTTACCTGGTTCCTTGGGCACAAGTGGCTTAAATATTTGATCTGTATCACTGGCTTGTCTTTCATGTAGTAAACAATCTCTTCTCTGTGGCACTGAGCAACTTGATGTACAATAAATCCCCTCTGCAGATGACACTATAATGCCTTTCTCCCAAACCCAAGGCCTCCACTAGGTGGCCTCCCTGACTTCCGCTAGCTTTAGGCCTGTACTCTGCCCCCCACCAAATTCTCAGCTGAGGTCACCCTGTGAAACCTAGGACTCAAAAAAACATAGCTTGAAAATCACTGATTTATCATGATTTCTCACCTCAAATAGAAATACCTTTATTGTGGCAAATGATTATTTTAAAACCCAAATAATAAAAAGCTAAAAGTCAAAAATCTCTATCCACTGTACAATTTACTTGTAACTTTCCAGTCTAATACTCAGAATCATGTATATTTATACATTGTATGTGCTGTATCCTATAACAAACTTTTTTCTCTTAATGTTAATTAATAGCATATATACATGTAGATTTCATCCTTTTCACCAGCTGCACAATATTTTCTTATATGTCAGTACCATAATTTAATCAAGTGCCATCAGTGAACACTTAAATAGTGAAAATCCTTATACATACAAATTTGTGTACTCATTCTTCCCAGCTTGAGATATACTTGACATATAACATTGTTTTTTAAGTTTAAGATGTACAGCAAGTAACAAAATACAGAACCAAAAGTAGACTGAACAAGTTAAGGAATTTATTATCTCATGTAACAAAAAGTCCAAAGAAAAAGCAGTTCCAGGATTGGTTAATTCAGAAGCACAATTAAGGTGCTTTCTATCATGCATCCTGCTATCCTCAATATGATGGCTTTCATCTTTATGCTTATCCTCCCGGTTATCAGACGGAAGAGGAAATGACAGATGTACAAGATGAGCACTGACGCCAACACACTGAGAAGATAGGGTCCAATGAAAGTTGGTGTGCCTAATCCGGTTATCCACCCCTCTGCTCTTCGGAAATAGTAATTAGAGAATTAGAACCTTCACCAGCCCTTCCACACATGGGGAGAGAAGCTGAAGTCAAGACTGTAACAGGAGTAAGTATAAAATTCCTTCCTCAAATACCTAATATTCTTTGGCCCTGGAGTCACTGAATTCACATTTAAACTAATCTATATTACACCTTATTACATTAATGGAGCTCTCAAGGACTGAATTCTATTAAAGTAAAATTAAGGACTAAATTCTGTTAAAGTAAAATGAACTTTTTAAGCAATTTAGGCAGTTAGATAGGATGTATGTATCACACACACACATAATATACAATGTATATAATAAAATCCTTATAGGCATAAAAATTCTTAATAGAAATAAATTATAATATAAAAATTGTTTAATTTAGTGTACTGTTTGCTTTTCTTAAATAACTAAAACAAATTCATAAAGCAAAATCAGAATTTGTTCATTCTTACAGAAATGATTCTGATTGATACATACTTTTCTTAATGCTAATTCATCAAACCCTGAATTTTGCTTCTCTATCTGTGGTTAAATACACACCACTATAAGCAAATAAGAACGTTTAAAATAAGGGTCCTACATCTTGGGGTTTAGTTATTTGAAATCAGGTTTTTCATTCTGAATAGTTACAGTAAAATCTATGTTATGATAGAATGTCTCTTTATCTGCTTTAAAAAGGTCTGTTAAATTAATAAACTAAAACCTTACTCCTGCTTAAGAGTGCATCTTTCATTACATAAGTTAGCAAATAGCTTATATCAATACAAATGTCCAATAATATAATTAAATCATTGCTACTTGAAATACTTTATACATGAATAATTTATCTCTTTACATTGTTGAAGCCTTGCCTTGCATTTCAGTATGTTTTATAGCTTCTGTATCATCACCTGAAATTTACCTAAAAAAGGAAAAAGGAAAAATCATTCCTTGATTTTTAGGTACAAGGAAAAAAAGCCTAAACATCAATTTTCTGTTGTATTAGAGAGTAGTTCCAATGAAGAAACTTGCTATGTCAAACATCTTTTCACACTTTTCATTCATAATACTCAATAAAGTCAATTTCATTTTTATGAGATGATTATTTGTTTTGTGAATAGGTGTCTTTGCTTCTCTTTGTGATTCCTACCTTTTGGGTATTTCACTGCCTATTATCATTGTGAATAGAAAGGAAATATAGTGAAGCTCAAGTCAATTTTATTCTTGGTTGGTAGCTTTGGTAAAAAGATCTTTGGAAAGGAGTTTAGCGATAAAAGACTAGTGGCTTTATCTAGCTTTATTCTAGAAAATTGTTTTTAAAAAAGACATTTTCAATGCTATAGGGAAATTTGTTATCTTAAAAGAATAATGCAGAAATTTTTCCTTTAAAAGTTAAGAATCACCAGAGCACCTGGGTGGGGCAGTTGGTTGAGCATCTGACTCTCGGTTTCAGTTCAGGTCGTGATCTTGGGGTCTTGGGATTGAGCCCTGTGTCAGGATCCGCACCGAAGACAGAGTCCACTTGGGACTCCCTCCCTCTCCTTCTGCCCTCCCCTGCCCCTAGAATAAATAAATCTTTAAAAATAAATACATAGGGACACCTGGGTGGCTCAGCCAGTTAAGCCTCTGCCTTTGGCTCAGGTCACAATCCCAGGGTCCTGAGATAGAGCCCGTATCAGGCTCCCTGCTCAGCAGGGAGTCTGCCTCTCGCTCTGCCTTTCCCCCTGGCTCGTGCTCTGTCACTCACTCTCTCTTGCTCTCTCTCAAATAAATAAAAATAAATACATAAATATATAAAAGAATCACCACTTAAACTGTCTTATACATTTGGATTACTTTAGCACACTTTCTTAAATCACTGTCCATTATGAATTCTACATATTACATTAAAGTTAAAATTGATAAAAGTTAAAACAAAATGGCTTTAGCATTTTAAATTTGCTTTAAATTAACAAAAACAAACACCAGACTTGAAAAATAATCACTGAAAACATTTTTAAGAAATGTGAATTCAACTTACAGGCTGGCATTGAAGACACTTCAGCTGTGACAATACTTTTTATCCCCAAGTTTGATAAGCCACCTCTGATTAAGCCACACGTAAATGCTAAATACTGAAAGGGACAAAAATGTAAAGAATATTAAGGATTTACTAAGATAGCAATACTACTGATAAATATGACATTTAGTTAAGCCTTGCTATTAATAAGTCACTACTGGGGCACCTGGATGGCTCAGTTAGTTAAGCAGCTGCCTTTAGCTCAGGTAATGATCTCAGGGTACTGGGATTGAGCCCTGCATCAGTCTCCCTGCTCAGCAGGGAGTCTGCTTCTCCCTCTGCCCTTCACCCTGCTTGTGCTCTCTCTCTCTCTTACTCTCTCTCAAATAAATAAAAATAAAATACATAAATAAATAAAAGTTAAGAATCACAACCTAAGTTGTCTTATACACAAAACCCAGAAACACAGATATACTTAACACAAAACATGTATTCTTAGAAACAAATGCTAACAATATTAAAAAATTGTTTTTTTAATTAACTAAAGGAGATTGTAAATATAAACTCTGAGGTGAGTAATTTCGTACAACTAATGCCAGTTTTACAAGCTTGACTATCTTTTCTGATATATCTATGCTATATTCAAGAATCTAACATTAATTTACATTTCAATGGCATTTATTTATAGTGTTTCATTAGTCATCATAAGCCTATTCAGCTAGAGGTTAATATAGGTTATTTTAATATGATGAACACCTGTCTCCTATTTCATTGAAAAGAGCTTAAATAAAGGGGTGCCTGGGTGGCTCAGTCAGTTAAGCATCTGCCTTCCACTCAGGTCATGATCCACATCGGGCTCTGTGCTCAGCAGGGAGTGTGCTCCTCCCCTGCTCGTGCTCTCTCTCTCTCAAATAAATAAAATATTTATTTAGATTTTATTTATTTATTTGTCAGAGAGAGAGAGCACGAGCAGGGAGAATGGCAGGCAGAGGGTGAAGCAGGCTCCCCGCTGAGCAAGGAGCCAGTTTCAGGACTCAATCCCAGGACCCTGGGATCATGACCTGAGCCAAAGGCAGACACTTAACCAACTGAGCCACTCAGGCATCCCAATACATAAAATCTTTAAAAAAAAGAAAGAAAGAGGGGCTCCTGGGTGGCTCAGTCATTAAGCGTCTGCCTTCGGCTCAGGTCATGATCCCAGGGTCCTGGGATCGAGCCCCGCATCGGGCTCTCTGCTCCACAGGAAGCCTGCTTCTCCCTCTCCCACTCCCCCTGCTTGTGTTCCCTCTCTTGCTGTCTCTCTCTCTCTCTGTCAAATAAAAAAAAAGTGCTTAAACAAAAAAGAACAACTTTAAAACCTATTCTAAATTCAAAAGTCTGTTGTGGTTGGCATTGTGCTTTCCCTATGAAAACCCCCATCTTCTACTCCATTAAATACCTTAGATGCATGTTCTAAATACTGCTTTCCTGTAGACATCTGAGTAAGCAGACGGAATTTGTTGTCCTGAAGTACATAGATACCCTGTTTCAAAAATAGAAAAAACATCCAAAGTCAGTGTAGTCTGTAGTCCTTAAAAATGATCTCTTCCCTTCAAAACAATTCAAGAGTTTTTTTAAGTTATTAAAACTCTCCTTTCCACTGGTCAAATTTCTTTAAATGAAGGAATTTTGCAGTGTTCAAGCTGAAGAGTTGTTCAGAACTTTATAACACTAATATTTATTGAATGCTTTAAGATACTAAAGATATAAAGATGCATAAGATAGTTCCTACCCTTGGGGGCGCCTGGGTGACTTAGTTGTTAAGATAGTTCCTACCCTTAAAGAGCCCACAGTCTAGTGTAAAGGAATCAGAAATACATTTCCAGGTGGAATTAGCAGTTATATATTATTAGCTCATATCAAGAAAGCCAATAATCAGTCACTTCTTCCCATTAGCATTTCAATATTTACAAAGTAAAATATTGTTATATGAAAAAATGAAAGCTACTGGTAGCTACTAAATTATTTTCACTTTCTAATCCTTAATCAAATGCCAAATCCACTCTAAATATTTCCTTGAGTTTTATAAAACAAATCTATTTAAATGCATAAATTTCCATGTAATCTATTAAACCTTATATTAACAAATTATTTTAAGAAGAGAAAAATGACATCAACTAAATATTGCAAGAGTTACTTAAGAGTTAAATATGCTCTATAAATTAAACTTTAGAAATTACTCTAAAGACAAATTATTTTTTTTAAGATTTTATTTATTTGACAGGGAACACAAGCAGGGAGAGTGGGAGAGGGAGAAGCAGGCTTCCCGCTGAGCAGAGAGCCCTATGTGGGGCTCGATCCCAGGACCCCGGGACCATGACCTGAGCCAAAGGCAGATGCTTAACAACTGAGCCACCCCGGCACCCTTCTAAAGACAAATGTGACATATTTGTGGTTCTGCAGAAAACCACCACCAAGTAATAATAACTAAGGAACCAAATCCTAAAACCTTTAGCATTCTGACATTTGCTACTTTTTAAAACCTAAGATAAG
Organism: Mirounga leonina; assembly: GCF_011800145.1. Taxonomy (NCBI): domain Eukaryota; kingdom Metazoa; phylum Chordata; class Mammalia; order Carnivora; family Phocidae; genus Mirounga; species Mirounga leonina. Next base: position 57,099,185 of record NW_023270825.1, on the reverse strand, counting down.
TTATTTAATTGGGGGAAAGAAACATCTATCATTACCGATAATTGTCTTTTTTTTATTCACTATATCCTATTATAGAGAAAAGTAATGATGTATTAATAACATATAAAAGAAACATTTCAAAGTTGACTAGAAATTAAAGTTTTATATAATAAATAAATGACTAAAATAGAATATTTATGTTAAGTTAAAAGACTTAAAAAATAGGCGTTAATTTGTCTAAATACCTGATGATTTGTCCTTAGATTGTCAATTTGTTTCTTGAATACTGTAGTCCAAAAATCTTTACAAATGAACTTCATGATATCTAACTCATCCTTGAACCTTGCAGTATCTTTTGTAAACCTAAAAAAACCAACTTAAATTAGTATTTTTCCTCCAAAGAAAGCAGGAGGGTCATATTATTCACTAATTTTGAAATGCCAAAATAGCACTGAACATTTACTGACAGTCATAAAGTGATAAGCACCAAGCAAAGAAGATCCCATCTCAATTCACATTGTTATGTAATTATGGTGCTAAAATTAGTCTAACAGTAAGCTGCAATTTTAGGTACGATTCATTCTAGCACACTAAAAAAAAAATGCTGAGCATAATCATGGTATTGTTATATAAAACATAACCAGATTCAGTTATTCAGATAATGAGAAAGGAATACATTATGAATTGATCTATAAATTAGAAGATTACTAAATACATGAACATAGACTCTAAAGCATTTCCATCCCTTGCATCTAAACAAAAATCCATTTACGTTAAAGAACCTCCTAGACCGTAAGTAGAAAATGCAACAAGATTTTGGATAGTTGTTTCAGTACACCAAATTTTTTAGGAAAGAAGTCTAAAATACAAAATATACATATACATTTTCTTCAAATATTAAAACATGAAAGTTGGATAACGGAGTTAAAATAGCATCAGACCTAAAAACAAATTGTAATCTGTGAATTAAAGAACAGAGAATAAATAAAATTTAGGAATTAAAACTAAAGTATTTCAAATTTTATACAATCTTTTGAAATGGATCATCTTTGTTTATAACCTACCTGGAAGAAAATTTTCAAATCCATACTGCTCACCTTTCTATCAATCCTTGTCCCACTCGAAACCCCATGTTTTCCAGCTTAGTAATACAGCGTCCATTTTCCTATTTTAAAAAATATTAGTTTGGAATATTTTTAGAATGTGAGGATATTAATATTTAAAAAATTGTTTTAAGATGTTGACTAAAAATATTAATGTAAGTGGTTACACTTTTTTCACTAAAACATTCTTTTTCTTTTTTTTTAAATTTTATTTATTTATTTGAGAGTGAGCAAGAGACAGCCTAAGTAGGGGGAGGGGCAGAGGGAGACCAAGAAGCAGACTCCCCTGCTGAGCAGGAAGCCTGCCACAGGGCTAGATCCCAGGACCCTGAGATCAAGACCTGAGCTAAAGGCAGACACTTAACCGACTGAGCCACCCAGGCACCCTTACTAAAGTATTCTAAGAAAAAGTGAATTACAATTTATATTTGAGTTTTCTTAGTACTAATCATTTCATAAGGCAATAAGGTAAACAGGGAACTGTTACTACTTTTCAGAAATGCCAACCCCTCTTCCTAATTACTCCCTCTAACCTTTCTTTTTTTTTCCCATTTTCAACTATTCTTCTCTCCTCAGTTATAAAAATGAAGTCAAAGTATCACCTTTCCATCAGTCATTCCCTTTGGGAGGTCATTAAATTCTATTGTTCCTTGCTTCAAAATGTCTCTTAGAGTCATCCAAGCTTTCCAGTTCTCAGTGTCTTAGTTGATGACCCCACCATCCTATGCCAGGAATCATGCAGTTGAGTTGGTTTGCTCTTTGACGATCTCATTCAGTCTTCAGACTTTAAATACTACTCATATGCTGAATCTACAAAGTCGTATATAATCCAGATTTCTCTATCTCGCAGGCCTCAACCTTCTACTCTTTTTCATTCACATGGGCTCTAGCTATACTAGTCTTGCTGTTCTTAAACATGCCAGGCATGCTCCAATCTCAAGTCTCCTGCACAGGCAGCTCTTCCTCCAGATATCCACATAACCAACTCCCTTGCTTCAAGTCTTCACTCACATGTCACATGCCCATTTTTTTTTTCAGGTATACAATATAATCATTCAACAATTCTATAGATTATTCAGTGCTCATCACAGTTTAAGTATATTCTTAATCACCTTTATTTCACGCATCACCCTACCCACCCACATCAATGAGGCTCACTTTAACGATCTTCTTTAAAACTGCAACATTATTCCCTTCAGAAATTCTCCGTTCTGGTGATTCTCAAAGTGTGCCCCAAGACCAGTAACATTAGCATCATGTATGAACTTGTAAAAACTGCAAATTCTGAAACCCAATTTACTGAATCAGAAACTGTACGTGTGGGGTTAGTAATCTGTGTTTTAAGAAGCCCTCTAAAAGTAGGGTGCCTGGCTGGCTCAGTGGGTAGAGCATGCAACTCTTGATCTCTGGGTTGTAAATTCAAGCCCCACGCTGGGTGTAGAGATTACTTAAAAATAAAGTAAAAAAAAAAAAAAGCCCTCTAAAATGATTCTGATGCCCTATCCCATTTCCCTGCTTAATTAGTCTCCAAAGAACTTCTTTCACCATTTAACATACAATATACATTTTACTAATTCCACATCCCCAACCTCTGCTAGAATACAGCTCCAAAATGGCAGGATATTTATATATTCTGAAGCTTGTTAGTCTCCACTAAGTATATCATAGACCTCATTATTTGCTGAACTTTCTTCTAAGGAACCATGTATTCTACTAATAAGGTTGTGACTACTAAATCTGTACTTTTATACTACAGAGTTTATTGGACATAGCTATAGAGAGGTCCCACAGCCCCCTCAAATAAGGCACATTCAAAATGATATTTGGGGCACCTGGCTGACTCAGTCAGAAGAGCATGCAACTAGATCCCAGGGTTGTAAGTCTGAGCCCCACATTGGGTGTAGAGATTACTTAAAAATAAAATCTTTAAAAAAATTAAATGAGGGGCGCCTGGGTGGCTCAGTCAATTAAGCAACCAACTCTTGGTTTCGGCTCAGGTTGTGGTCTCAGGGTTGTGGGATCGATTCCTGCATTTGGCTGGATGCTCAGCACGAAGTCGGCTTGAGATTTTCTCCCTCTACCTACCCCCACCCTGGCTCCCACAGGTGCGTGTGTGGCACTCTCTAGCTCTCTCAAAAATAAATAAATAAAATCTTTTTTAAAAAAGTTATTATCTTAATTTCCTCAGCCTGTGCTGCCTCTAAAATTCCCTAAATTCATTAATGGCACCACCATCCACCCAGTAACCCCAACCAGAAAACTTCCATTTTCTTCACCTCTTTACTCCCAATCCTCCACATGCACTGCAGTCCTATGGAGCCTATCGTCTATATGTTTTCAAAATTTATCTTCTCTCTCCATCCTTACTACTTAAGTTAGCCCTTCTCATTTCTCTCCTGGTTTTCAGTCAGAGCTTTCCAAATGATCTCCTTTTGTCTAGTTTTTTCCTCCTTTGATTTCTGTCTTCGGTATTTCTGGTACAGACTTTCTAAAAACCAAATCATGTTCTCTACTGAACCTTTCAGCACCCTCTCCCCTTTCTTCAAAATAAAGATCAAACTCCTTAGCATGGCATTATGTGCCTTTCCTTAAATGAGCCTGGCTAGTTAACCAGATTCACTAACAGCCACATATCCACAAACATCTCTCCTTCTACCACTCTGAAATTTCTGCAACAACTCCAGAGTTCCATGCTTTCTTCAGCCATGCCACATACGGTATATGGAATACCACATGCTGTTCCATACATTGTATAGCTTTTTTATTTTTTTAAGATTTTATTTATTTATTTGAAAGAGAGCATGAGCAAGGGGAGAGGAAGAGGGAGAAGCAGACTCACCACTGAGCTGGATGCGGGACCCAATCACAGGACCCTGAGATCATGACCTGAGCCAAAGGCAGACACATAACCGACTGAGCCACCCCGGTGCACCTCTATTTTTAAAGATTTATTTGAGAGAGCGAGCGTGTGTGTGCAGTGGGGAGAGGGAAAGGAACAGAGAGAATCTCAAGCAGACGCCCCACTGAGCATGGAGCCTGAGATGGGGCTTGATCTCAGAACCCTGAGATCATGACCTGAGCCAAAACCAAGAGTTCGAAACCCAACAAACTGAGCCACCCAATAGACTGTATATCCTTTAAATTCAGCCTAAGTATCATATCCTCCCAAAAGCCTTCCTTCACACTCCTTTAGGCCCCATGCTGTCATAACACTCTGCACATAAATCTATTATTGTACTTACCACAATCATTCGTCTTTCTGTTATTCTCCAGCTCACTTCAAAACATGCTCAGGTGGGAAAAAAAAATGCTCAGGTGGAATAAGTAACCTGTCAGCCTTTGTGGGACAATCTGGTCTTTGTAGAATCAGCCAGGAGTATGTTGATTAGCAGGAAATATGATTATATGTAGACATCCTCAAATCCTAACTATTGATCACATGAGCTTTTGAATTATGCTCTAGTAAATACCTTCTGATGTTGCTATTTGTTCATTCACTTTGGTATTTGTGAATATTAATGAGTGGGTACCAAATCTTTAAGAAAAATTAAACTTGAGGATATTTTATCTATTAACTAAAAATCTATTCTCCATAAATTGGTAAATGCCCAATTATTCAGTTTTTAAAGATTTAATTCCTCCTTAAGCATAGTTTGAAAATCATTGATTTGGAGGGTGAGAACACTGGTTCTTTCCTTTATTTCACTTCAAAACTTATGACCATTTCTTAAAAGATATATAAAAATGATTGCTTAATGTCAGGCTTATGTGTCTTTCTTTTACATTTTTTTATTATGACAAATCTGAAGTACACTTAAAGTAGAGACACTAATACAACGAACCCTCATATACCTAGATTCCGAAATGAATTCTAATCAACACCGCCACATTAACTTTTTAAAATCCTTTTTGCTTATATGCACTTTCAATTCCCCACTGTAAACAAAGTGCAATAAGAAAAAATATATATTTTTATTTAGTTAGTTTTAAATATTTATTTTTAAGTAATCTCTACACCCAGGGTGGAGCTCAAACTTACAACCCAGAGATCAAGAGTCTCATGCTCAGTTGGGGCACCTGGGCGGCGCAGTAGGTTAAGCGTCCGACTCTTGATTTCAGCCCAGGTTGTGATCTCAGGGTTGTGGGATCACACTCAGCATGGAATCTGCTTGAGTTTCCCTCTCTCTCTCCCTCTGCAACCCCTCCCCCCCACTCTTGTGCTCTCTCTCTCAAAGAAATAAACAAGAGAGAGAGAGCAAGAGAGAACACAAGCAGGGGGAGCAGCAGAGGGAGAAGGAGAAGCAGGCTCCCCACCGACTGAGCCACCCAGGTGCCCCCCAAAAGTTCTCTTTAGATTAAATGATTCAAAACTTACAGCTTTCCTCTCCCTTATATGACGAGCACATCTCTTAATATTATCAGTCATGATTACAATAGCTCTGTTTTATTTTGGTTAATCCACTGGAAAAAAGAGGGATTAAAAAAAAAGATTTTCCAGGCTAAAAGTTGAAAGAGGGAAAGTAGAGAGAGAGGAGTAAAAAGAACTGATTGCACACATGCTGTTGAGGGAGGAGGGGTTTAATGACAAAAGAGTAAAAGAGGTGTGTTGCTCATTATTCTTTGGGAAGAGGGTAAAAGGAAGGCTAACTTTGCTTAAACAGTAAACGTCTGCTACTCATCACTTAGCATAGATGCTAAACATTAATAACTATTGGTTGTTGATGATAATGAAGTCAAAAGTGTGTAACCTGGAAAAAATCTCTATTACAGATGGGTCTGAATAAGAATAGATCTGCTTCATTTCCAATACTCTTCCCAGTATCTTTCTAATATCTCCAAATGCATCATGCTTTTCTGCCATAGACTGAATGTGTCCCCCCCAAAATTCTTATTTTGAAATCCTAACCCCCAATGTGATAGTATTAAATAGGGGCCTTGGGAGGTGATTCTGTCATGAGGATAGAGCTGTTAAGAACAGAATTAATGCCACTATAAAAGAGATCCCAGAGAGCTAGCTAGCCCCCTTCCACCATGTGAACATACAGCCAAAAGACATCCATCTATGAACCAGACAAAGGCCTTCATCAGACCAGAATTTGCTGGTGCCTTGATCTTGGACTCTTCAGCCTTCACAACTGTGAGAAATAAAGTCACCCACTCTACGGTGTTTTGTTATAGCAGCCTGAATAGACTAATACACTATCCTTCTTGTGGTTTACACATGAGCAGTACCTTTCCCAGATTCCTACAGACACCTAAGAAATTCAACCTGTTCAAAATAATTCATTCTTTAAACTTTTTAAAGATTTTATTTGAGAGAGAGAGTGCGCACACGCACGAGCAGGGGAGGGCCAGAGGGAGACAGAGAGAAGCAGACTCCCCACTGAGCAGGGAGCCCAATTCAGGACTCGACCCTGGGATCATGACCTGAGCCGAAGGCAGACGCTTAACCAGCTGAGCCACCCAGGTGCCCCAAAATAATTCATTCTTTATCTCTTTCTTTTATTTCCTCTCCATCCAGGACAGCTGCTCAAGTTAAAAACCTGGGGATAATTTTCAATCCTCAATCCTATACCTAACCAAGTCCTAGAAATTCTACCTCCTAACTTTCAAACCATTCTCTCCTTTTCTGTCTTAATTCAGATCTTCATCATCTCCTGCCGACTCCTGAAATAATGAATCTTCTCACTACAAGGATCTTCTCTCACCAACCCAAACACTGGATTATCTTTCTAAAATGCAAATCGACCACATCATTCTGATCTTTAAAATTCTCCACTGGGGCACATGGGTGGGCTCAGTCAGGTTAAGTGTCCAACTCTCGATTTTGGCTCAGGTCAAGATCTCGGGATTGTGAGACAGCCCCACATAGCGCTCTGCACTGAGTGTGGGGCCTGCTTAAGATTCTCTCTCCCTCTCTCCCTACCCCTTCCCCCATCACTTTCTCTCTCTTTCCCCGTGCCCCTCCCCAGCTCGTGCTCTCTCTCTCTCTTAAAAAAAAAAAAAATTGGGGCGCCTGGGTGGCTCAGTCGTTAAGCGTCTGCCTTCAGCTCAGGTCATGATCCCAGAGTCCTGGGATTGAGTCCTGCATAGGGCTCCCTGCTCAGTGGGAAGCCTGCTTCTCCCTCCCTCACTCCCCCTGCTTGTGTTCCCTCTCTCACTATATCTCTTTCTGTCAAACATATAAATAAAATCTTTAAAAATAAAAATCTCCACCGCGAATGTCAAATTCTTTAATCATACAGCATACAGGGCTCTTTCCAGCTTCAGTTCTCAACATTTCTCACTCTCCACCCAGGCAATCTAGTCACAGTGAAATGCTTAAGCATATTTAAATGCACTACACTCTTTCATACCCCTATGCCTTTACTTTTTCCTAAGATGCTTTCCCTACCCCCACTTTCCACCCCTCTTTATCAACAGCATTATAGAAAGGGCTTCTGACTTGAGCATGACTTTGGAGTATCTCATTTATAGTATTCATTAGAACTCCATGATTTTATACCTAATTACTATCCAATACGTTAATTATTCATTGAACCCCTATTCCGCAATGACTGTTAGGTGGGGGGTTGATCAGTGTCAGGCTCACAATACACACTTAATAAATATTTTCTGAATGAATCAATGAATGAATGAAGATTCCCACAAATTAGAAGAAACTCCCTGGAGAATGGAGTCATTGTTTCATTACTATACCCCCAGCACGAAGAACTACCTCTGACATATAATGGGCACTAAATAATAACTATTTTTTGAATTAAATGTGTTTCCTAATTATAGTAACGCCTGCAAACTTCCCTTTAATCTCAAATCGCATTAGCCTTCTGTCTTCGAGGTGCGTGCAGTAATGCTGATGGTTATAGATAGGAGGTGGGGGGAGTTTCTCAAGTCTGTCCAGTGGATGGCTCCGGGGTGCTGGAAGTGACAGAATTACGTAGGGGTGCCAAAACCAGCTGTGCGGTTAACCCTGCCATAAATTACGGTAGCGACAACGCTAAAAGTAAAATCTGTGACCTGCAGAATCAAATATGGGAATGGACAAAAAAAAAAAAAAAAAAAGATCAAACAGAAAATGCCAAAGAGAAAAGGATGAAAGAAGACTGAAGAGACTGTCATGACAGGTTCTGGGCTTAGGATACGTGGACGTGGACCAGTTTGTCTACTCTTCGGAAGGCCTTCGGTGGCCATAGGACAAGGGTTGAAGGAAAGAACTGAGAGGAAACAAAGAGTGTCACCGCAAAATGACCTCAAGGGCTTTTGGCAGCACTCACCACCTCCCCCTGCTCCGCGGACTTGTACACTCCAGACACCATCTCGTTATGGAGAAGCAAAAACAACGCCTCGTCCGCCATTTCCTGCTTAGTCTTCCAAACGCCGGGTTTCGGCTCCCGTTTGGGCAGGGCTCAAAGATTCCGGCTAGCGCCTGAGCGATTTGGACGGCGGCACCGCGACTCCTTCAGTCCACAGCCAGTTCCTGGTTGCTAGGAGACCGAGGAATTCACTCCGCTTCCCCAAGGCTGGTACAAGTGTGAGCCCGGTACCGGGGCGAGCCCAACGCAGGGCCACCAAGACCTCAGGCCCAACAAGTCTGACAGCAGGCGGAAATAGAGCCAGTGGAGACCCTATCCGGCCCCTGGGCGGGGGGCGAAAAAAACAACTTCCGGTCCCGTCTATCCGGGCATTCGCCAGCTCTATGATCACAGTTACTTCCCTGGGACCAACGGCTGGTGTCCAGACAGGGGGTTAGCTTCCTCTCACAAACGACTTCAGACGCGGGGCGGGGAGCGAGGGCGGGGCTGTGAGGGGGGGACAAAGGAACGCCTGATGAAATGTGTTAACCAGCTATGTGTTAGAACTGACAAGAATTAGCTTCATCAAAAGTTTTCATTTCTGCCATATGTTCCTCAATATGAAGAGTAAAGAGAGTGAATGAATAAATCATTTTTTCAGGTTATAAAGTTTAGATATTGAGAAATTGTCCCAATCCACTGTGGATTAACCCTGGTATGCAAAAAGATTGTCATTTTGGCCACCAGAAGTTTACTGGGAGTCAGGTATAAGAGTTAAGGGGGATGGGGGCGCCTGGGTGGCGCAGCCGGTTAAGCGTCTGCCTTCGGCTCAGGTCATGATCCCAGGGTCCTGGGATCGAGCCCCGCATCGGGCTCCCTGCTCTGCAGGAAGCCTGCTTCTCCCTCTCCCACTCCCCCTGCTCGTGTTCCCTCTCTCGCTGTGTCTCTCTGTCAAATAAATAAATAAAATCTTAAAAAAAAAAAAAAAGAGTTAAGGGGGATGAAGTAAGCAAAGAACAAGGTGCACTTGAAACAAAATACAGAACCAGACGATTAGGTGCATGAAAAAGTGCGAAGACCAGAAAAGCAACCTCACTGTGGGAAGTAGCTCATAGGAATTTATGGCAGGGACGCCCGGATGGCTCAGTCGATTGTCTCTCTTCTGCTCAGGTCATGATCCCAGGATTTTGGGATCGGATGAGTCCCACATAGGGCTCCTTGCTCAGCAGGGAGCCTGCTGCCTGTAGCTCCCCCTGCTTGTGCTCTCTCTCTGACAAATGAACAAATAAAATTTTTTAGAAAAGGAGCCTATTATCTATCGCAGATATGGGATTTAACTCCTACAGAGATGCAAACACATATATATGCACCTTTTAAATTTGTCAAGTTCTGGCTTAAACTTGTTGCTTAGCCTGTAATTGATTCTTTTCTTAGTAATTCACGAGGAAGATTCTTTCCCAATTAATATAATTAATTTAATTTAATGCTTCCCCCAAGTTTACATATTCAATTTTCTCTAGTTGTTAACAATAACCGCTCAGGGGCGCCTGGGTGGCTCAGTCATTAAGCGTCTGCCTTCGGCTCAGGTCGTGGTCCCAGGGTCCTGGGATCCAGCCCTACATCGGGCTCCCTGCTCCACAGGAGGCCTGCTTCTCCCTCTCCCACTCCCCCTGCTTGTGTTCCCTCTCTCGCTGTGTCTCTCTCTGTCAAATAAATAAATCTTTAAAAAAAAAAAATAAACGTCTTAAAAAAAAAAAACAAAAAAAACAATAACCGCTCAACTCTCCATATTCTTTCACAGGAATTTAAGATCATGTTCCAGAGTTGCCTGGGTGGCTCAGTCAGTTAAGTGTCTGCCTTTGGCTCAGGTCGGGATCCCTGCTCAGCGGGGAGTCGGCTTCTCCCTCTCCCTCTGCTCCTGCTCATTCTCTCAAATAAATAAATAAAATCTTTAAAAAAAAATTAAGATGATGTTCCATAATTGGAATTATGGCAACTTTTTTCTTTTTTTTTAAATATGTCCTTTCTAATGTTTGCATGTTTTTTTGATCACATAAACATTCCACCTAAGCCTTTGAAAACACTGTTAAAAAGAAAATCACAGGCCCAAAAATGGGAGTCATTTTTGCTACGCCATGTCATCAAATTAGAGCTTAATACTTAACCTAATTGCAGTTTCCTCCACCAGAAACGTAGTCTTAACTGGTAAGTTACGAACTTTTCTGGTCGATACCAATAAGATAATCTGTCAGAGAGGCTTTCTCCAACCCCCAAAGATAGATGAGGTAGTAATACACCTAATTAGACCCTCTTGTTCCCAAAGGAAGGTGACCTCACCTGAAATAATCCTTTTTTCTGTTTATGACTTCCTTGTCCTACCTGTAAAAATCTTTCCCTTTCTGTAGACTTTTGGAACTCTCCTCTGCATGCTAGATGGAATGCTGCCCAATTCATGAATCAATTAATAAAACTAATTGTATCTTTAAAATTTACTCTGTTGAATTTTTGTTATTTAATACTACTAGTGTAATTTCGGAGATTATTTTGCAGCCATAATCTTAATTTTCCTAGCACCCAAATTTCCCATATGTGGAATCATATTCCTTATGTCCTGACTGCATTCTCCCTTTATCATTACCATCAAGGAAAAGGAGTCCAAGCCCACCATTGAGGTCAAAGAGTAACCAACTGACCAACTTACTAAGGTTGATTTCTCAAATAACATGGGGTTCTTAGAGTATTTTGGAATTGATGGGAAACTAGTATTTATTACTAAATGTTGAACACAACAACCCCCTAATGGGGGGTCCCCCATAAAGCTGACTACATTAAATTGCCCAGGATCCTAGTAATAGGTCCTAGGGAAGCAGGAAAAGATCCTATGTTTTTGGTTGCCTCTTCCCGGGGTGCCTGGGTGGCTCAGTCCTTAAGCGTCTGCTTTTGGCTCAGGTCATGATCCCAAGGTCCTGGGATCCAGCCCCACATCAGGCTCCAAGCTCTGTGGGAAGCCTGCTTCTCCCTCTGCCCCTGCTTATGTCCCCTCGCTCCTCTCTCTGTGTCAAATAAATAAATAAAATCTTAAAAATAAATAAATAAAATCTTAAAAATAAATAAATAAAAGCATTTTCTCATGGAAACATTGTTACCTTTGGTGGTTAGTATCTACTATTACCACATTCTCATGCTTACAATCAGAATCAATTTAACAACCCTTATCCCTTTTACCCAGTTTTATTTTTTTTTTCCAAAAGAACTTCTCCATTTCTAACATGCCATGTAATTTACTTATATTTATCCTCTGTCTCCATACTTTTCCTGCCCCCAAGCTCCTTGAAGGCAGAGATCTTTATTGCACTCTCCAAGTACCTAGAAAAGTGCCCGGCACATAGTAAGCGCTCAGCAAATACTACTGAATGAATGAATGAATGAGTACATAAATGATTTTTGCTCCCCGAGGAGCCTACAAACCCCACAAAAACAGGAACCACAGCGATCTTGTTCTAGGTTTTATCCTCAGAGCCTAGATTACTGCTGATGCACAAAGGAACTTTTAAAGATAGACAAATTAAGATGGCAACTCGAGTTAAACACTGTTGTCCTAATGCTTGGTGCAAGGTTGATGCCCGGCTAAAAGATGATGAGAACCAAGATTATTCATAACATTGTTTCTGTGGGGAAATGCTTTGTGAGCAGTGAGCAGTAATTTGCAAATGCATTTCTGGAACAAAACGGTTCTTATGCTGTCTGTGTACATAGAACAGAACCACAAGTTAGAGGACACTGTCGTATACACACAGGTAACAATGAGCTCCAGACCCCATCCATTCCATCTTAAACTAACCAGCCGTATAGGCCAGGTGTAGACAATAATGCCAGCCTCACAGGTCTCGTCGTTCCTTTTTTTTAATCTAGTACACCCTTCCACAGGGTCTGATCAAATAGTGATTATCAGTTGCCGTGACCTAGGGAGTTAGTTATCTCCAGATTCAAATTCCTTATCAGTAATAACAAGCATTTTATTCAAGCTTTGAGTTAAAGACAAGGTATATAAAACGTTTCATACCGTGCCGAAAAAAAAAATTGTTATCTATTAGGATTAATGACTTTTCATGTTCATTTTTTGCTTCCCTCTGCTCATTTTGGTTTAACCCAATGGAGACGCCTGCACCACCCCCTCCAACCCCTCTCTGGGCATGCGCACCGACAGAATGGCCGCACCCTTTCCTAATCTGATCATTTACCCGGGAAGAGGGGAAAAGACTCGCCTTCATCCCACTCTGATGTAATTAGGTGGTTAAAAAGATACAAGGCACGTCATATCCCAGGTTAAAAGGGCTGGAAAACTCCGCGCTCCGCGCCACAGGAGCAGGGCCGTGAACCGGCGCCTCCGAGGACCCTGAGACTCTCAAACGCGCCCAGGCTCTGCGCTAGAAGCGAGCCCGGCCACCGCAGCTAATTCGGGGAGGGAGCCAACCGCCCAGAAGACTTTTCATTGGCCCAGAGTCACAGAGGCCGGCAGCTTCTCCCTCTTCCGGACGCTGAGTGGTTGAGGCCGTAAAACAACGCTTGTTGTCATTGGCTGGACCGTGCTGTCAGTCCTCACGCGTCTCGCGGCGCGACACAGCCAGTCGCGGCCTGTAGAGCCGTCTGGAAGCCTGCTGCAGAGAGAAGATGGCGGTCGCGGTAAGAACTTTGCAGGAGCAGCTAGAAAAGGCCAAAGAGAGCCTAAAGAACGTAGATGAGAATATTCGCAAGCTCACCGGACGGGATCCGAATGACGTGAGGTAAGAGGCGGATAAGAAAGGCCGGCTGAGAGACAGCCATCATGCCGGGGTGACTTGGGGGCGGGAAGGGTGGCTAGGCTTGAGAGGGCTAGAACATCTGGGCCTGTTCCCGGGGCGGCGGTAGAATCCGGTCCTGGATGAGGTGGGGAGTCTCCCACGCCCTCGCCGTCGGTCTCGGAGCTCAGGTGCGCGAGGAAAGAGAGTGGGTTCTACCTATGCCGGGACGCCTTCCTGGTCTATAGGAAGGCCCGGGCTGCCGATTCCCGCCTTCGGCCCTGCAGGCCCGGAATTGCAGCACAAAGCCCCTTCCCCATCCGGCGGCTACCTGGCCGGGTGCTGGCCCAGAGACCCTCCTGGGACGCGCGGTCCGCCGCCTGTCCCTCGCGCTTTTGCCCTCTTGCCCACGTGCAGCTTCTTCGGAGTTGGCGAAATTAGGGCCTGATCAAAGTTTATTAATGTGTAGTGGCAATGAAGTAAATGTAATTTCTGTGATACTGGTCTTGAAAAAACAAGGAAGTTAAAATAGGACTTCCTGTCTTGTTTCAAGCACGTGGATTTGAAACCGTATTTTTAGAACTTTTCTGGTTATTTTTCTTTTTATGATGTACCGCATCCATGAAAGTATTTGGTGACATTAAATAAGTGATTTTCATACTGATTTGTAAATACCTTTTAGGCCCATCCAAGCCAGATTGCTGGCCCTTTCTGGTCCTGGTGGAGGTAGAGGACGTGGTAGTTTATTGCTGAGGTAAGATTCTCTTAGGACTTAATTTATATGCTAAGACCATAGATACTTTTATTAATTAAGTATTGGTTTAAACAAAATTGGTGGTAGAGCCCACGTTAGATATATTTGTGTTTGTTTCGTTTAAAGTTGTGATCAGCTATAGTTTCCTATATAGTTATCTTGGAACTTCATTTATATGCAAAACTAGAGACTGAAGAATACATAAACTACCCATTTTGTGTACACTTAATTTTTATATTTTTTTAAAGTGCTAAAAAGCATCTTGGAAGTGGATGCCCATTTAAGGTTGTTGTAATTGGAAGGGTTTTTTTTTTAATTCAACTAAATGATCTTGCTAAAGGTAAATATCATTTATCTTAAATTTCATTTATTTTATATTGCACATTTTTAATTGCAGGCGTGGATTCTCAGATAGTGGAGGAGGACCCCCAGCCAAACAGAGAGACCTTGAAGGGGCAGTCAGTAGGTACGTTGGAGGAAAAGGTTCTCAAGACATACTTGTATGCTTTATTTTTTCTGAGGTAGCCGCAGATATAATTATTTAATAAATGTTGTTGAGTTGTGTTAGAATTAAGTAGTATACCACTTCAACTGAGTCTGTTCCCTTGGTATTTGGCTGAACTAAGTCTGTATTCCTCAGAACTCAGTTTTTCACTAACAGTAACAGAAACTTTACCAAAATAAAGATCACGAGAATAAGATTGAGAAAATAGTTTGTGCTACTTTTCTGTCTTGTACTGTAAAAACTTGATCCCCTTGAGAAATATAGATCAGTATTTGGATTGGGCATTGGTGACACATTTTATCCTTTTACTACTACAGGAAAGAGTAAAATGGGATGGAGATTGATAAAAATGAGACTTCTGGAAATAAGTCATAGTAGAAGTAATCATTTGTCCTTGGTATTAAGTCAGATTTTACAGTGGTCTTTTAAATTCTTTTTCCTATGTCAGGCTGGGCGGGGAGCGTCGGACAAGGAGAGAATCACGCCAAGAAAGCGACCCAGAGGATGATGATGTTAAAAAGGTAATTGAGATGAAAAGAACTACTTACGGGATGAGTGGTTTTTCCATCTTTGCTACATTTAAGAGTGCTACCTTTTCATGTGCTTGTTAAATTACTGAGATTTATTTTCTCCTGCAGCCAGCTTTGCAGTCTTCAGTTGTAGCTACCTCCAAAGAGCGCACACGTAGAGACCTTATCCAGGATCAAAATATGGATGAAAAGGGAAAGCAAAGGTATCTTTAGGTTTTTTTATGGGGAAAAATTCCTGTCAAACAATGCAATTTTTAGAAAATTTATATTTAAGAATTGTTCAAGTGTCTGTAGTATGTTTCTTTTACGAAATGGCAGGCTTAAATGAAGTGGAACCTACCGAAATTGAATTTTCTCTCTCTCTTCTTTAGGAACCGACGAATATTTGGCTTACTGATGGGCACTCTTCAGAAATTTAAACAAGAATCCACTGTTGCTACTGAAAGGGTATTTATACAGTTTTCCTTTGATTCTTTATTCAAAAGTAGTTTATTACAGGGACGCCTGGATGGGTCAGTCGGTTAAGTGTCTGCCTTTGGCTCAGGTCATGATTCCAGGGTCCTGGGTCCTCTTTCAGTGCAAAGAGCCCTGGTCTGTGACTCAGGAGAACCTGGGTTCTGATCTCAGCTCTACAACCATCTCATTTTGTGGTTTTGGACAAGACTCTTCATTTCTTTACACCTCAGAGTGCTTTCTTTCAAACAAGGGAGTTGAACTCAGCATTGTAACTAGTTCAATGATTGTAACTTTTAAGTTATTTATACACTCAGACAACAATTGGCACGCTGGAAGCAAAAGCCTAAACATTACCTGCCTTCCACAGTTTACTTAACTGCAGTCTTTCTGGAGGTTTTTTATTAAAGCTACAAAATTGGGTCCTTGGTGTTCAATATCAAGTTACTGCTTCTCAAAGGAGAACTATGGTGGAAAGGGAGATAACAATTCAGTTATAGATTAATAAAATTTTATTACAGCTTTTGTATGTTAACTTTCCTAGGGAACATAAAAGACTTCAAAGCACAGTGTTTGAAGACAGGATGTCACTTCTGTCACATTCTTTGATTTGAAAGGAAGACTAACTGTGAAGATAACTGAGACAGTGCTCTTCTTTTTTAGGTTTTATGAAAGAGTCTTGCTAACAGTTATATTTAAGTGGAACAGTTATTGATAATATGTCTAATGTCCTTGACATTTAGATTTTTACACGGAAAGGCTTTAGTCCCCATTTCCTGAAAGAAATTGCAATTAGCCTCAAATGCTGAGTACTAAGTTTGAATTAACTGGTATCCTGAATTGCAAATATGAAACCTATAAAGATAACTTAGTAAAGTTGTAATGTTTTACATAATCGGGATATGTAATGAGTTTTCAAAGATAATTATTTATCTTCAGCAAAAGAGGCGCCAGGAAATTGAACAAAAACTTGAAGTGCAGGCAGAAGAAGAAAGAAAGCAGGTTGAAAATGAGAGGAGAGAACTGTTTGAAGAGAGGCGTGCTAAACAGACAGAACTGCGCCTTTTAGAACAGAAGGTTGAGCTTGCGCAGCTGGTGAGTAGTAGTTTGGAATTGGAATTTTAAGATTGGTAATCCTTCATGTTTACAAAACATGACCTTTTACCTCTTCTTTAGCAAGAAGAATGGAATGAACATAATGCCAAGATAATTAAATATATAAGAACTAAGACAAAGCCCCATTTGTTCTATATTCCTGGAAGAATGTGTCCAGCTACCCAAAAATTAATAGAAGAGTCACAGAGAAAAATGAATGGTAAGTGTACATGAAGAGGTCCAGTGAAATTTTCTAAATGGCTAAGGTAATCTACTCACACATACATGTTAGTTTCCTATAATTGTGATTCAGCATTTGACTTATGATGGAATTTAACCTGAAATTTACCATGTTGTAGGTAGTGCTTGATGTATGTGTATTTCTTAAGCGTTTGAATAAGATGACTTCTTTTTAGCCAGATGTAAATGCTAATGAGGCAAGAAAAAAGTGAACATTGATGTAATCCAGAGAAGGAGCATACATGGAAGGATAGACACTACTGAGATGGGATTAGATAATTAGTCTTTCTGGGATCAGGAAAAATTAATGCATGACATGATAGCATAAGAATGATTTTATTTCAAAGATGGGTTTTATTCTTTCTCATCTAGTGTGAAGTACAATAGCAAAAAATTGTCCTGTTTTTCCATCAGTTAATGTGGTGTAGTTACCTGCTACTAATATCTTAGTATGTAGGTTTCTGGGGGTCTTTGCTTGTGTCATTTTATTCGTTTGTAATTACTTGCCATAATCAGTCTTGTGTCATCATCTCTTTACAAAAAAAATTTAGATAAAGCTTGATGACAATTTGTGCCTAAGTGTCAGATTGTGAGTTTGAATGTTCTTAATTATTTACAAGTAAATTTTTATCCTTTAGCTTTATTTGAAGGTAGACGCATCGAATTTGCAGAACAAATAAATAAAATGGAGGCTAGGCCTAGAAGACAATCAATGAAGGAAAAAGAGCATCAGGTGGTGCGTAATGAAGAACAGAAGGCGGAACAAGAAGAGGGTAAGGTGGCTCAGCGAGAGGAAGAGTTGGAGGAGACAGGTAATCAGCACAATGATGTAGAAATAGAGGAAGCAGGAGAGGAAGAGGAAAAGGAAATAGGTATAGTTCATAGTGATGCAGAGAAAGAACAGGAGGAGGAGGAACAAAAACAGGAAATGGAGGTCAAGATGGAGGAGGAAACTGAGGTAAGGGAAAGTGAGAAGCAGCAGGATAGTCAACCGGAAGAAGTTATGGATGTGCTAGAGATGGTCGAGAGTGTCAAAAATGTAATTGCTGAGCAGGAGGTAATGGAAACCAATCAAGTGGAAAGTGTAGAACCTTCAGAAAATGAAACTAGCAAAGAACTGGAGCCAGAGATGGAATTTGAAGTTGAGCCAGATAAAGAATGTAAATCTCTTTCTCCCGTGAAAGAGAATGCCAGTGCTCTAGAAATGGAAAATGAGCCTGAGGAAAAAGAAGAGAAAGAATCTGAGCCCCAGCCTGAGCCTGTGGCTCACCTCCAGCCCCTGCCTCAGCCTCAGCCTGAGCCTCAGCTTCAGCCTGAGCCGCAGCCGCAGCCTGAGCCCCAGCTGCAGCTGCAGTCCCAGCCCCAACCCCAGCCCCAGTCCCAGTCCCAGCCCCACCCCCACCCCCACCCCCAAGCAGTACTCCAACCCCAGCCTCTCTCTCAGCCTGAGACTTTGCCATTAGCTGTTTTACAGCCACCAATTCAGGTTTTTCAGGAGCAAGGGCATTTACTACCTGAGAGGAAGGAATTTCCTGTGGAATCTGTAAAACTCACTGAGGTGGCAGTAGAGCCAGTCTTGACAGTACATCCGGAGAGCAAAACCAAAACAAAAACTAGGAGCAGAAGTAGAGGTCGAGCTAGAAATAAAACCAGCAAGAGTAGAAGCCGCAGCAGTAGCAGTAGTAGTTCTAGCAGCAGCTCCACCAGTAGCAGCAGTGGCAGCAGTTCCAGCAGTGGCAGCAGTAGTAGCCGAAGTAGTTCCAGTAGCAGCTCCAGCACCAGTGGCAGCAGCAGCAGAGACAGCAGCAGCAGCAGCACTAGTAGTAGTGAGAGTAGAAGTCGGAGTAGGGGCCGGGGACATAATAGAGATAGAAAGCACAGAAGGAGCGTGGATCGGAAGCGAAGGGATACATCAGGACTAGAAAGAAGTCACAAATCTTCAAAAGGTGGTGGTAGTAGAGATACAAAAGGATCAAAGGATAAGAATTCCCGGTCCGACAGAAAGAGGTCTATGTCAGAGAGTAGTCGATCAGGCAAAAGATCTTCAAGAAGTGAAAGAGACCGAAAATCAGACAGGAAAGACAAAAGGCGTTAATGGAAGAAGCCAGGCTTTCTTAGCCTATTCTTTGCAGCAGAAGATTTCTTGATGAGTAAAAGGATTACCTTTCCTTGTAAGGAGGATGCTGCCTTAAGAATTGCATGTTGTAAAAAATCTTTTTGGAAAATACAGACTGTTTGTTTACCAGACATTCTTGTACTTTTTGCATAATTTTGTAAGAGTTATTTATCAAAATTATGTGAGGTTCCAAAATATGTAAAAATAATAATAATAAAAAAAGATTAACATCCCTTGTCATCTTTTTTAAATATCCTATACTCTTCAGTAAGAATCTGTATATTTTAATAGGTAAATCTTTAAGTCTGTTCCCTTCTAATTCTGTATCATACATTGCTTTTGTAGAAATAAATGTGCATTTCTTTCATTAGTTTTGGAATGTCCTCGTTGACACTTGTATTATAAATACCCTCTTGATACCATTTTCAGCTTTTATCACTAGATACTGAACGTGATTAGAATGTCTTTGAAGGTTTCTTCACTTTTATTTGCCTTAGGCGATGATTTTGAGGTGTCATAGTCAGATCTTTGCAGCTTTCAGGGGGAACATAGTTCTCAAAATCATTTACTATTTTTTTCTAATCTCCCTTGTTGTTTTAATCTAAGCATTTCCCCCATTTCTCCTATATAAATCATTATTGGTAGATAAAACAGTATGATTTGGTTGGCATTTTCTTCATGATTATGGGAGCATCATTCTTTTGTCTCCATGGCTACTTGTGTGATATAGCATATACATCTGTTGAAGAAAATAATCACATTCTAGGGGAGGGAGGTAGAAAAGTATATTCCAAACTTGGTTTTTGAGTTTGTGGTCTTGTCTTAACTTTTGTGTTGGCTCTAACTGAAACATGCCAATATGTGTTCTCAAGAGTTTCTGTTAAGTATTGTATGAAAGTTTACAGAATGAAGGAAGTTCATCTACACTTGAATCTGTAAGCAAGATAACACACAAGTGTACCAACTGATTATTAACTTTGTTGTTTTATAAATTTGTATGAATTTGGAGTATCTGTTGCCATTACTATACATGTGCAAATAAATGTGGCTTAGACTTGTGTGACTGCTTAAGACTAGTACTTGTATTAACTTTTTGATGCTTTTATACAAGAGAGCACTTTAATTGCAAATGGCCTTTGAGTTCATAACTTAACACTGACTAGCCTTAGGCTTGACTGAGTGTTTATTATTTCTTCCCTTGACAAGTACCTGGTGACAGTGAAAATGTCAGTAAGCATTTCCAGCACTGTAAAAATATAAGAGAACATGTTAAAGTATTCCTTAAAAAGTCCTTTAAACAGTAAATGAGTAGAACTTTTCAAATTGCAGAGCTAGCTACCTGCATTCATGGGCCAGTTTCCACCAAGAGTCACTTCCTCCAGGGGTTTAATAATCTCTAGCATGCAGTATAAATTTTATACTGTGAAACATGATGGTGGAAAGGTTGGTAAAAACTTAAAGGGGACGACCATAAACGTAACTTAGTTCCTAAAATCCTTATTCAATGAATCTAAAATAATGTATTAAGATCCTTTGAACAGATGAAGTTTTGTTCATTCATTTTTACCTGAAAAATTTGAACAATTTGTTGCTTTTAGAAATAATTTTGGCTTTAAGCTCAATTGTTGAGAGTGGTAATGGGACTATAAAAGCATGAGGAGAAAAAAAGATCTTTGGAATAGGAAGAGCAATTTTAAATTCTATGTAGAATTCTATTTTAAGTTTTCTAACCAGTGGTATGCACTTATAAATTGGAAGACTTCATTTTTTTAAAACAAGGTTGGCTTTTTTTTTTTTAATGTTTCCAACTAATGCTTTGCCCTTAAAAGTGAAATTATACGAATTTATTTTCAGAGAACCATGTAATTGGTTTCTTACCAAGATATAAGAAATGTTAGAATGTAGAAGTAATGACAGTTTCCTAGGGGAAAAAGATAGCGGGTCTTATTAGATGTTTCAGATTATTGTTTGTGGAAAACGTAGAAGTTGAAGGTGGATAGGGCTAGAGACTAAGGACTGAAATTAGTTTGGAGGCATCTAAGGAGCTATTAAGGAAACATTTGCTTATTCTAAAATTCCAAGGTTTGCACAACCACAGAAATGGGAAGATAGTTTGATCTTCAGTGAGCTGTACCTCCATCCTAGAGCTCATCTGTGTACTGGGTCTAGAACTCTGGTGACTGTACACATGTATACTCTAGTAATTAGGCTAAGCAAAACCCACCAAAGTAATAAATTGTTTATAAATTGACAAATTTAAAAGTAAAGCTACTGATGATTACATGGTGTGGTTATAGGAGCCGATGCTGTCAAAAGAAGTCATTAAATGTTTCAGGGTTCAAATACTTAATATGAATTAAAAAAATAACTAGAAATCCTTGTGTAAAAGGCACCCAGTTTCCCTTCTTGAGGTAATGCCATTAAAGCACCTAGCCCAGAAAACATGTTTGCTATTTACGTGCTTGGATCTTCCTGCTAGTAAGTCAATGGGGAAGACTGAAACTTGATAAGAATAAATGTGAGGAATCTGAAAGTTTCTTACACTTTTCTTTATGTCCCCTAGCATGATCTTTTCCCAAAAATGATACTCAAATGCCTACAACTGCTTCCTATTGCCATTTGAGTGTTCTATTTGATTTTGTAATAACCACCACTTGCCCTCACTGTCCACTTGGTTTATTTTCATAACGTTTACCATGATGTATAGTTACCCCACTCTGGTTTGCTGTCTATTTCCCATTTGAATGCAAGCTCCATGAGAGCAAGATTTTTAAAAATTATTTTTAACCCATTACTCTTATTTCAAATACCTAGAATAGGGCCTTGTGCGTTATAGGTAATGTTACCAGTAAACTATGACAGGTCCTTAACATGGCTTTTGTGATTCAAGCTCTTGTCTTTCCAACTTCAGTTTCCTCTCTTGCAGCACATCCAGGTATGCTTGTTCGAAACAGTGAGCTGAGATGCAGCTAGGAGCCATTGTGGCTGAAGCGGAGTAACCAGGGAGAAAAGCAGTGAAGTATTTCAGAGAGGTAATTGGGGGGCCTAGTTTGTATAGGACATTACAGGCCATTTTAAGTCCCTTAGCTTTTACCTATGGGGAGTCAGAGGTTTGGGGCAGATAGGTTAAGGGGTAATAAAATTTATTTTAACAATTGCTCTGGCTACTGTGCTGAGAAAAGAGGAAATGAGGCCACGAGCAGGAACAAAGACAAGAGACTTATCTGCAATAATTAGGCAAAATAGAGTGACTTAAGCCAAGATGGTTAAGTAGTAGAAGTGGTGATCATGTTTTGGGTATATTTTGAAGATCGCTCCCAAAGGATATGCTAGTGGACTATGTGGTGTGAGAAGTCAAAATGAGCAAAGATCTTACCTGGACAACTAGAAATGAATTGCCATTAGCTGAGATGAGAAGGAACAGATTTGGGGATAGTAGAGGAGTGGATCACGAGTGACCCAAACTATGAACATGAATATCTTCATAATGCAGGTTTCCTTTAATGCCTTTCCCATAAAGGTCTTCTGTTTACCTCATTTGTTAAATGTATTACTAGGTAACTGACTCACATGGACAAATAGATTGCTCTTTTATTTTGGAAAACAGACTAGTATACAAAACACCATATACAGCTCCATGAATTGTCAGAATGCTAACACATACGGAATCACCCAGGTGAAGAACTAGAACACTGCCAGGACCCAAGTACCTCTTCCAGTGATTTCACCCTCCCTTTTCCGCCCTCAGAGGTAACCATTTTTAAATAAAACAAGGAAGATCTAATTGATGGCAGCCTACTTAAGCAAACCAAAACCTAAACCAGAGTAAATTCCTCTAAGTGCCTCAGGATAGGAAATTGAAAAACTTGAGGACAACCAGATTGCCAACTTGGCTTTCACAGATAAGGCAATTGCTTCAGCTATAGCCAACCAAATAATTTCCTTGCGTTGCTTCCTGTCAAAGCACAATATCTGAATATAAGAGCCTTTCCCCTAGCTCCTGACGGGTTTAGTGCTGCCCAGATCCAAATCTGTTTGCTCAAATTTCAAAATTTTAACATATCTCAAGTTTATCTTTTAACAACACTATCCTGACTTTATGGTAGTCATTTCCTTCATGGTTTTGAAAGTGATTCATGCATCTTAAACACCATGGTTTATTTTTTCATCTATTTTTTACTCTACGTAAATGAAATCATAATGTATTTTGTATTTTTTTTTAAGTTTTTTTTTTTTTTTATTCATTGGAGACACAGAGATAACCGAGAGAGAGCATGAGTAGGGGTAGAAGGAGAGGGAGGGGGAGAAGCAGGCTCCCTGCTGAGCAGGGAGCTCCATGCGGGACTCAATCCCAGGACTCTGGGATCATGACCTGAGCCGAAGGCAGACGCCCAACCATCCGAGCCATCCAGGCACCCCTGTATTTTGTATTTTAACTTCTTTTGCCCACATGTTTCTGTGACTCATTTTTGTATGTCACTGTAGATACCTATCACCAGTATGTGGATATCGAGGTTGTTTTCAATTTTAGGGTCTTACAAATAATTTGGTTATAGAACAGTCTTGTCTTTTGGTAAACATATGCATGGATATACAATATAATTAAGAGTGTAATCGCTAGGTCGTAAGTTACATATTTTTGTATGCATTTTCTAGATGACTAATGCTTTCTATTTTTTAAAAAAACCCTTTAGATATCCTCTGGGGACTGTCTTCTGAGTTCTGTTTTTATTCTGGAAATGAGTATTGAATATATGCACTGCAAATATTTTTTTGTAGCTTGGTTTTTCACTTTTTAAATGGTGTATTTTGATGAGGAAGATTTCTTGATTATAATGTTCATTTTATCCATATTTTTATGGTTAATACATTATGCATTTGACTTGAAATGCCTCTCCCCATTTCAAGGTCAAGAAGATAGTCTCCAGGGCGCCTGGGTGGCTCAGTCGTTAAGCGTCTGCCTTCGGCTCAGGTCATGATCTCAGGGTCCTGGGATCGAGCCCCACATCAGGCTCCCTGCTCTGCAGGAAACCTGCTTCTCCCTCTCCCACTCCCCCTGCTTGTGTTCCCTCTCTTGCTGTGCCTCTCTCTGTCAAATAAATAAATAAAATCTTAAAAAAAAAAAAAAAAGATAGTCTCCTGTTTTATCTTTGAGAAGCTTTATTATCTTATTTTCACAAATAACTCGGTTATTTTCCTGGAATTGGTTTTTGTGTTATGGTGTGAACTGGGGGTTAAGTCTCATTCCTTTTTCCAGATGAATGTCAGATTGCCCAACTTCAATTATAGAAACGTTTGTTCCGCATTATTCTGCAGTACCATCATTCTCTTATATCTAATATCCATATATTCATGCATCTCTTTCTAAGCTCTCTATTCTGTTCCACTGGTCTGTTCAATGCCTGAGTTGATACTACTGTCTTAATACATTAGCTTCATATTAAGTCTCAATATCGGGTGGAACAGATTCTCCCACCTTGCTTTACTTGACTCTCCTGACTTTTCTTGCCTATCTGCATTTTCATACAAGTTTCAAAGAGCCTTTGAATATCCACACACACTAAAAAATTGGGATTTTTATTTGAATTGCTTTGAATCTGTAGATTAATTTGGGAATTGACCCCATTGAGTCTTCCAATCTATGAACATGGCATTTTGTTAGGAATCAGGATAATTGTTATTGCCTGTTTTTGTGTTTTATATAAATGGATTCTTTTATATTAGTTCGACATTAGGTTTTGAGGTTCATTAATTTTGCACTTTGTAACTGTTTTTTTTGCTGTGTATTACCCCATTGTGTGCATATTCCACAATCTGTGTATCCTTGTTGATGGGCATTTGTGTGGTTTCCACACAGTTTGAAGCCCCAGTATGAACAGTGCTACTACCAGTAATACTTGTTCACATGTTTTGATGAACATATGCATACATTTCTTATGGTATATATATAAGCCACCTGATTTTTAAGTTAAAATGGAAAGTGCTGTGCCTGTGACTTCTTCCTCTTCTGATCCAACAATCCACGCTATCAACTTTATCATGCATAAAATGCTTATTTCTCCTCCTCATTTCTCATTTATTTTCCTTTGGTTCATTTCTCAGATATATTTGAGTTCTTTGGTATCTGTCCCTGGAAAAACTCATTCATCTTCTACCTCATTTGACAATAGTTCCCTGTGCTCTCATAAATGTTTTAAAGATTTTCTTTTTACATTTTACCCAGGCATTTTGAATGTTTTCAGTGGGATGGTTAGCCTAGGTGACTATCTTTCCATATTACTGGGAGTAGAAATCAATATAATTTAACAAATTTTTTTTCAACAAATATTTATTAACCATTTACTATATATCAGGCTATCTTCTAGGTTTAAAGATGCAGTACTGGGAAAAAAACAGACAAAATCTCTGCCCTGATGGAATTATATTCTTAACCAATATCTCTTTAAATACTCCTATCTGATTCTGTCTTTTCTCCTTGTTTTCAGCTTAAACTTACGTTAGATGTCAGTCTTTCCTCAGTATCTTTGAATCTGTTTTTTGCATCTTTATGTATCTCAATTCTGGATGATTTCTTCAGATAAATATACTATTTTATTAATTCATGTCATGGAATCCTATGTTTTTCCCCTTAGTGAAACAACTTAGTGTTTCAGGTCTTCAAGGCAGGTATTCAAACCACTGTTATTTTATTTTGTTTATATACACATTCATATGCATATATATGGGTGCACATGTGCAAACACACATAATCTTGTCATTTCAAAATCCAGTTAGAGGCGCCTGGTGGCTCTGTCCCTTGAGCATCCAACTCTTGGTTTTGGCTCAGGTCATTATCTCGGGGTCATGGGATTGAGCCCTACGTTGGGCTCCGTACTCAGCAGGAAGTTTACCTGAAACTCTCTCTCCCTCTCCCTCTTCCTCTCCCCCACTCGTGTGCAAGTGCACGCTCTCTCAGATCTTTAAAAAATTAAAAAATAGGGCGCCTGGGTGGCTTAGTCGGTTAAGCGACTGCCTTCGGCTTAGGTCATGATCCTGGAGTCCCGGGATCGAGTCCCGCATCGGGCTCCCTGCTCAGCGGGGAGTCTGCTTCTCCCTCTGACCATCCTCCCTCTCGTGGTCTCTGTCTCCCATTCTCTCTTTCAAATAAATAAATAAAATCTTAAAAAAAAAAAAAATTAAAAAATAAAAATAAAAAATAAAAATTAAAGTCCAGTTAAAGATACTCAAATGATACATGTGTATTCTTATGGTGAGAGGCATTCCTGTAGAATGTCATACAAGCTGGATATACTTGCGTAACAAATGCATAGCACCCTCATTTACAGCTACTACTCCTGAAGTTTTTATTATAGTAGGTTTGGCTACAACTATACATTTTTTTCTGTTTGACTCCAAGGTCCCAAACATTTCATATATAGTTAAAAATGTCTTCAGTTTAAAAATAAACATGTCTTCTTAGATACTATCTATTTAAACATGGCAAACAAATAATTGAATAAATTATAAATTTTTCAATATATCGAATAAATCAGTACAGTATGTAACTTTATCCAAACAGAATTCACTTAATCACTGTCTCTCATCCAGTTAAAATATTTTTTACTTCGTAATGACATTGCTGATATTTAAAAAAAATAGCCAAGGGGTGCCTGGCTGGCTTAGTAGGTATGACTATGATCTTGGGGACATGAGATTGAGCCCCACGTTGGGGATAGAGTTTACTTAAAAAAAATTTTTTTTTTTAAAACATAAGCAAAATTATAGCAAATGCCTGTGAACTTATCACCCAATTTAAGAAATAAAATGTGACAAATACAATGATAGCCCTGTATGTTCCTCATTCCTCTTCCTCCACCACCCAGCATCAACTTTTAAGTTTTTAATTAAGTTTTCTCATGTCTTTGAGCATATTAAGGTCCATCACTTTATAATGTCTTTTAACAAGGGCACTTTTCTCAGCTTGCCTGTCATTTTGTGATAAAAATTAATCCATCTTAATGCTTAGCCAAATTTTCTCCAGAATTAATGTGAGCTTCACTTTAATTCTGAGACATTTTTGAAACTGGCCTTAAGTAAATTCACATATATAAATTTGATGGGTCAATGAGACATTTGAAACATATTGGAAAATATACAAATTTATACTTCTACCAACTATAGATAAGATTACTTTTCTCTCCACATCCTTACCGATGCTGAGTTTTGTGAACTGTATTCTTTTTTTTTTTCAATCTTAAACTAAAATTTTGTACTGATTTATATTTCTTTAATAAAGAATCAAACATTCTAGTACATGTATACTTTGGGGTTTCTTTACATTTAATTTTTTTTTTTAAGACTTTATTTGACAGACACAGCGAGAGAGAGAACACAAGCAGGGGGAGTGGGAGAGGGAGAAGCAAGCTCCCCGCCAAGCAGGGAGCCCGATGTGGGACTCAATCCCAGGACCCTGGGATCATGACCCGAGCCAAAGGCAGACGCTTAATGACTGAGCCACCCAGGCGCCCTACATTTAATTTTTAATTTATCTTGAGTTGTTAAAAAAAGGCTTAAAAAAAAGTTGCTGTTAAAAATGAACTATTGGGACTTCATCAAGATAAAAAGCTTTGGGGCGCCTGGGTGGCGCGGTTGGTTAAGTGTTTGCCTTCCGTTCAGGTCATGATCCTAGGGTCCTGGGATTGAGCCCCTCAATGGGCTTTCTGCTCAGCAGGAGGCCTGCTTCTCCCTTTCCCTCTGCTGCTCCTCCTGCTTGTGCTCTCTCTCTCTCTCTGTCAAATAAATAAAATATTTAACAATTTTTAAAATAAAAAGCTTGTGCACAGCAAAGGAAACAGTCAACAAAACTAAAAGGCAAACTACGGAATGGGAGAGAATATGTGCAAATGATATATGCAATAAAGGATTATATCCAAATATATAAGAACTTAAGCAACTCAACACCAAAAAAACCCCAAACAATCTAATTTAAAAATGGGTAGAGGACCTGAATAGACATCTTTCCAAAAAGACATACAGATTACCAAGAGACACATGAAAAGATGCTCAAGACATCACTAATCAGGGATTTGCAAAGCAAAACCACAATGAGCTACCACTTCACAGCTGCCAGACGGCTAAATTAACAACTCAGGAAACAACAGGTGTTGATGAGGATGTGGAGAAAGGTGAACCCTCTTACACTGTTGGTGGGAATGCAAGCTGGTGCAGCCACTCTGGAGGATAGTATGGAGGTTCCTCAAAAAGTTAAAAATGAGCTATCCTGCAACCCAGCAATTGCACTACTAGGTATTTATCCAAATGATACACACATAGTGATCTGAAGGGGCACCTGTACCCCAATGTTTATAGCAGCAATGTCCACAATATCCAAAATATGGAAAGACTTCCAGATGTCTATCGACAGATGAATAGATAAAGAAGAGGTGGAGTATGTATATATATATATATAGAGAGAGAGAGAGAGAGGTTCATTACATCAAGTGCCCCCCTTAATGCTCATCATCCAATTATCCCTTCCCCAGACCCACCTCCCCTCCAGCAACCCTCAATTTGTTTCCTAGAGTTCAGCATCTCTTACAGTTTGCCTCCCTATTTTCATCTTATTTTATTTTTCCTGACAAATGTTCATCTGTTTTGTTTCTTAAATTCTACATATGAGTGAAATTATATGGAATTTGTCTTTCTCTGACTGATGTATTTCGTTTAACATAATACACTCTAGCTCCATCCACAGCATTGCAAAAGGCAAGATTTCATTCTTTTTGATGGCTGAGTAATATTCCATTTATCTATCCGTCTGTCTAATCTCCACCTCTTCTTTATCCATTCATCAGTCTATGGACATTTGAGCTCTTTCCATAGTTTGGCTATTGCTGATAATGCTGCTATAAATATTGGGGTGCAATGTACCCCTTCGAATCTGTATTTTTTTATCCTTTGGATAAATACATAGTAGTGCAATTGCTGGGTTGTAGAGTAGTTCTATTTTTAACTTTTTGAGGAACCTCCATACTGTTTTCCAGAGTGGCTGCACCAGTTAGCATTCCCACCAACAGTGCAAGGAGTTCCCCTTTCCCCTGCATCTTTGCCAACACCTGTTGTTTCCTGTGTTGTTAATTTTAGCCATTCTGACAGGTGTGAGGTGGTATCTCATCGTGATTTTGATTTGTAGTTCCCTGATCATGAGTGTTGAGCTATAGTAGGTTTTAGTATCTAGTGTGCTAGATTCTCCCCCAATTATGCAGTGTTTTGTTGTTGTTTTTTTTTTAAACTAGGCACAGAACTTCATTAATCTTTGTTTCAAAATTTATTCCGAGGCTTCTTCAGGTTAGTTAGCTGCAAAGAATGAATTGTGTATAAGCAAAACTGAAATGAGCTGCAGTGTCTAGGGGACTTGGGCTTAAAAATATCAAGAGGTAAGTTTTATCAGATCCATGAACAAAATTTTAAAAAGTAGTTACAATATAAAGTAGCAACTCTCAGTAACTTCTTTGAGTTTTGTCCTCTTCAGAAGCTGACTCAATTCACTTTGTTGCATTCTTGGAAGCCCATGAAAATTATCCACAAGATCTGGAACTTCATCATTATCAGTCTCTTCAGTAGCAAGTGGTGCTTTTCCATCCCCAGATAGTTTAGACAGAATTTCCGCAGTCTCCTTGCGCTAGTCAGACTATCTGCACCAAGCTGGGTTAAGATGCTCGGTAGCCTTTCTGTCAGCAGTTTTGTCTCAGCATGGCCTGTAATGGTCAAAGTATTGGTGGCCAGAGATGCCTGAACTTTAGGGTCACGAAAATGCATCACTGTTCTTTGGTTTGTAAACATAGTCACCTCTTCAATATGAGAGATAGTGTTTACCCCTAATATCCTTTAAGGAGAATTAAAGTTTCTTTTCTGTCATCTGCTATAGCTGTTCTGTGAACCACCTTCTTTCTGCAAGCGGTTCCTTTTCTCCCAGTGCACACTTGTACCTGCAGTGTGGCAAGTTTCTCCTGGCTCATGATCCTTTCTCCTTGTTGGGGTGGAAATGGAGTTGTGCAGGGAACTAGGGTTGTTGCTCAGGGGGTCTTAGGCAGACTAGCTGGGATTACAGGCACACCTGTGGGGATGCCCCCAATTATGCTTTTCCAAATTTCCCCAAATAATACTTATGTATTTATTTTAATGAAAACTTTAATGAAAAATTACTTTTCAAGTAATTTTGATTGTGATTAAATTGACTTTATAATTTAGGAATAATCAACATCTTTAGACTATTGACTCTGTCTAAGCAGAAACTAGTGTCTCTCCATTTATTCTATCATGTATATTAGTAAAATTCTATAGTTTTCTTCATACAGGTTCTGCAGGTTTTTATTAAGTTTAGGCCCAGGGTTCATGTGTGTGAATGAGTTCCTATTTTGAATAGGACTTTTCTTTCTTGCATTATATTTTCAATTAGTTGTTGTTTGTATATAGGAAATTTGGAGAAGTTTTTCCAGTTTGTAGGAAGCTCCTTTGCTTTCCTCTTGTTTACAGTGGAGATTTCTGTAACTCTATTTTCCCCCCCATCCAGTGGTTGACTGAATCATAGTTAAAGAGACCAAGTAAGGCACTTCATCAGGAAGACAAGAAAATTTTTTTTAATTTTAATTTTTATTTATTTTTAACTTTTCTTTTCTTTTTAAGTTTTATTTAATTAAATAATCTCTACACCTAACGGGGGCTTGAACTCACTACCCCAAGATCAAGAGTCTCATGCTCCGACTGAGCCAGCCAAGCGCCCCAAGAAAATTTCTTTTTGTTATATGTTGGACCTATAACATGTTTAACTGATGTGGATAATAAGTCTTAATTAATTAATACCTAATTTTCCCCCTATGCCTGTTACCAGCAATGCTCTGTTGAGCCTCCCACTGGTATTAGGCTTTCTTAACAATTTGGTCCAATTCTGTACCTTTAAAAAAAGCCTTTGTTGTAAAATTGAGGGACAAAAAGGGTTGAAAAGACTTCTCTGACTACATTTTGTTTTATAGTTTTGACTTTGGAACCATGTGAACAGTTCATATAATTAAAAATCTTGACTCAAAAAGGAAAAAAAAATCCCTAAAAATCTGAAACAAATAGATACAAATGAGCCTTGGAGTATATCAGATCGATGGTATAACCGCAGAAAAAAATATTTCAAATGACTTTAAAACTCAATCAGTTGATGTACCTTCCTGGCGGGATATATCTTAAGAAATACAAAGAACCACAATGAAATATTCAGCTGTAATTGGTAGTTCTAATTGTTAGTAGTAATATTAGTATTGTTGCTTTGAAGCTACTTTATGAACTATATATACGTATATATTATATGCATAAACAAGTAATTATGTTAATGTCATTAAAATAAAGATTTTCAGTGTAATAAAAAATACAAAAATATAAAATATAAATAAAAATATAAAATCAAAGAATTTAAAAATCAGAGAATTTAAGGAAAAACGCTACAATATTTCATTTGAATTAGAAATAACCGTATGAATTTGTGATTCAGTTTTCTTTCTAAAATTCACATATTTCCTAGCTTTGTGTACTGAGAGGGCATAGAAATAAGGACAGTCCAATAATGGTGAGCATCCCAGTGCCAGTTGCAGTCTCTAAATGCTGTTTTCCAACAAAAAGAAGCAGGGATCCTTGAAGAAATGGCTGATTGTAAATCTGGAGCAGGAAATGTACAAGCTGAGTTGAGACACCTTGTCATGACAGAAAGAAGGGATGCTAAGAGGCACTTTTAGAGGTTTCTGGAACAACTCATTCTGAGAATTGATGAATAAAGGACAAGAATTATTTGCCCTGGGGCGCCTGGGTGGCTCAGTCGTTAGGCGCCTGCCTTCGGCTCAGGTCATGATCCCAGGGTCCTGGGATCGAGCCCTGCATCGGGCTCCCAGCTCCGCGGGAAGCCTGCTTCTCCTTCCCCCACTCCCCCTGCTTGTGTTCCCTCTCTCGCTGTGTCTCTGTCAAATAAATAAAATCTTAAAAAAAAAAAAAATTATTTGCCCTGCCTTTTCTAAAAGAGGAGGAGGGAGAGGAAACTATTATATACTCTAAAGAACTTACGAGATAAATATCAACCAAATGTGGATCTTTTTGAATCTTGTTCAAACAAACCAACTATAAAAGGGTTTTGTTTTGTTTTGTTTTGTTTTGTTTTGTTTTTTAATTGCAACAACTGGGAAAAATTATACATAGTCTAGGTGTCAGAACATGTTAAGGAATGTGTGTTAAAGGGTTAAATTTGTTAAATGTGATGATGCTTCGGTAGTTATGTTTTTATCTGTTACTATTACTGGAGTTATTTATGGGTGAGATTACGTGACATCTGGGATTTACTTTAATATCTAGCCCTCCCAAAACATAGTGTGAGTGGGGGAAAGAGGTGATGTAAGATTGCAAAAAGCTGGTCATGTTTGAAGCTAAATGATGACTACAGGAAACTTCTATACATGAGTTCATATGCTTTTGTGTTAGTTTCAAAATTTTCATAATAAAAATGTAGGAGAGAAGTCCTTACTCAGCCAAATGGCTCATCTTCCTGGGCTACCTTCTCTGCGATCTATTAACAGATGCCAGCAGAGGTGTCTCAGGAGACTTTATCCTCCTTATAAACTCTCTAGCCACCCTAATAAATGTGTGACCTAAATAAAAACAGTGTGCTGCTTCTACAAACGTGATTTCAAGACAAATCCCCCATCTTCTGGTTCCAACCAGAGTGCCATTTCCTGTATGAAATTTCTAGAGCTGCCCTTATCAAATATGTTCCGAAAGAGTGTCTTGTCCTTTCTGTCGTCTGCTTATGCCTCCAGCACACATCCCTTCCAGCTGGAGGGACATTAATAGGATCTTTCTGAATTTCTTTTCACTTGTTACCTGAAATAGTTAACCGGGCCAATAAAATAGGGATTTATTGTTAGCTCCTGACATCCTTTTAAAATTTTGATGTAAAACATCCTTTATGGATCTACTGTTCCTTGGAGCTTGTAATATGAGATGGACTTTTAAAAAATATCAAAATAAATGACATTTTCCTCTCTTTACTCATTTGGATGTCTATCAAGAAAGAAGTGTGCTTTACAGGAGTTCACTTATATGCTTTTTTTTTCTCTGAAAAATTTGTTTTTAAGCGACACTGTACAAATGATGGTTTTATAGGCTTTTTACTTACATTTATCAAAGGTTTTGTTTTTTGTTTTTTTGTGGGGTTTTGGACCACAAAAAACACTAGGATGGGTGATGAATGAAATGATTCTCATTTTTATAATAATAAAAATCTCAATATTAAATAAGCACTCAAGTTCATCCTCTGCTTTTTGGATTATGTGATGGTTAATTTTATGTGTCAACTTGACTGAACCACAAGTGCCCAGATATTTGGTCAGATATTATTCTGGGTGTGTCTGTGAGGGTGTTTTTGGATGAGATTTAACATTTGAATTGGTGGACTGAGTAGAACAGATTGCCCTCCCTAATGTGAGTGGCCCTCATCCAATCAGTTGATGGCCTGAATAGAACATAAAGGCTGCGCCTCCTGCCTGAGTGCTCTGAACTGGGACATAGAGTTTTTTTTCAGCTTTTGGACTTGAACTGAATTATTGGCTCTTAGTTCTGAGCTTGCTGGTTTGGGGACTGAAACTTACCCTATTGGGTCTCCTGGATCTCAAACCTACAGACTTGGACTGGAACTATACCATTGGCTCTTTTGGATTTCCAGCTTGCCATCTGCCCATCTTGGGACTTTTCATCCAATTCTTTATAATCTCTTTGTGTGTGTGTGTGTGTCAAAAAACAAAGAACAGTGTGTATATATATACACACATTCCATTGGTTCTATTTCTGTGGAAAACCCTAAGGATGATTAACCACTCTGTTGATATCCCTTTGCTTGCTGGGCTGGGGAGCTTAAGGGAACACCACCATATCCATCACAAATTTCTTTACGATTTCAGGTTGTTTTCCTCGGTATTTTTCTTGTTTCTGCAGGCTTGAATTTTAACTTCTGACTCATATTTTCAACTGAAAATTAAAATTAAAAATTAGTACACATTAAAAAAATAGTCAAATGAGAGTGGAGGCCAGGACAGTAAAAAATGCTCCCTTGAGGGGTGACTGGCTGGCTCTGGTAGAGCATGAGACTCTTGGTCTTGGGGTTGTGAGTTTGAGCTCCACATACTTAAAAATAAAATCTTTAAAAAAGATGCTTACCTGAGCACGTGTGTGGCTCAGTCAGTTAAGCGTCTGCCTTCAGCTCAGGTCATGATCCCAGGGTCCTGGGATGGAGCCCTGTATCGGGCTCCCTGCACAGCGGGAAGCCTGCTTTTCCCTCTCCTTCTGCTGTTCCCCTGCTTCTGCTGTTCCCCCTGCTTGTGCTCTCTCTCTTTCTTTCTCTCTCTGTCAAATAAATAAATAAAAGCTTATTTTTATTTTTTATATATTTAAAAGATTCTTATTTATTTATTTGACAGAGGGAGAGAGAGAGCACACAAGCAGGGCAAGCAGCAGGCAGAGGAGTCCGAGATCATGACCCAAGCCGAAGGCAGAGGCTTAACCAACTGAGCAACTCAGACGCCCCTCACCTGTTTCTTTTTATCTTTAATGTTGCCACTAGAACATTACAAATGTGGCTCACTGTTTATTTCTATAGGACAATGATGATTTAGAACATTATGTCTGGATCATTCTGTATGTTGGACCCATGCAAAATTAATTTTTGAGAAGTCTTGGACTATCCTCAAGCCTTCCTTTGGAGTACTTTCAAGGTGGGGCTGGGAGGTGACTTTCTATTTAGTCGTTAGAACTCTTGAACTCCTTAGCTTTCATAAAACAATATCAGGCTCATCTCTGCTGAATTAGAGCGTATGATTCAGCATCATCAGTCAAGATAGAACAGTCACATTCTATATATTGTCAGGGAACATGACCTCATACAGTTGTTCAGTACTTACCATTTGAACAAAATCACATTTTAGTGCTTGTTTAAACAAGTCATGTTATTGCTGAAATTACAGAAGCAAAGATAAACGTTACACATCTTTGTATAGGCCTAGTTCAGGACTAACAATAAATGTTTGCACATACTACAGGGTTTCTTGTGGTAGAAACTAGCTAGCCAGACACTATCTAGACATCAAGTATTTCTTCCTCCTGGGTGCATATATCTTAGCTTTCCTTGGAGTTAGCGTGTAGCCATGTGATTAGGTACTTTCCAGTGGTAGTGGGCAAAGGAGATATACTTCCAGGCCTGGCCATAAAAGCCCACGCATTATTATTCACACATTCTCTATCCCTTCTATGTTAACCTCAGAGGCCACAGTTTCAAGATGGCAAAATGATGAAATGGAAGGATTCTGGATCCTTGAGGCGCCACCTGGAAGAAAGCCACCATGTGAAGTTGCATGACTGACTTTGTGAGTAAGAAAGAAGCCGTTGCTTTTTTAAGTCAAAGATTTTTGCGGTTTGTTACCACAGCATATCTTAGCTTACCCTAACTAATATAGTTATATTTAATACTGACTTTTTAGGGGTTAATATTGGAAATCACATGGGTAAGTTGATTTCCAATTACACATAATTTGCAAAGTACATATGCCCATCAACCAGCAGGAGAACAGCTCTTGAAATATAACTCATGCAAAAATGTGGAAATGCTCCATGTGTCCTTGGAGGCTGATGTGACAATTCATAAAGTCATATCAGAAGAGGATGATAAATTTTGTGAAGTTATAGTTTAGTGATCTACTGGAAGATAGGTACTTATAAATTTCAAACAAAGACAGTACAGGTGGCACTTCTTTTGTTTCTATTCATGATTTCAGGGTTTTAGTATTTCCCCAAATAAAAAGTACTTCTGTTCCTAGATTCTTCTGGGTAGTCGCATTATTTAAGTATTTCTAGATATTTTGGCAGCTCAAAGAATAAAGGCAAAGCACCTCTACCCTTTTGATTTATTTGATGTTATTGTTTTACATATTTATTTTGTAATCAATAAGAATTTTATTTTATTTCATTATTTTTTTAAGAGAAGTCTGTGCCTTTATTGGCTGAACAGGCTACATGAGAATGAAGCGGAGTGGGTGGCGGGGGATGCTCAGCCTGCAGTGCTTCACAAGCCTGTAGGTGGTGAAGAACTGGCCCAGGTGTGTCCAATCATCTCGGGCTTGATTTCCATCTGGTTGAAGGTCTTGCCCTTGTAGACACCCACCAGGCTGCCCCCCTCTTAGGCATGATGATCATGTCCCGCAGGTGCTCCTTAACCACGCGCTATGCCATTGGGGGAGCTTCCTTCTTGGCCTTCTGGAGGCGCTCCAGCAGTGAGTGTGGCTTCCTCCACAAACCGCGGTTCAGCCTGCGCTGCTGCTGGGCGCTGTACCGCTGCCTTAAGGGCTCCTGGGCTGTCCAGCAGCTGGTCGAGGTCTGCGCCGCAGTAGCTGAACTTGCGCTTCTTCTGCTCCACTTCCACTATCTTGTCAGCTCTTGGAAAAGGGAATAGGAATTTTAAGTATAGATCAACACCAACATTACTACTGAAGCTTTTAAAGTTTATATAGTATTTATACTTGTAACAAGCCAATGAGACCATTCTTTTACTTTTAAACAAACACATGAACCCCCCCCTTTTTTTTTAAAGATTTATTTATTTGAGAGAGAGCATGCATGCACAAGTGGGGGGAAGGGCAGAGGGAGAGAATCTTTAAGAGGAGTCCCGCTGAGCTGGGGGCCAGACCTGGGGCTCTATCCCAGGACCCATGAGATCTTGACCTGAGCTGAAACCAAGAGTCGGATGCTTAACTGACTGAGCCACTCCAGTGCCCCACAAAAACCCTTTTCTATATTTTTATCACACAACTATGGTGGGAAATGACATTTGATTTAGAATCCTAGATTGATGTCAAGTATAGCAGCACTTGACAAAGCCAAAGTTGTACTTTTTTGAAGGGGGAAATGGGGTGCGGATAAGAGGAGGAAGAAAAGACCATGAAGAATGATAAACAGAAGACATTTGTAGAGTGATTACTTTCCCCAGAGTTCAGAAGGATATCTCCGTACTTTGTCCTGTCCAGCTGAGTCACAGAATCATACACCTCATAGCTATACTAGTGACAACGTCATTGTCTCCTGTAGTGTTGTTTCTAATAATGCACATGCTTTAAAGTTCAAGAGGACTAATCACAAGGGACTTTAATGCTGAGAGATGCAAAATGTCTGCACTGAGGGCTTTGGGAATGAGATATTTAAGATGGCATAGGTATGATATCTTGAAAATATTAGAAGTTATAACAGAGTCAAGGGTGCCTGGGTGGCTGTCTGTTAAGTGTCTAACTTCAGCTCAGGTAATGATCCTGGGGGCTGGGATCTGGGATTGAGCCCCTCGTCATGCTCTCTGCTCAGCAGGGTGTCTAATTCTCCCTGTCTTTCTCCCTCTGTGCACACTGTCTCTCTCAAATAAATAAATAAAAATCTTAAAAAAAAAAGTTTGTTATAACAGAGTCAGGCTTAGTCATAGTATACAATGGTTATAATGTGAATTTTTACTTCTGTGGTTATTTGCAGGAAACTTAATTCCCAACCAAATTTCTCTTGCCTCTAAGATTACTTCCAAGATGGTTCTTTTTGCC
Source organism: Mirounga leonina (assembly GCF_011800145.1). NCBI lineage: Eukaryota > Metazoa > Chordata > Mammalia > Carnivora > Phocidae > Mirounga > Mirounga leonina. The sequence goes on along the minus strand of NW_023270825.1, from coordinate 57,061,708 downwards.
ACAGTTTACATATGTGCTGAGAAATATAAATTCATTTTAATATAAGTTTAAGAAACATGCTACTTTTTTAAAAGATTTATTTTTGAGAGAGAGAGCGAGAGAGCACGCACATGAATGGGGGGGGGCAGAGAGAGAGAATCTTCAAGCAGACTCCCCGCTGAGCACCCAGTATGAGGTAGGTCTGGATCCTGTGACCCTGCTTAACTGACTGAGCCACCCTGGTGCCCCAAGAAACATGCTACTTGAAAAGTATTGGCAGGTATTTTCTGGAATCTCATAATATGTTCCAAATCCAAATATCAATTACTCACTTATTTTCATCGTTAATGAGGTTAACTAAGTTGGTATCCAATGTCCCTTCAGTTAGAGAATACTGCTTAGTCCAGAGGGTAACTTTTGTAAAAAAGAAAAAAAAAAGAAAAAAGAAAAGAAAAAAAATTACTGATAACAGTAAAGTTAATACAATAGTGGAGACTTTTTTGGAATTTCCTTAAGTGATATCAAGATCGGCAGTGTTGAAGTGAGCAAGGACGTGGTTAACATGCTTTAAAATTTATAACTAGAGGGACACCTGAGTGGCTCAGTAGGTTAGGTCAAGTGTTGGACTCTTGATTTTGGCTCAGGTCATGATCTCCGAGCAGTCTGCGTGGTTTCTCTTTCTCTCTCTCTGCCCTTCCCCCACCCTGCACTCTCTCTCACTCTCTCTAAAATAAATAAGTCTTTGAGAAAAATTTATAACTAGAAAGGGAATTTGTCATTCCTAAACCAACCATAATACTAACAATATTCAAACAGTTCCAGAAACTTCCAAAATAATGTGGCTTGTGAAGATAAATTCCCAACATCTTTTTCATCACATTGTGGGAGACAAAGAAATAAACAAAACATAGTCCCACATGACCCAGGAAAAAAATCGTAAGTTGTCAGCTTAGACTCACTGGCTGGGATGACATCATGCCACATTTTCTGGGGTCTCAACTAGCAACCTTGCCCCACAAAAACTTTGTAAGTCAATAAAAATCTTATTAATTTGATGTCAAAATATTTTTTGGTGGAGAAAACATATACTTAAGATGGTTGTTGTGTGAAATCTTATTGTAATGAAAAATGTATACTTACATACATCATAAATGGGAGTGTTTAAAAATACTGTGTCCTGAGGAAATGTAAAATAAACTCCTGAGGTGATAATAATACAAAATGTCTGGGACCTTTGTTATATGATTGCCTTCTATGAAGCTTTGGTGAGCTCAAGTCATATTTACTCCTGAGGCTAAAAGGCTGGTATATTTAGTAGTATTATTAGAGTGAATTTAGTGGATTAATTCTGGTTTATGGACAAAGCCTTGGAAAAGACCTTCTCAAATGGTTTCTTAATGTCTTCATCATTAACAATGCATTGTTAATAGAATTTGCTGAATTAAAATGGTACCATATGCATTTTCCTGAGGTTAGTCAGATTGTATACTTTTGTTGTTTTTTAAACTAAATAGTAGGCTTGTGTGTGGTGACTCATTGATTGTTATCCTGTAGATACAGGCTTAGGAGAAGAAAAAACATGTCTGCTTGAACTATGGATCCTGCTGGATCCATTCCATCTCTAATCCTTTCTGCTCTGTGAGGCTGCCTATGGAGGAGAGGCCAGTATTCACAGCCCAGAGCACCTACCTCACCTCATTCAGCCCTTATTAAACCTGCAGAGACTGAGGTCTCTGCTTTTTTCCCTTCCCAACCTGCCAGTTATTTCTCTCTTCCTTTCTCACTGCCACCTTCTGCCACCACTTCATTAGGAGTAAAGCTTATTTGGAGGAGAGTTATGTAAAAAGAGACAAAATTGCCTGGCAGTGTATTGGGACAAGAATGGGTCATGGAAATTATTTATTTGAGAAACATTTTAAAAACTAGTTATTATGTTTCCAAGTGTATTTTAATTAAATTTGATGAGTGTTGTAATTGATTTTTATTTTGCATTTCTTTTTGCACACTCACTGTCATATTTGTGTGATTTATCTAATCCTTGTGATTTATCTAATGAAAAAAGTCACAAAAGATCCATTTATTTGTTTAAACACCTTCAACTTTGAACTGGTAGAAAGGCTCAAAGGTAACCTTTATTGGAATTTTGTCTTCCAACAGTGAAAAGATATATTTATTTTGCTTTCAATAATCTTATATATTAAGTATCTTTCTATTCCGCTAAAGAATTAATAAACCTCATGAAGAGAATTGGCAAAATTAAGAGTTCTCCACATAATTCAGATAAAATAAGCTTTTGGCTTAAATGTTAACTTTAAAATGACTTTGAACTGTTCTGTATGGTAGAATGGTAATGGATACATGATTATACATTTGTCAAAACCCATAGAACTCTATGCTACAAAGAGATAATTTTACTGTATGCAAATTTTTAAAAATCAACTTGAGGGCACCTGGGTAGCTCAGCCGGTTAAGTGTCTGTCTTCGGCTCAGGTCATGATCCCAGGGACCTGGGATCAAGTCCCACATCGGGCTCCCCACTCAGTGGGAAGTCTGCTTCTCCCTCTCCCCCCCCCCCCGCCCCGTTCTCCCATTCTTTCTCACAAATAAATAAAATCCTTAAAAAAAAAATCAACTTGAATGGCAAGGGAACCCAAGATGGAATGTAGGCTATGGCAAATAAATCTAGCTGTATTACAAATGAATGACATAACCACACTGAAGGGGATGGGGAGGAAAGGAGCTGACCTAAATAGCTTTGTAAAAAAGTGTTTTGATTAGCTACTGTAAGGCTAAAGACAAAAAGTGTTATTCATAAACATTTAAGTCTGATTGGTAAATTTGTTTATCACAGGGTCTGTGTTATCAATTTTGAAACTATTTTACATGTATGCTAGGGTTGAACAAATAAGTAAATATAGATAATGAGCCAGTTTTCTTACTGTTGGACAACTTACTGTTGAGTTCTTTGATAGTCCTCCCTCCAGGAGATGGAATTAGATTCCCCTTTCTTGAAAGTGGGCTGTACTTAGTAACTCCCGTCAAATGAACAGAATACGAAAGAGGAAAAACAGTTACTTTACATTGGAGACACCTGGCGAACCTTAACCAAGTAATCAAGATTAATAGTACCAATAATTAGATATATTGATATCATGTACACCCACTGATAGGCTGTGATGAGAAGGGTACACCACTCTGATATTCTTCCCATAAACTCTATAGCTTCAGTCTAATCATGAGGAAGCATCAGATAAATCCAAATTGAGGGACATTAAAAAGTGTCAATATATGAAAAGCAAGGAAAGAATAAGAGACTGTCACAGAAGATTGTCCTAGAAGATTGAGGGGAAATGACAACTAAATACAATGTAGTATCCTGGATTTGATCTAGGAACAGAAAAAGGACATTAGTTGGAGAACTAGGGAAATCATAATAAAGTCTGTAATTTATTAATGTATTGTAGTAATGTTAATTTATTATGTTTGATCATTGTACTGTGCTTATATAAGGCTATATAAGGTGTTAACATGGGGAGAGCCTGGGTCAAGGGTATACAGGAACTCTATATTTACAACTTTTCTGAAGATCTAAAATTGTTTCAAAATAAGTAAGCCTTTTTTTTAGTATCATGTTATGTTAATCACCATACATTACATCATTAATTTTTGATGAAGTGTTCCATGAGGGATGGGGTGGCTAAGTAAGCCTTTTTTTAAAGATTTTATTTATTTATTTGAGAGAGAGAACAGCACAAGCAGGCAGAACGGCAGAGGGAGACGGAAAAGCAGACTCCCCGCAGAGTAGGGAACCCTATGTGGGACTTGATCCCAGGACCCTGGGATCATGACCTGAGCTGAAGGCAGACATTTAACTGACTGAGCCACCCAAGCGCCCCTAAGTAAGCCTTTTGAAAACAGGCTTGTGAGTAATTTCTCAAAACCATCAAATTTTAATTTTTTTCTGAAAATAAGTTGCATTGCTTTACTTTCATTTACTTCACATGTCCTAAACCAAACTCATGATCTTCCTCCACCTCTCTTCCAAACCTGCTCCTCTCCTGTGCTCCTGTGTCAGTAAATGGAGCGACCACATTCTCTCTCAGTTGTCCAACTAGGAAACAGAATCATCCTTGACATTTTCTTCTCCCTTGCTTCACAAAAAATTAATCACCAATACCTAATCACAAATCCTGAATATCTCCTTTATATTCTAGAAATGAGTTGTCTTGTTTGTCTTCTCCTGTAGATTATAACCTCCATGGGGGCAAGGATGTTCTCTGTCTGCTTTATTCCCCCATGTGTTCCACATGCCTCACATAGTATCTGGTACATAGCAAACACTCAAAAGCTATTGTTAAAGAAAAGAATGAATGCACATTTTATTGTATGTTACTATTTAATGGTATTTTCACATCCCAATCCCTTCTATCCAAGATAGTGGGATGCATCCATATATCTCCTTTATTTATTTGTTTTTAATCTGTGGTTTTAATGAGACCACATTAACAGAAGTTTCACCAAGTCCAATTTGATGTTCTGATTGCAGTAGTCAGTGATATTTCAGAGAATCATGTGATAGCTGAGCTGGAAGGACTTGTAGAGGTCCTTTAGCACAAGTTTCTTGTTCTATGAGCAAAGACTTTGAAGCTCCAAGGCGCTAAGTATTTTGCCATATCCTAGCATGAGTCCATTGACAGAGGGCATTTTTTCCTATGTCCCAGGGAATCTGGAAGAAAGAGGAGAGAATGAAACAAAACGAGAATGATAGTAGTAGATCCATTATTCTATACATCTTTGAAAGAAGTAGATAAATAAGCAAAAATAACATATCTATTCATTTCTATGCAGAAATTTTATTCTATATACTCTTTTAAAAATTTACTTATTTGGGGGAGGTATAAAAATTAAGTTACTGGGGTGCCTGGGTGGCTCAGATGGTTGAGCATCTGCCTTCAGCTCAGGTCATGATCCCGGAGTCCTGGGATCGAGTCCCGCATCGGGCTCCCTGCTCTGCGGGAAGTCTGCTTCTCACTCTGCCTCTCTCTCTCTCTCTCATGAATAAATAAATAAAATCTTAAAAAAAAATTAAGTTACTGATATTTTTGTGAGTTAATTTTTTTCTTAAAGAAGCTTGAGAGTATGAGGTACTTAGGGACATGGACACCAAACGAAGTAGGAAGGAAAGGTATATAAATGGGGACAGGATGGTGGCAGACAGTGAAGGAGGATGATTTTGGAAGGGATGGCGTAAGAGTACATAAAATTAACCCATATTGGTTCTTAAAAGACATTAAGCTATTGATGACTAGGAATTAATTGGAATACTAAATACATCTGTACTATTATTGCTCATTAACTTATTCATATAGCAACCTCTCAAAGCATTACCTACAGTGTTTGGGAATCCAAAGGTTTTCCAAAACTTTGCTTGCTGGAGGTTAACACTGCTGCTACTAATACCAATGCAAAGATCAAGATATATATGAGATCCAATTCCTTTTGTCAAATTTTTTAAAAGAAAATTTAATCAAAAGGATTACCTGACTTTCTTTTTGAAATGAGAGAAAGAGAGCAATTGAGCAGCACAGCTGAAGATAAAATTTCATTTAGTCACGGGGCATAAAGAATCTTAAAGTAAATCAGTTCGGGGCGCCTGGGTGGCTCAGATGGTTAAGCGTCTGCCTTCAGCTCAGGTCATGATCCCAGCGTCCTGGGATCGAGCTCTGCATCGAGCCCCGCATCGAGCCCCGCATCGGGCTCCCTGCTCAGCGGGGAGCCTGCTTCTCCCTCTCCCTCTGCCTTTCTCCCTGCTCATGCTCTCTCTCTCTCTCTGTATCTCTGTGTCTCAAATGAATAAATAAAATCTTTAAAAAAAAAAAAAAAGAAAGTAAATCAATTCATTTATTCATTCATTCATGTATTTTTCGTTCATTCAGAAAAGTTATTGAGTCATCTATTTATCAAGTGATTTAACCTAAGATACTAGAAGAATAAGTAGAAGTTAGCAAAGCAAAAAAAAAAGTGAAGTTATATGATAAAAACACAAATAATGTTATTCTCTTCCTTAAAACCTCCTATGGCTTCCCACTGCACTTAGGATAAAACTTACACTTATTGCCACAGCCCAAAGTCCCTGCATGGTTGGACCTCTGTCTCCTACCTCATCTCCTACCACTCTCCACCTGCCTTTTTGTTTCTTGATTGTATATGCCAACTTACTTTCCACCTTAAAGCCTTGTCTCTTACATACTGGAATGCATCTGCTATGCCTCCTTCATTTTTTTTCTTTAAGTCTTTGGTAATCAAGCTTCAGACAATGAAGTATGACCTCCTTCTTAATTCTTCCCTCTGCACAGAATGTTCTGCTTTCCTATTCCCCTATCTTAAGTCAAATGTCACTCACCAGAGATGACTCCCTGACAACTTTATCTAAGTAGACACTTTTCTCCGTAATAACTTATCACTACCTGCAATTATCTTGTTCATTTATTTGTTTGCTTGTTCTTGTCTGTCTGCCTTCATTAGCATGCAAGGTTCATGAGAGCAAGGACTTTGTCCTGTTCACTCCTATATCTCCAATCTCTAGAAGAGTGTCTGACACATTCTGGGCATTCAATAAATAATACCTATCTACCCTGAAGGATGAGATTTGTATGTAAAATATTAAGCTCACTGGTACAAAATTGGTGCTCAACAAACATTAAATTCCTTTCCTCTGCATAGATGAGACTAATCAATTCAATCCCCTGCTCAGCAAATATCTCACATGTATCATCTTGGATGTCAAGGATGTTGTGTACTATTATTCAAAAACACATAGTAAAGGAATAATGAGCATGTATGGGATATTCTCTTTTTGCTTCTACCAATCCACTCCTCAGTCCCCTGCTCCAAAGGGGTTCCCTTATTCTCTGGCATCTGGCTGGGTTTGGTCAATAGAAGTTACTGCTGGGAGTTCAGAAAGTAGAAGAGTGAGGTTTTCCTGACTGAGTTCCTGTTGGGCAGACCTCTTCTATAGTTCTCTCCAGGTAGTGCTCATTGTACCTTCATGCCTGGGGACATTACATCCCTTGTTGGTTTCCCTGAACCCTCTCTACACTGTTGCAAATAGTCCCTCCTGAAAATTTCCTCAATCACAGAGTAGTGTCATCCCTCAAAATGGAACACTCATCTGTTTCCTGTTAGAACTCTAATACAGACAGAATAAGAAAAAGCGGACAGAATTAAAACATGCCTTCAGATTTTTTTTTTAAAGATTTTATTTATTTATTTGACAGAGAGAGAGAGACAGCGAGAGAGGGAACACAAGCAAGGGGGAGTGTGAGAGGCAGAAGCAGGCTTCCCGCGGAGCAGGGAGCCCGATGCGGGGCTCGATCCCAGGACCCTGGGATCATGACCCGAGCCGAAGGCAGACACCCAACGACTGAGCCACCCAGGCGCCCCTAAAACATGGCCTTCAGCAGCACAAAAGCAACAAAGGTAAAAGGAGCCATGGAGTGACACACACAAAACAATGTGTGTGTTCTGCCATCTCCCTGTTTAGTGTCTTTGGATCACTAGTGTCTGAGGTTGGGTCCTCCAGAAGTAGATGATGAGAAGATTTTGGGGTTCAAGGGATCACCACTTGTGAAAGGAAGAGGGAGAAAGCAGGATTAGGCAAAGGGCAAAGTCAAACCACAGTGCAGGATCTACAAAGCTTCAGTAAACCCAATAGGGAGCTCTGGAGTGAGGAATGCCTGTCAGTGTTCCACAGAAGGTTCAAATGACCCCACCTTTGTACTCCCTTGTCATTGATCCACTAGATCACACAGGGAGGGGTGTCTGCCAGAGGCTAACCTGCCACCTGTACTCCCTGCAGCTGAACAGAAGGTCTTACCTTAAAGAGGGAATATGGGGGGCCATCTCTATGTCTTCCACACCAGTTTGAATCTTAATCGTTCTTGGGCCTTATCTCTCACTGTCTACCATGGGAACTGTTTTCAAAGGCTTTGTTCTAGTTCCCTTCCCTAGTAAAAACCACCCCAGCTTAATTAGTTCAGCTTCTCCCATGTACTTCTGATCAAATTTCTCTATCTAATAAATTTCCAGAGTGACAGGTAGCTAGGTGAAAGAAATATGTTCCTACTTTAGGAAATCTGATGTACTAAGAGACAAGATAGTACTATATAGTATCAGAAATAATACCATCAAGCAGTAGAAGTATAGCATTGATGATTATGTCTTCATATTGTCATGGAAAGGGTTGCTCTGTGACATTATCTCTAAGATACTGAACATGTGTGGTTTTGATGATTCATTCTTTAGCTTTATGCAGGAAGTACTCTTACTTCTTGTATATACAGTTTCTGAAGAATGCCATAGTTCTTCCAAATCAGTATTCCTGACTGTTACCATTAAATCTTCCTCAGCAGCAGTATATTTTAATATTGACACAACAGTTGACCTGCAAAATGCATCAGCAATTAGATAATATCTAATTAGCTTAATAGGGCTGTCTTTATAGTGAAACTGATGCTTTGATTTCTTTAAACCAAATGCTCTTACCCCTTTCACATACCACCTCTTCACCTGGGTCTATTAGAGAAGGTTAACATTATACTATCACATTTCAGATATCTTGTTAAATTATATTTAAGTGATGATCTGAAAATAAAGTGAAATAATCTGAGTGCATTAAGTAACAAGAAAGTGGGAACATTTCTAGTAGAAGAAAATCTCCAGGCTGGTATCTTAGGCAAAAATTTTTCTCCTGTTTTTCTTTTTTTTCTTTAATTTAGGTTTTATTTATTTATTTTTGTGAGAGAGAGGGAGAAAGAGAGCGATCACACAAGTGGGGGGGTGACGCAGAGGGAGAAGCAGACTTCCCCACTGAGCAGGGAGTCTGATGCAGGACTTGATTCCAGGACCCCAGGACCATGACCTGGGTCGAAGGCAGACAGACGTTTAACCGACTGAGCCACCCAAGGGCCCTCTCCTATTTTTCTTGACTCAAATTTCCTTAAGTCCAATCAATAGACAAATTTAAATTTAGCTGTGTTCTTAACTTAAAACAAAATTGGGGCACCTGGCTGGCTCAGTTGGTAGAGCATGCGAGTCTTGATGTTGGGGTTGTGAGTTTGAGTCCCACGTTGGGTGTAGAGATGGCTTAAAAAAAGAAATCTTAAAAAAAAAACAAAATTTGGGCACCTGGGTGGCTCAGTTGGTTGGGCGACTGCCTTCGGCTCAGGTCATGATCCTGGAGTCCCGGGATCGAGTCCCGCGTCGGGCTCCCTGCTCGGCGGGGAGTCTGCTTCTCCCTCTGACCTCCCCTCTCTCATGCTCTCTCTCTCTCTCAAATAAATAAATAAAATCTTTAAAAAAAAAAACCAAAATTCAAATAATTAGTTCAGAATTTAACTGTAATGTCTTTAATATTGAATACAAAAAAGGAAAAAGAACATTAATTATTAAATATTCTTGATTTGATATTATAGATTATGCAAATAATTGTGCACCAAATTTTGAAGCTGAAGAGTTAATCCTTTAAATGTCTTTGACAACATAGCTTATAGACTTGTAAAAGTGTTCAAGAAACTAATCTTTTTTTTTTTTTTTTTACGATTTTATTTATTTATTTGAGAGAGAGAGAGAGCACAAGCATTGCGGAGAGGCAGAAGGAGAGGGAGAAGCAGGCTCCCAGCTGAGCAGGGAGCCCCATGTGGGGCTCGATCCCAGGACCCTGGGGCCATGACCCAAGCCGAAGGCAGACGCTTAACCGACTGAGCCACCCAGGCGCCCCAAGAAACTAATCTAAAGCTTTTTGAGTGTGCATGTGAACAACTGTACAGTGATCTGATTGCCAGCCAAATGATCCTCAAATTCATGTTCTATCAGATTCTTTCTAAAGATGTAAAAATCTTTGATCTGAGAGGGGGCTTCTTACTATTGTTTTTGGAAAACAAACACACTGTTTTCTTTTTGTTGTTGTTGTTGTTGTTTTTAGGATCCTGAAAGCAAAAGTCCTTCACTTTAGCTTGCTCAGGTGCTGGATATTTGCTTTGTTATGTCAGACAACTAGAGGGGAGTGTGGTGTCATACAACTGCTGTATTCTGGAAGCCATGCACTCGGTGGCATGCCCAAATATAGGGAAGGGGTACAGCAAAGAAGGAGTTAGAAAGATACTTTCTCAAGGTTGAAATAAGACAACTCTGGTTTCCCCAAATCTACCGAGATCTAGTGTTTTACATAGAAAGTCCCAATATAGGGCTTTGATCCCCTTTAAGCAGCAATAACATTAGGTAATATCTAGCTAGCTTAATAGTACCTCAGTTTCCTCATAAGCAAAATATTAACTACCTTAGACAGTTGATGTGAGAGTTAAATCACATAATTGTTTAAGACAATACCTGGAACATAAGAAGTACTTACCACTTTGAACTATTATTCTTAACTAAATACAAGTTTCAGTTTCATAGTAACACTGAAGGTTTTTGAAATATGAAAGTGGGATTTTTTAAAAATAACTTTCATCATATTTCAAAGCCATGGTTTTAATATAAGTTACTACTGCTTCTACATATAACTATATACTTTCTCCATTGATACTGTTATTTGCATGCAGCAAATACCCTGTATTTATTGACTGATTTAAAGACTTTAACATAAAGTTGAGCTACCTTTTTGTAGAGGCCTGTTTAAGAACTGTTCTGTTGAGTGCAAGGTACCTTTAAGTGAGACTGTTTTACATGGGTCAACTTTATAAGCCATGAGTCCAACTAAAAATCTCTGTTAATTATTAAACCCTTATGTATTATCTGGATACCTGACACTGCAGATTGCAAACAGAGAGCACTTGTCCCTCAAGTTAAGCCTAAACACCAGTTGAAAAATGTAATTGTCAAGGGATTCAGAAAAACAAACCTTTTCTCTTAAATTTAGTGGAGAGAGTGGGATATCTCTTGTTTTGGCTGACATATATACGGCCTAAACAATTGGCTTAAACCTTGTTTGGGATTCCTGCTTGTTTTAGCATGGCGGAGCTTGGAGTTCACAGAATCTTCCTTTTGGTAATTTCTCTGATAAAGTGTCTGGAGGGCACAAAACTGCTGGCAGATTTTAAAAAATGTGGTGACTTGGAGTGTGAAAGTAAGTTTGTTTTTCTTTTTTTCCTTCTTTTCCTCTTAAACTAAGGTTCTGAAATGACATGTTATTTGTACATGTAGGATAGAAGTGAGCAGTGATGTCATTGAGAAATATTTGCCATTATAAAATACACTTACCTATAAAAAGAAAGTGCTAGAAGCAAAGCATATTGTAATAATTTTTAATATAAGTGTATCAAGGGGCAAAGATCAGCCTGATATATAAATATATCAGAAATGATGAAGGTATTAATCCAGGCCTCAAAAACAAATCAGCACTTTTACTGTTTTTTAAGGTAGCTAAATTGATTTGTATTGATTTGTATTAAAAAGATTTCAAGCCATTTGATAGTTCTTTATTTATGAAGCTCTTACATTTTTTAGTTTCTTTTTTTTTTTTTTAAGGTTTTATTTATTTATTTGACAGAGAGAGAGACACAGCGAGAGCAGGAACACAAGCAGGGGGAGTGGGAGAGAGAGAAGCAGGCTTCCAGCAGGGCAGGGAGCCCGATGCGGGACTCAATCCCAGGACACTGGGATCGTGACCTGATCCGAAGGCAGACACTTAACGACTGAGCCACTCAGGCACCCCTATTTTTTAGTTTCTATTTCTCAATCAGAACTTTCTGATTCTCACAAGTTTTCTAAAAATGCGTTTATTTCTTATCACCATGATTTATCGTTTAAGCTTTATCAAACATTAATCATTTCCATGTTCATTTATCATGTAAAAATAATGAAATCAGTGTTAAGAGTACATAATTTTATTTATATACTTGAATATTAACTTTCTCCTATCTTCTACAAAGAAAAACTAATTTTCATTTTATTGCTTAAGAAGTATTTTCTGTTATTAGCATTATGGTGCAAGATGAATAGTATCACAATATATTACATCTGTTTCAGATATGTTCTGTCTCTTCAGTATGTGAGAATTATTTCTGATTTGCAACATGTAAATTAAAAATGCAAAATATTATTAGTGGGAAAGTAATAATTTATAAGTAAATTTTTTTGAGTAAACATTTTCCTTAATCATTTGGATATGTAATTTGATATATAGAGATTTACTAGATGATGTTTTATAATAGTAATAATTTTTCTTTCCCTCTTTACAACTTCATTTTAGTTTCCTTAGGGCCAGACATGAAACATGGAAAGGGAACTTTCAAATTTATAGTAATTTATAATGTTATTTTAACTTTAATCATATGACTTAATCAAAATGTTTTACATGTTAGTATAATTATAATAGGTAATATGGTATGTATATTACTTTATGTATTGAAGGGTTAAATTTAGTGTATCTAGTTCTGATCATAGTTATTGAGGGCCTATTATGTGCTGAGTCTGGAGGGGTAGGAGTGTGATTTAAGAGGAACAAAATGAAATGTCAGTTAAGTTTCTTGACCTCCAGGAATTAGGTCAACATGAAAAAGTAAATAGCAATACAACATAAGGATAATAGATAATATTGAAGTTCAGAAAAGGGGCAGAATAGGCTGGACCAATTTGGGATGTCTCACAGAAGAAGTAGGATATGAGCTCATCACAAAGAGAGACTGAAGGGTTTCTAGGCTTAGGAAAGAACAGAAAGAAAAATCTCAGAATATGGAAGGCAGATATTGCAGTAAAAATAATCTCAGTGAAAATCTGGCTCCACCATTTATCAGGTGTGTGACCAACTCTCTAAGACTTAGTTAAAGGCTCATTTGTTAGACTGTTATAAGATTTTTGACCTTATAGGTCTGTTTGGGGATTTAATAAAATAAAGATATGAAAGAGTTATCATAATGCCTGGAATATACAGAAGTCCCCATTACCCATGGGTCACTTTCCATGGTTCTAGTTACCTGGGGTCAACCATGGTCCAAAAGCAGATGATCCCTCTTCTGACATGCAGTCAGAAGGTCAATAGTAGCCCAACTCTATGTCACAGTGCTTACCTTGTGTACCTCACTTCAGCTCATTAGGGAGGCATTTTATCATCTTACGTCATTGTAAGAAGAATAAGATATTTTGAGAAAGAGAGATTGGTCACATAACTTTTATTACAATACATTGTTATAATTGTTCAATTTTACTATTATTGTTGTTGACTCTTACTGTGCCTAATTTATAAATTAAACTTTATTATATGTATGTATACATAGGCAAAAAACATAGTGTATATAGGGTTCAGTACTCTCTGTGGTTTCAGACACCCACTAGGGGTCTTGGATCATATCCCCCACAGATAAGGGGGACTACTGTAGTAGGTGCTAGGAAGAAAACAAATTATCTTCACCTTTCCTTCCTGACAAGAATGATAATGACATATTCCAGGGACAATGGATAGATGAACTTGACTGTAAAGGAATAAGAGGAAATCATTTTAAATAAGGAAGAGGATCAGGTTATGAATAGCCTTGGATACCAAGCCAAAGAACTTAGAATTGATTCTGTGTGCAGTGGGAAGTCTATGTAGGTTTTTGAGGTGATAAATAATATGAAGAAATTAGCATTTGGAAATACATAGGGTAGACTGGAGGAGGGCAAGATGGGAGGGGGAGAAATAACATTTTAATTTAAATTGTGTGTTTTTCTCACGTTTACATAGCTTTAATAAGCAGAGTCTTAGCTGTGAGAGATTACAAAGGACCTGACTGCCGATACCTGAACTTCACTAAGGGAGAAGAGATATCTGTTTATGTTAAACTTGCAGGAGAAAGGGAAGATTTGTGGGCAGGAAGTGTAAGTATCTAGTTTTAAAAACTGAATGTAAAAAAAAAAAAAAACTGAATGTAGAATAAATGACTAGCTTGTACAGAATACCTGGTTTTCATTTCTAAAGGAACTTTAATAATTTTAAAGCACTTTACATATATAGTATATATGTAATATATATATTTAAAACCCTTAACATATTTTTAAAAAAAATATTTATTTGTTCGAGAGAATGAGAGAGATAGAGAGAGCATGTGCATGAGTTGGGGGAGGGGCAGAGGGAAAGAACCTCAAGTAGATTCCCCGGTGAGTGTGGAGCCCCACATGGGGTTTGACCTCATGACCCTGAGATCAGGACCTGGGCCAAAATCAAGAGTCAGATGCTTAACCAACTGAGCCACCCATGCACCCCACCCTTAACATATTTAAACAAATAAAAAATGGTCATGTTCAGTCTTGGTTCAGGGAACACAAGCAGGGGGAATGGGAGAGGGAGAAGCAGGCCTCCCGCTGAGCAGGGAGCCCGATGCGGGGCTTGATCCCAGGACCCTGGGATCATGACATGAGCCAAAGGCAGATGCTTAACGACTGAGCCACCCAGGCACCCCGGTTCCAGAATTTCTATAAAAGTAATATTTTCGGAAGACATTCTGGTTGGGATAGAGAACTAAGAGTGCCTTGAAATTATTTTTACATAGCATGCATAGTTTTTGAAGTTAAGTTTTATATTTACTTGGAGAATAAAATTTAGAGGTGGAGATTATGGGATGTCTAGGCAACACCAGTGATCCCATGGTGCTGTCAATGGCTTAGTTTAAGAGAGACTGGGAAGTTTTAGTTAATCAGATTAAAAGACATGTCTTTCTGAGCAAATAAAGGATGGCTAGGTTTTTTTAAGATTTTATTTATTTGAAAGAGAGAGAGAGAGCACAGGTGGGGTTGGGGGAGAGTGCAGAGGGAGAGAGAGAAACAGACTCTCTGCGGAGCAGGGAGCCTGATGTGGGGTTCGATCCCAGGACCCCGAGATCATGACCTGAGCCAAAGGCAGATGCTTAACCGACTGAGCCACCAGGCGCCCCAAGGATGGAGTTCTTATTGAAGAGATCCAGAGAGATGAGTAGCCTAGAGAATCAAGGTATATGAATTTTTCATGAAAAACAACAATGACAACAATTGGGAGAGCCTTTTATTTGGCCCAGAGTCCTATTACACTGAAATTCCTAGAAGCCTGAGTAATCTCTCTAAATATATAACAGGAAAATTAATGATTAATGTTTTCAACTGGAAACACATTTGTATCTTTGATGGTATCGTTATGCTTTATAATGAAAAGATGCTGTAAGCAATTTTACTTCCAAGCTGAACAAGCGTGACCAACCTGATGCATACATCATTTCCATATTGAACATGCAACAGATTTTTCTGTTGTGTAATCCCTGTGATCACTATTCAAAGGAACAGGTTCTGTTTGGATCCTGCTTTTTAGCATTAGGGGCTGTATGACTGAACCCCTGACTGTCAGTGGCCAGAATTATTTGGCTTTTGCAGTTCCCAAGATTCCTTACTGCTTATGGTCTCTTACACATGCCAGTGGATGTCTTTGAACAAATTAGAGGCAACCAATGCAGCTGTAAGAAAAGTGACACGGTAGGGATCGTAAGAGGAAAGGAAAGCATTCTTTCTTGTTTTCTATGTGTGAAAATGATAGTTCCACGCAAAAGCAGCGTGTACTGTGTGAAGGCAGGGTGAAGTTTCAAGCATAGTGAGTTCCTTGCATTAGGTGTTTTAATCCAGGCAGGCAGCTGTTTAAGAAACCATACTGCAGACTGCAGAGTTCACTCACAGACTATCAATTTCCAAGTAGCTGCAGCAACTACAGAGCTGGAAGAATCACAGTTGAGGTGTAATGGTGCTAGATCAAAGGACCAAAAGACGGTCTTTAAACTTTGCCAGGGATAGGAAATGGGCTGAGAGTGGTGAAAGCTTCACTCTTGGAGGACATCTTCTATGTACTTAAACTGGATTAAGAAGATCCCTATTACCAAGGTAGCCCCAGAAAAGTTGAAGGGAACCAAATGCTCCCAGGAGGACTCATAGATCTTTGCTGTTCTGATGAATCCATCTTGCCCTTCAGAGTTTAAACCTCTTACTTGATTTTGACATCCTGAAAATGTTGAACATGTCACAGCTCCGTCTAGATGGCTACTGTCACCATTCCTTTGCCTTTTGATATTCCAGGTTGACAGTATAAGTCTGGGGTCCATCTCGGTAAGGAAGGTCATTGACAAACATAAAAAGGAAGAAAATCGGTGTGTGGGGTGGTTTTCCCTCAGAAGATTGAAAAAGTGGCCTTTTACAACTTGGCTTTTTGTTCCCTCAAATTAATACTATTCTTTTGAATAATAGGGGTATCTTGCCGGCTTAGTTGGTAGAATGTGTGACTCTTGATCTTGGGGGTTCTAAGTTTGAGCCCCACACTGGGTGTAGAGATTACTTAAAAATAAGATCTTAAAAAAAAGGAATATGATTTCACTCACTTTCTTTTAGATGGCAAGTGAAAGCCAATTAATGTTTGTGATTTGGGATAGATGAAAGCCAAGGACATGGGGGCAAAATTAGGCTCAATGGTTATTATAGCTTTGATCACTCTTCCTTGCTAATCTTTATTCTTCATTTTGGCAGAAAGGAAAGGACTTTGGATATTTTCCCAGAGATGCAGTCCAGATTGAAGAGGTGTTCATATCTGAGGAAGTTCAGATATCAACTAAAGTGAGTATTAATAACATTTCTGTTGTTAATTGAATTTAAAATTTCTTGGCTAAAGCAGTTTTCTGTAGTATAAGTGTCCATTGGTTAAGTATCTTGTATAGTGAATACATAAAATAGTTGGTCTGAGAACTCACTCTAGGAATAGTTTGAGTATGTGAATAAAATTAGGTAAGACAGAATTGATGACAGGCATACTGCTTTCTGAAAAATTTACAGACAGGTAGTAGAGTGAAGTGGTTAAGAGCATCATGGATTCTGGACTGAGTTCAAAGCCTGACTGTGGCCTTGTATGCCTTAATTTTCTAATCTGTAAAATGAGGATGATGATTATAATATAGTGCTACTTTTTAAACTTATTGGGGAAAGATGAACATATGTAAAGTATATAGAACAGCACTTAGTAAGTGCTATATAAGTATTAGATATTATTACTAATGTTATTATCCCATTGGGACAAAATTTATTTCTCATCACTCTCTCTAGGTCTCATAACTGTACAATTTCTTTTTTCTGTTGAGTTTTAAATGAACTTGATAATGTTGGGTTTGATAATGTTGGGCTTGATAATGAGAAAAGGAATCAGAAAGTGACTTTTCAATATGTAAATTTGATTAGCCCATTTAATTCAGATTCCAGGTAAAGGCAACTTACCTTAAATAAGGTCAATGTGAAGTGAGTTAGCCTAGTCAAGAAAACTATTATCTGGCTCTTTCCCATCATAAATTCTGGGATTAACAGTCAATTTAATGTATAATTGCTGGTCCTGTCAGTTTTATCTCCAAAATATATATGGACTATATTGTCTTCTTGTCATTTTCACTCTCCCTCTACCACTAATCCAAGGTCTCATCATCTCTTGAACATGCCAAACACTTTCCTAGCCCAGAGACCTAAACAGGCTGCTCCTTCTGGTTCAAATGCTTTCCCCAGGTTCTTCACTTAGCTAGTTCCTTCTTATTCTTTACATCGCCATGTAAACATAAGTGCCTCAGAAAAGCCTTCCATGATGATCTTCGTGGAACTACTGCATCTTAATCACAGATTCCTCTTTATTTCCTCCATAGCACTTACCACAATTCATAATAACTTTTTTCCTTTTGTTGACTGTAGAATTTCAGCACCTAGCACAGTGTATAGCATATAGTAAGCATACAGAAGCCCTACATTCTTAGGTCAAGTTCCCTGGGAAATAGACTCTGAGGTAGACCTTTACACCCAAGAAGTTTACTGGGGTGTAATACTCTTAGGAATAACACTTGTGAGAGACCAAAAGAAAAAGCAGGATTGCACAGAGAAGTTGAACTGTGATGCAGTTGCAACAAAGGTCTCAGTTGATTCCATAAGGAACTCTGAACCTGGGATGGCCTTTCAGAGTTGCCTTGAATAGAGACAAGGTGTTGGGTCTTTTTACCCTTACATTACTGGCTCATCTAGGGTAGTGTAACTTGGGCCAGGTTAGGCTAGTGTTTACTACAGACAGTTACTATTCTAAGCACTTCATTCATTTAATCCTCACAACACAACACCCCTATAAGATAGGTACTGTCATTATCCTCATTTTATGGATGAGGAGATTGAGGCATAGAAAGGTCATATAATTCACCCAAGTTCCCAGAGCTAGTAAATGGCAGGGTCAGGATTTAAACGCAGACAGTTGGCTCCAGAGTCTGTTCCCAATCACATACTATACTGCAGTGCCTAAAACATTGTAAAATTTCAGTTTTGAAGTTTACTTTTTAAAAATTCTGAACTTTATTCTCATTTCATAATGATCATATCCAAAGAGCAGCACATCTCACTGTTTCATACCTTCAGATTAAAAAATAATAAGTTTGGGGCACCTGGCTGGCTCAGTTGGTAGAGCATGCAACTCTTGATCTCCAGGTCATGAGTTCAAGCCCTACATTGGGTGTGAAGCCTACTGAAAATAAAATTAAAAAAAATATTAACTTCACCATTTTTCTTCTTGATGATCTGGTTGTTCTGTGAGATGAACAAGAGGATTCCCCACCGCAATTGGCCATATACAGTGTTCAATAAAAGAAGTCTAAATGTTGTAGTGCAACTTTTTTTTTTTAAAGATTTTATTTATTTGACAGAGATAGACACAGCGAGGGAGGGAACACAAGCAGGGGGAGTGGGAGAGGGAGAAGCAGGCTTCCCGATGAGCAGGGAGCCAGATGCGGGGCCGATGCGGGGCTCAATCCCAGGACCCCGAGATCATGACCTGAGCCAAAGGCAGCCGCCCAACGACTGAGCCACCCAGGCAACTTTTAACAAGGCCTTCATGCTTTAGAATCTCTGGGCTGTCTGAGCGGTCACCATGTGCTGTGAAACTCCCCTCTCTCAAATCACCACACAGCTGCATGTGTCTGGTTAGTGTACTCTTAAAAGAAGCAAGATTTTGTGGACCTGTATGCCTTTTCATCAAGAGTTTATTTCCAGAATATAGTCAAAGCCTTGATTTTTCATTTAGATTTATATCATTGACCCTGAGTCAGTTGTGATATAAATGTTTGAGATTAGGAGATCTGATTTTAGTTTTTGTTGTGCTGCATAGTCATCTATTTTAAGTGATTTAGGGAGAAACAAGGAATTTTAGTATATTTATGTCAATCAATTTTTCTCTTGTAGGAATCTGATTTTCTTTGTCTTCTTGGAGTAAGTTACACATTTGAAAATGAAGACAGTGAATTAAACAATGATGATGGCAAAAATATATGTCCATATGAAGAAGATAAAGACCAAAAATCTAGTGTATATGAAAGTGACTTTCAGACAGAATCTGGATTTTATTCAACTTCTGAAAGTACTTTGTTTGAAGATCGGTTTCCAGAATCGGAAGCTCCTGAAGATGTCAGAAGTACTAGTGAATCAAAAGACTGGGAAGCAGTGGAAGCTGGAAGTATGGAAGAGGATTATGTTCCAGAAGTGGATCACATCCCACCATCCTCGCCTGAAGTGACAGGATGGTTTGGATTTGGAAGGGAACTAGCTGAAGGAAAGGCTTTGGAATCAGTTATTGAACCTCTACAAGAAAGTTCATTTCAAAGTAGAAAAATAGCAGGAGAAGAGGAGAATGACCTAGAGGAATTAAATAATGATGAACCCCAAACAGAACAAAAGCAAGAACCTGAATTGGAATTCAATTCAGTGCCAAAGAAACAGTCTGAACTAGGTTCTGAGTCAGAGAACATTATCAGTCCTGAAGCTACTAGTTGGTTTGGGGGTGGTTTTAAAAGTTATTTAGGTTTTGGAGGTGAGTATACAGGGCTTGAATTATTGTCCAAAGAAAGCGATCCACCACTACAAGATGTTCCTAATTCCTTATCATCTGAGGAAGAACCCACAGTTCCATGCACAGAAATATTAACAGAAAAAGAAGACACAATCGTCAATGATACCTCAATTCTCAAGCCAAGTTGGTTTGATTTTGGTTTTGGTATGCTAGGCTTTGTATATAACAATGAAGATAAAATTATATCAGATGATGGAAAAAGTGAAGAAGGAAGTGGAGGAGATAAACATGAACGTCTTCCAACAAGTAAATTTGACCCTGATAAGGAACAAGAAATAAAAACAATAGAAATTATGGAAGCTGAAGAGCAAGTAGGAAAGGAAAGAGCCCTAGAGAAAACAGATGATTCTGATACCTTACCATATTTTAAAAAGTTTTTATATAATTGGAACTTCCAGGACATTCCAAAGGAAACAGAATTGCAATTTTCCAAACAGATACAGGATGAAAATAATGTAATTGAAAATGATGAAACAGAAGAATTTTCAGCTGAAAATTATCACACAGATAATATGGAAGTTATGATGCTGAAAAGCAGATCCAGTCCATCAGGTTTGTATAAAATATCTATAATTTTATTTATTAATTTAATTTATTTATTTGACAGAGAGAGAGGGAGAGTGCACAAGCAGGGGAGCAGCAGAGGGAGAGGGAGAAGCAGGCTCTCTGCTGATCAGGGAGCTCAGGACCCTGGGATCATGACCTGAGCGGAAGGCAGACACTTAACCGACTGAGCTACCCAAGCGCCCCTAATATAATTTACTTTTTTAAACATAATTTATTTTTATCAGTACAAATCGGATAAAAAAGTCCAGAAATCCATGTTTCTCAGTATACTCAATAATTAACAACAACCTTATCAACTACCCTTTTATTAATTTCTGGTTTACTCTGGGACTTAGATCTTAATATTATAAAATAAAATACTACGGAAGAAAGAATGGAGATACATAGCTGTTCCAAGAAGATCTTAATGTAGCTTACAATATATTTTTATTTATATTGAAGTAGTATATGTTAACAGGTTTAAAAATATAAATAGTACTAAGGCTATTTTTTTCTTTTTTTTTTTAAGGATTTTATTTATTTATTTATTTGACACAGAGAGACACAGTGAGAGAGGGAACAAAGCAGGGGGAATGGGAGAGGGAGAAGCAGGCTTCCTGCTGAGCAGGGAGCCTGATGCGGGGCTCCATCCCAGGACCCTGGGATCATGACCTGAGCCAAAGGCAGATGCTCAAACAACTGAGCCACCCAGGTGCCCCAAGGCTATTTTTCTTTTTAAACAAAAGCAATTTCTGTTCCCTGTGTCCATCTCTACTCTAACCTTTCTTCCAGGGACAGTAATTTCTTTCTTTCTTTTCTTTTCTTTTTTTTTTTTTTGAAGCAAATTTCTTTTAGTATTTATATTTTCTAAATATTTCTTTATATTGTTCTGCTTTGATTTATATTAGATGATGTCCATTGACTTTATATTTTGGTAAATGAGGATTTCTTTCTGCTCATTTACATTAACTTTTTAGCTCATTAACACCTTCCCAGTATAACTATATTTGAATGGTTTTCTCTCAATTCTGGGAGCTCAAGAGTAGGCAATGGAAGAGGGCAGAGTATCAGAGGATACTTCTAGATCTAGATGTCTAGGTATCTAGTAATTCCTATGATTAAAAACCTGTGGATTCTATTTTTTTTTTTAAGATTTTATTTATTTGAGAGAGAGAGAATGAGAGAGAGCACATGAGAGGGGGGGAGGGTCAGAGGGAGAAGCAGACTCCCTGCCAAGCAGGGAGCCCGATACGGGACTCGATCCAGGGACTCCAGGATCATGACCTGAGCTGAAGCAGTCACTTAACCAACTGAGCCACCCAGGCGCCCATGGATTCTATTTTAAGTAAAGAATTATATAACATGACTTTCCCACATCTCCATTCTGATGTCTCTCTGATGGACAGATTAGGAACTCTGCAAATATTGCCCAATAATACAGGAATGATTGAACCCTAGAATAACAGATAGCCTTTCACAAGAAGAGATCAACAGTGTTGCAAACTCAGATGAAAACACATTTATTTCCATCAGAAATGGTTGATTTTCTTGAATTTCCAGAAGAACTATATGTCATTTCTTAATATGCTCCAAAAGTGAACTCTTTACTTAATTAATATCCTTAACCAGAATGTATACTTAGATTCTGCCCCTTTTCTAAATGAGAAAGGTGTAGGTGTAATGCTTTTTAATGACTAAAAATATTAAAGACCTAGATTGCCAAAGGCAAAGAGGAAATTATTTTGTTCTACACTTGTTAGATCCTAAAGGAATATTTATGAAAAAGCAGATAAGAGTAATTGGGAAGAATAAGTGAGACTAAAATAAAGCAAAACAGGGCGCCTGGGTGGCTCAGTTGGTTAAGCGACTGCCTTCGGCTCAGGTCAGGGTCCTGGAGTCCCAGGATCGAGTCCCACATCGGGCTCCCTGCGGCAGGGAGTCTGCTTCTCCCTCTGACCCTCCCCCCTCTCATGCTCTCTCTCTCTCTCTCTCAAATAAATAAATAATCTTTTAAAAAAATAAAAATAAATAAATAAAGCAAAACAGTATCAGGCCCAGAAATAGAGAAGTTTCAAAATACAGACATATGAAAATATTTGGAGCATGTATAGAAACTCAAGGACAGCCTGAATATCACTTACGTAGAATTTATTTATTATTTCATATAGTAATGCTAAGAGAATTTCTAAATATGGAAATTTCAAGAACAGTCAAATGAGAATAGGGCATTTATGCAATTATAACTAGTTTTGAGGGACTTTCATGAAAATATTCAGAAATTACTCTGTTTCTAAAAACGATATGTCATTCTATACAAAGTATATTATTCCAAAATATTATGATATTAATTAAATGGAAAATGACCTGGGGTCATGTAAAATTTGTTTTTAAAAATAAATACTAAAAGAAATTCAGATAAAGCCACAGGCCCTATTTTTTTGGCTATTGGAGAAATAGCTACAACAGCCAAAATTTTCAGATAATTTCAGCAAATCTTTTAGGAAATAGCAAATGAAAATTTGCCTTAATCAGAAAGAGTGCATAAAAAAATGAATTACTGATCTTAAATCATATTTATGAAAGGCTGAGACCCAAGATAACCAGATTTACAGAAAAACTAATATACTGATATAGGTATTTACAAAACAGATAAATTAGGGAACAATTATTTTTATTACAATATTAGTAACTATTTTACAAAAGGACTCCAATTGAACTTATTTAAATAATGAGTTTCCCAAGTACAGTTAAATATGAAAAGTTCCTCATTATTTTATTTGACTTAAAATTCTGTTTATAAACAATTGTAAGAAAGGCATATCTGAGGTGCCTGGGTGGCTCAGTTGGTTAAGCGACTGCCTTCGGCTCAGGTCATGATCCTGGAGTCCCGGGATCGAGTTCCACATCGGGCTCCCTGCTCAGCAGGGAGTCTGCTTCTCCCTCTGATCCTCCCCCCTCTCATGCTCTCTCTCTCTCATTCTCTCTCTCAAATAAATAAATAAAATCTTAAAAAAAAAAAAGGCATGTATGTATCTAAGGTAAATCTTAAAGCTTAGGTTTAAGTCATGTGAAAATAATACCCTGAAATTAATTTAATTAATTAAATATAAAAATACTATAGGAAGTATTAATTTTTCTTAACATATGTATTTATTTTAAATGCAGTTAAAACGATATTTTATCAAGGATTTTATTTATTTGTGAAAGAGAGAGAGACAGAGAGAGCACGAGTTGGGAAGAAGGGACAGAGGGGGAGGAAGAAGCAAGCTCCCCTCTGAGCAGGGAGCCCAACATGGGGCTTGATCCCAGGACCCTGAGATCATGACCTGAGGTGAAGGCAGACGGTTAACCATCTGAGCCACCCAGGCCCCCTGATGCTCATTTTTAGCTTTGATGTCCACAGGGGGCATTATTAAATTACTGATATGTGTTTGCTTACTTGGGACTTTCATCTTTTGAACAATGCCAAATAAATGACAGCATCAAAGTGCTATGTTAAATTTGTAATTGAAAGTGCAAAATTAGACACTGAATAATTCTCTTATTAATTGTTAATCCTGCTCTTCAGAACTGCACTGATACTTTCCTATCCTTATCTTAAAAAGTAACTGAGAAGTAAATCCCAGTTTACCTGAATACTATACTTCAGGCTAGGACTGGTTAAAACTTTTTTTTCCCCCTTTAACTCTGATTAGTTAATTCAATCAAATGATCAGTTTAAACTATGTTTGAAAATTGAATTGTCTTAAAATAAATGGCTATTTGATATGGTATGCACATGAATATATGATACAATAATACAAATGTGGGAAATTTTGACATGGTTCAAATTAAAAATTTTTCAATTAATTTTGGGGAAGGATAATCCTTTTTATTTTTGTTTTTTATTTTATTATTATTTTTTAGGATTTTATTTATTTATCTGAGAGAGAGAGAGAACACAAGCGGGGGAGAGGGGCAGAGAGAGAGGGAGGAGCAAACAACCCACTAAGTAGAGAGTCCAACTTGGGGCTGGGTCCCAGGATCCCCAGATCACGATCTGAGCCCAAATCAGATGCCCCGGATAATCCTTTTTATTTTATTTATTTATTTTTTTAAAGATTTTATTTATTTATTTGACAGTGAGAGACACAGTGAGAGAGGGAGCACAAGCAGGGGGGAGTGGGAAAGGGAGAAGCAGACTTCCTGCTGAGCAGGGAGCCCTATGCGGGACTTGAACCCAGGACCCTGGGATCATGACTTGAGCTGAAGGCAGATGCTTAACTACTGAGCCACCCACGTGCCCCATGGATAATCCTTTTTAAATGAAGGTTCTCAAAAGATGTGCATATATATTTTCATTCTAAATTTGAACTCAGGTATTTATCATTTAAAGGTATAAATAATTTAAATATTTAATATGTAGCAAAAAATCAGAAAAATCAGGAATATTTTATTTAAATCTCTATCAGCCTTGTTACACTGAAATGCAAAATAAACCTTATATTTTCCTAATGATCATATTATCAATTGGATAATATAAAGTTTTTCTCTGCCACTATAGATTTATGACTTCTGTAAAAAAAGCAGTGATAAGATTTATAAAATCTGGAGTTCCTTCTCAGAAATTTATGGCACTCACTGAAGAATTATGTGAATTTCATGAGATCATCAAATTAAGGAAACATGTATAATTTTGCCTTTGCCAGACACATTCATAGCATAGGAATGAAATCCAAAATATAGTTTACTATTGATTTTAATTTGATTTCTCAGCACAACTTTATGCTGTTATTGGGTCTGAAAGAGAAAATAAGCATATACCTGTGTATACTCATGGAAGCATGTATTTTACTCACAGTTGAATGAGAATATCTTGAAGTTTTTTACTTTTATATTCTACTTACAATGCGTACTGAGCCAACATAAACATACAAAATGTTATTTTAATGCTGTCAGTCTTTGCTTAATTGCTAAAATAACTTAAATAATGATGTAAAGAATATAGTTTGAGGAGTGCCTGGGTGGTTCAGTCGGTTAAGTGGCTGCCTTCAGCTCAGGTCATGATCCTGGGGTCCTGGGATCGAGGCCCACGTCTGGCTCCCTGCTCAGCGGAGAGCCTGCTTCTCCCTCTCCCTCTGCCTGCCACTCTGCCTACTTGTGCTCCCTATCTCTCTGTCAAATAAACAAATAAAATCTTAAAAAAAAAAAAAAGAATATAGTTTGAGCTTACATTATCTATATTTGTTTTATACAACACACTTTAATAAATTAGTAACTAATGTACTTTAAAATATAAAACATTTTATAATTACTAGCCAATAAAGATTGCTCTCAATCATTCAAAATTTTCGCTTGATATAAAAGATGTATCTGATTTTAGGATTTAAAAAGCTTCTATTTATTCACTGTTTCTTCTAATATACCTACTGGATAATATGTTATATAATAATATACTGGAGATGGGATGAAGGGGGAAACAAAGATTGACTTTGAAATTAACAAAACTGGAAGAGAGTGGGAAAAGTACAATACCTGACATTTGATTGGTACCTTGTCATTTTCAAATTTGTTTCAAACACCCTAAGCCTATGGGTATCTTTCTGTGCAAATGGCTAATACAGTTTCTTTGGAAGTGGGTGGTTCTTCCATCTTTGGAGCAATCTCATTTAAAGTTTGAGAGAGACAGTGCCTGGGTGGCTCAGTGGGCTCAGCGTCTGACTTCAGCTTGATCATGATCTCAGGGTCCTGGGATTGAGGCCCATGTCAGGCTTCGCACTCAACAGGGAGTCTGCTTCTCCCTCTTTCTCTGCCCCTACCCCTCTCATGCTTGCATGCTCTCTCTCTAAAATAAATAGATAAAATTAAAAAAGTTTGAGTGATAATGGCTTTTATATTTAACAGTACATACTGGCAAATATGTGTTGTAGATATGCATGATCCAGTGGACTAGATTGCAGAACTTGGAAATTGATTGCTGTAAGTTTTAATATTGCCTTTCTTTGTGTAACTGGCTCAGTTTGTTCTACCTATTAAATAGAAAGGTGGTTATGTAGGCTATGATTACACTGCTTACAACAACTACTGTGGATATGGTGATTACAGCAACCAGCAGAGTTGTTATGGGAAAATATCCAGGCGAGGTGATCATCAAAATAGCTACTGATCATACTAAATTATTCCATTTGCAACTTATCCCCAACATGTGGTGAAACAGTGTTTTCCAATCTGAAGATTCATTTGAAGGTGGCTCTTGCCACCTGCTCATAGCAGTTCAAACAATTTTTTGTATCAAGTCCCCGAATGGAAGTATCACGTTGAGTCCCTCTAAAGTTTGATTCTGAGTTCTCATTAAAAGAAATTTGCTTTCATTGTTTTATTTAATTGCTATGCTTCTGAATCAATTTGTGTTTTATGTCCCTTCAGTATTGTAAAGCAAGTCTTGTGTTAAAAGCCCTGTGTTATAGTGTCATGATGTTGTAGTGTCTTACTGGTTTTTTAATAAATCCTTTTGTATAAAAAAAAGGTAGGCTGTAGATACTGTAAATAATATTGATCATTTTGACTCTTTCTGGTTATCTAACAGATAAAGTAGGAATAATCTATCTTACCAATTTTCTTGAATGGCAGGGATATATATATATATTTGCAATGGCAATTAAATATTACACTTTCTTGGGTAATAAATGTGTTTTTTTTTTAAAGATTTTTTATTTATTTATTTGAGAGAGAGAGAATGAGAGAGAGAGCACATGAGAGGGGGGAAGGTCAGAGGGAGAAGCAGACTCCCTGCCGAGCAGGGAGCCCGATGCGGGACTCGATCCAGGGACTCGATCCAGGGACTCGATCCAGGGACTCGATCCAGGGACTCCGGGATGATGACCTGAGCCGAAGGCAGTCGCTTAACCAACTGAGCCACCCAGGCACCCGGTAATAAATGTTTCTAAGAGGAATGAAATCCTATAGAGAGCTATTTAATGTCTTGCTCTTAGTCATAAGCTTATATAGCACAACAGAGTTGTTGACAGTTATGTATTTTTAAATAGTTTTTAGGACAAAAAGGCAATGTAGAGAATAGAATTGTATACAGCTTTAAAAATTCTTCCTTGGTAAAAGAATAAAAGAAAGGCATTGTGTAGGCTGAATAATGACCATTCAAAGATGTTCATGTCTTAATTCCCAGACCCTGTGACTATGTTACTTGACATGGCAAAAAGGACCTGCAGATATGATTAAATTAAGCAGCCTCAGATGGAGAGAGTATCCTAGTGGGCCCACTGTAATCACAAGGTTTGTTAAAGGTGGAAGGAAGGAGGGTCAGAGTAAGGGAGAGGTTAAAAGATGCTGCAGTGCTATCTTTGAAAATGAAAGAAGGGGCCATGAGCTAAGGGATGTAGGTGGCCTCCAGAAGGCAGAAAAGGCAAGGAAATAGATTCTCCTCTAGAACCTACAGAAGGACTACAGCCTTGCCAACACCTTGGTTTTGGGACTTTTGATCTCCAGAACTCTAAGAGAATATATTTGTATTGTTTAAGTCACTAAGTGTGTGGTAATTTATTACATTAGCAGTAGGAACTAATGCAGGCTGCAATTTATGTTTTAGTGGATTCTTTCCATAAAAACGTGTCACAATGACCACAGAAATTCAAAGAATGGCCTGCCTAGAAAACAAAAGGGAAGCCCACAACAAAGCAAGTATTAAACGAACTCCAGGGGTGCCTGGGTGGTTCATTTGGTTGAGTGTCCAACTCTTGGTTTCTGCTCAGGTCATGATCTCATGGATTGTGGGATTGAGCCCTGCATGGTGCCCCATGTGGAGCCCTGTGCGGGACTCCCCGCTCAGCAGGGAGTCTGCTTGAAGATTCCCTCCCTCTGCCTTTCCCCCAGTGCACACGCATGCTCTTTCTCTCTCTTTAAAATAAATAAATCTTAAAAAATAAATGAACATTTCTAATTTTATTTGCAGATATGGCTTCTAAAATAGAGTCACCCGGGAGAATTCATAAAGAAGTACATTTCAAAACTCCATCTTCTAAAAATGATGATGAAAAATCAAAAACATCACTAGGTACTGAAGGATCTACTCAGGTGGAAATAGACAGATCTGTGGAAAATACCCTCCCAAATAGTGAAACAGTTTCAACTGATTACTTTTTGTCTTCTCAAGAAGGTAAAAGAAAAAAAAGTTATTTGTTTTCTAATGCAGCAATTAAGGAAGAAATTAGATTCAAAAGTTACATCACATTGTTAACTTATTTTTATTTATAAATTGACAGAAGATGCTTCTGAGTATCAGATTCTGAAATATTTATTTCAAATTGACATTTGTGATTTCATGAATTCTGCATTTTCATCAATTATAATTCTTACAAAAAGGGTAAGTTGACCTTTTAAATCTTTTGCAATAATTTTATCTATTTTTCTAAATATAGGAGTAGTTGAAAATGATGTTTGAGTGAATCCTCCCTATGCAAATGTTACATAATGTTTCTCTTTCCATAAAATCTTGCCTGTACGATTTCTCTTACATGAATGTTTTGTTGCATGGATATTGTTAAGGATTTTTTTTAAAGATTTTATTTATTCATTCGAGACACAGATTTAGAGAGAGCAAGAGCATGAGCAGGGGGAGAGGCAGAGGGAGAGGGAGAAGCAGACTCCCTGCTGAGTCAGGAGCCTGATGTGGGGCTTGGTCCCAGGACCCTGGGATCATGACCTAAGCTGAAGGCAGACGCTTAACCATCTGAGCCACCCAGGTGCCGCTGAAGGATTTTTTTTTAACCTTTCCTTAAGTTTTGTTGATCTTCAGCATTTTTTTTTTCTATTTTCTTCCCTTTTTTTCATATCAGGGAAAATTATGCTAAATGAATTAACTTGGAAATAATATGAGCTAAAATGAATCTTAAGCACATCTTATTAATATCTGAATGACAGCTGTGATCTCAAAATGGTGTATTGTGAGAATCCTACAAAAGCAACTAATATCTCAAAATTTAACCAAGCCATAGCTAAAATTCCAAAATCTGTCCATTTTTTATTGTAAATCCTATTAAATCCTATCTCATTTATTGTAAATGAGATATTGCCAAGGACTTAGCTATAGTGCTTTACACAGAAGGCCTTTTACAAATGTTATTTCCTTTTCTTATCTACTCCTAACATATAAATAATTGAAGAAGCACTTTTATCTTCTTACTTACTTTTTAAGGTGAAATTTACCAGTGGCTGCTTTAAGGAGCTTACTCTAGTTGGAGGACACAGGCAAAAAAAAAGCAGTAGTTATAATACAGTGCTGTAATAGCCATAGGATGCTACTAATAGACTGATCAGCCTACTGATGCCCTAGAAGACTGACTGGAAGTGGTAGGTAGATGGGGAAGAGGGGCCTGGGAAACTGTCTCAGAGGAGATCATACTTACCTTGAAGGAAGAGGAGGAGTTAGCCAGACAAAGAAAGGATCGGCATTCTAGGTGGAGGAGAGACCATTTTTTTGGTGAACTATAAGCAATTCAGTTTGACTGAATATAGGATGATAATGAAGATTATACAGGGATTGAATCAAGAATAGCTTCTAATGTTATAATAGGAAGTTGAACTCTATCTTGTAGATAATGGGGCACTACTGAAGAATTTTAAGCAGGGAGTAAAATGAAAAAGTTTCATTTATAAAGTCTGTCTGTCAATATTATCAAATAAGGATTTAACAGGTAAAGACCAAAGGCAGGTATGGTCAAGAAGTTATTGCATTAGCTTAGGAAATAAATGGTGAAGGTCTAAATCAGGGTATATAAACTCAAATGAAATGAATGAAGCATAGGTAAAGAGAACTGTAACCAACAGAGTGTGTATGCTTTCTCCAAAGGATGTAGCTACTATTTACCTTTAGCTTGGTTTTGCCAGATCTTTTGATATTTCAAGAAAAGTTGGAAATCTGTATATTTTGTGTGAAATCTCTTGATTTTGAGTGCTGGCAAATATTCAGATTAAAAAGAAATACCATACAGGTCAGACAAAATGTTCTGTGGATGAAGTTTGGCCCCCTAGCCATCTTTTTTAACCTTTGGTCTAATAGCTGATGGTGGTTATTAAAATGATTGGAAGGACAAACTAGACAGATCTTTTGTAGATAGAATTCATTGGATTTAATGATTGATTGAATGTAGCATGGAGAGGAAAATAGAAAAGTGAGGATAACTTACCAGGTTTCTAGCTTGGGTGACCAGGTATATGGTGGTGTCTGTGATAAGAGTCTGTGAAAACTGGGCTTAATAACATATATTATTTTGCTTTCAGAGACTCCCTCTTCACTTTATTTCTTTGCTAAGGTTCTAGAGAGTTGATATTACCTGGCAAATAAGCCCAGAGAAGTGATTAACTTACCCTGTACGATTTATTCTTTTTTTTTTTAAAGATTTTATTTATTTGACACAGAGAGAAAGAGAGAGAGAGCAGGAACACAAGCAGGGGGATTGGGAGAGGGAGAAGCAGGCTTCCTGCCGAGCAGGGAGCCCGATGTGGGACTCGATCCCAGGACCCTGGGATCATGACCTGAGCTGAAGGCAGAGGCGTAATGACTGAGCCACCCAGGCGCCCTGTACGATTTGTTCTTAAAGACACTGATTAAAAACTTTACTTAGAAATCTGCTCCATCATAGGAGAAAATAAAAACCAGTAAGAATGATGATTATAAAAAGTCATAATAAAACTTTCAATGACCCATGGAATTAGTTGTATACTGGTATGTCCTACTGACACATCCCTGTCAACCCTTCCACCACAAATTATACTAGTGAAGTTACTAAATTAAAAAATAATAATAATTTATTAATCAGTATGTCACATTCACCTCTCATATAAAGTGCTTATTTAATAAAGGCTATGAAGTATGTTTATTTTTGTGGACTCAGTAAATATGGTCAAACACATTTTACTTTAACCATTTTGGTTGAAATTTTTTAGACATGGGAATATTGAATTTAAATTTATGGTAATTATCTTGTGACCTTGGAAAGTTACTTATTCTGGAGGGCAGTCTCAGGTTTAAAACTCTAACATCAGAAGCTGAGACTAGATGACAGGCTGCTGGTCAAAACTGACTTGTGCATTGTTTAAAAAATTAAGAACCGGTTACCAACATTTAAAAGGTGAGTTCATAACAAAAATCTGAATTTCTGGGTTCTCTTGAAAAAGTAGAAGACTGTAATATATAGTCTCCCATTTTCATATGGCAACAAGAAGCTCAAGGAATAGTACTTGTATTGAATAGACATGAATTCTTCATTTCCCTTCATTTATTTCATCTGTATGGCCTCTATAGGGCTTTAAGTTCATAATGTTTGGACTAAATGTTCTGAAGAATTCCTGCCAGACCTAGAATTTTAACAATATTAGTGCATCTACTAAGCTCCCATAATATAGCTTTGAATAGTTGCAGTAAATGGAAAATCTGAGCAATTTTCCAGTTAAATTTAGGTGAAAAGATTTCCTTTTCTTCTGCCTAAATGTTTCAGGTAATTGTTTCTATTTGCTAGTAATTTCAGTTAGATTTTTATACAACATACTTTCTTTGAATTGTTTAAGTAATAGGAATTAATACTACTTTTTATCTACTTTATAATTGAGGAAGCTCTTTGAGTTCTAACATTTATCTATTCTTAATTAGAATGCTTCATTTATATGTGAAATTAACCAAGGAAATTACCTAGCTCTTGTTCAACAGGTAACTCCTGATTCAATATGTTCTGAGAACAACTCTTACATCACTAGTACAGAGAATGAAAGTGTGGCTCAGCATGTTTGGTTTTCTTCCAAAGGACTGGATCCTGTAGCCCATGACATTGCCTGTTTAATTAAATGGGCGTAACTAGTACCTACAGCTTTGCAACAGGGCCCTTCATAAGGGAAATCAGTTTCTAGGCTGTGGACAAGGTTTACTGGTTAGCATGTTTCAGTGTTCTTTGATGCCTCCTAGTAGCTGTCACTAACAGCATTTGTTCTCCATTTCCCTTAAAGCAGGTCTATATAAGACAGCAAAATCCCTTATCTACTTGAGAACAATCTTTGAATATCTTTTACATGGTAAAAATCATGTATTCTATATGAATTGACTATAGAATAAAACATTCAATTTAATTTTTATCAGTTATCAAATTCAGGATGTCTCTTTTCAATTGTAGATTTTTATGAGGGTAGTAATGTATATGATATTTTAGAAAAAAGCCATATTTAATCAGGAGTGACGGCCATGAAATTGGATTCTGTGTTGGTAGTCACAACTCCACCTACAGCACCCCTTAACCACGCAAGTGTCAAAACAGGATCACAATCTGTGTGGAAACAGGAGTGTATCAGATGTATGAGAATCTGAAATCTTTCTCAAGAATATGAGGTGCTTAGTAGAACTTTATTTACACGTTAAGATATTTTAACATGAACTTTTTAAAAAATGGAACTGAACGATCTAGAGGAAGAGGTAAGTTTCTATATGACTAGTAAGTGTACAGAAGAGAAATTAGGTTTGAATTTTGCACTGAGTTGAAGTTTTACTGTGTTTTTATTGGGGAATCTTTTAGATTTTTAAAAATTTTCATTCATTATTTTGTCTTTAATCTATGTTTTTATATTTGGAATGGTAATTATTGAAAAATTGGAAAAGGGCACAGACTGCCTTAGGGTGGGCAAAAGGATTAAAAAAAAATGTTTTAGGTTATAAATATGTCCTGAAAGCTGAAAATGGTTCTAGAGTTTTCTGAAAATGTTCAGACATTGAAGAATTTTTTACCAATACAATGCTCTACTTGATATATATCGTTCTATGATTCTCTGAAATTTTAAATATAAAATTTGGGTTATGCTTCTGTTTTGACTTTAATAAGGTATTCACATAATATAATTTCAATACACACTGTCCAACATATAGGAATGTTGTGTAATACCTTAAAAATGGAGAAATATTAAGCAATTTCTGCTACGTTTTGATACTGATAGTTCCTGGAAACTCCGCAGGCTGATGTGGCAAAAGAGAGCACTTTGAGTTTTAAACAACTAGGCCCCATTTTGGTCCTAAAAATCAACTGTTGTGAACTTGGGCCTTTTTTAAAATTCTTTTTGGCACAGTTGTTCTGTTGCTGCCAGCATACATTAGGGAAATTTCCTAAGGATTTAAGATTTTGTTCAACTACTGAGTTCTCTTGGGTGATTTGTTTAGGAAGAAGTACCTGCTCCTTTCTGTGTTGCTTCACTGAGGACTTGTAGCAGGCCGAGTTTGTTGCCGATTATTATTGCTGGCAAGGAAGCCTTCCGGGTTATCCTTTACACCTATGTCAGCTACAAGTCTCCCAGGAACAAACCCAGCACTCCATACTTCATTCAACAGATCTAAAAATAGGGTCCTAAATTTAGACCGCAAGGTGCTACTTTTAGCTCCCCTTCTCGGGGGAGAACACCAGTCGCTCAGCCAAGGTCCACAGGGGTTTGCTTTAGCGTTCGGCTAACTAGGAACTCGTGGAATTTAAGGCAGTTCTGCCTAGCGAGTGTCCAGGTAACTTAGGTAGAAGCGAGTAAATCCCTGCAGTCCTCCTCTGGGCAGAGGAGACCCGATCGATGTTCTCTTGCGTGGGAGAGGTTAAACTTTGCCCAAACCACAGCTGACCCGCGACCCCTTCCTGTCCAAAGTCCGGACGCGGTTGGCAGGACGCACCGGCACAGGCCCTGCAGGCCGTTTTCTGGCTGGAATGAAGGCGGCGGCCGGTGTCCTTGGGCCGGCAGCGTCCCCCGGGCTACGCTGGGCGTCAGTGGGGTGCAGATAGGCTCTTGACTGCGAGAGAAAAGCGCTGGGTGCTGGTGCGTGACCTGGCGTCCACCCTTGGGTCGAGGGGCCGTGCCGCGCTCACCCCGCGGGGCTCCACGCCCAGGGGGCCTCCAAGACGAACCTCGCCGCTATCGCGGCCACCCGAAGGGAGGGGGCCCTGAGCCACTGCCCTAGTCTTCTGGGCTGTGCGGCCCACACCACAGCGCAGAGCCTGAGGCCCAATTCCACTGTCTGCCTCGAGCCCCTCGACTTCCCAGGACGGTTGGCTTCGCCAAGTAGAGCGCCGGCCCCTTTAAGGACGCGAGGCAAGGACACGTCGCGCGAAGAAGGAGGGGTAAGTTACCGCGTCCCCGCCTCCCCGCGTCCCCGCCTCCCCGCCGCGGCCTGGCCGAAACCAAATCGGGGGGTAGGCGGTGAGGAGAGGGCAGGTCGCAGGCTCGTGCGGGACGGGCTTGGACCTTCGGATCTTCAGGACGTAGAGCATAACTAGGGGCGAGGCTCTCCGGGTGGGCAGCATTGGACACTTGAGGCCTGTCGGTGCCGTGCCCTCCAGCAACCCCCCGCAGCCGGCTCCGCAGTGGTCTGCTCCGGTTGCCGGGTGCAGGTTTGGGTTCCGGACCGAACGCGGTGTGTTCTCTACTGATTGTTGTGGCTCCGCCAGGCCCTGGCTTCGGCCACTTCAGTTGAGGCAGCCTTGGCGCCATGGAGGCGCCCAGGACGGCCCCTCAGTCGTACTTGGGGCTGGTTCTGGAAGAGCTACGCAGGGTGAGTTCAGGCGCGATCAGGGTTACTTGGCCCAGGGGTCGCAGGAGCCTCCTGGGGAAGGAAGCAGCAGACTTTGGCTTTGCGGTCTGAGCGGCCGTGGTTAGAGGTCCTGAAGCCAGTCCTCACCTGCTGTCGGGCTCCGGCCTGTGTCCGAGGCAGTAGCCAGGTTCGTAGGCTGCTTGGGTGGATTGTGTGTGTGTGTGTGTATGTGTGTGTGTGGTGGAAGGGGATCTGGAGATCCGGAAGGTGAAGAGAGCATTTGCCTAGCGGGATTTTTCAAAGGTGTGTTAAATGTTTTCGGAATCCTGAAACGAATTAGCTTCTCCGTCATGTTACTCGTTTTGAACAGGGGTCAATGACACGTGGTTCTCCCGACTGTGAGAAACTTGAGGACTGATCCTCGGAAATGAATTCCTTTTAGTGATGAAACTTCTCGTTGTCTTGAAAGGACACCTAAGTCTGGACGGGGAGTTGGGATTGTAATTCTGCATTTTCTTGTAATAAAGAATGCTCTTTTGAGATACTTTACCATAAGTGAGATTTGTCTTCGCTTCTTTCTGTGTGTTAATGTAAAAAGATCGTGCTGGTTTAAAAAATCTGGAGATACTGAACTCCCAGCGCTCAAAATGTCTTTAGTTTTTTTTTAAGGTCAGTTTATAACAGGTTGCGTAGATTTTTCTCTCTTAAGTGTTTATGTGTCTTTGTTGACACGTTTAAGGGTATTTATATCCCCGTGCTTTAAAATGTGTGCATTAAAAATCAAAAAAGTCTTTTAAAATATTGGGTCATTTAAGAGGATTGTTTTCTTGTTACCTAAATTAAAAAGTACTGTTGTCATGGTATTCAAGCATTCAACCAAGTGCATCTCGTGATTGTGTGTGTGTGTGTGTGTGTGACAATTCTGTGAGAATTTAAATGGACTGGGTTTGGGCCACTGGTATCATGCTGTCTGTTAAGGGAGAGAAGACAAAAAAATAGTACCAAGTAGAAACTGATGAACTGCTTACCAAAGCATACACAAAATGCTAGGGAAATTGAAGGGTAGGAGAGATTATATTTTCTTGAGTAAACGTTTAGGAAAGCCTTTTCAAGCTAACGGAATAGTTTAAGCAGAGGGGACATGAAACAGCATTGTGTGTGAAGGGAGCTCGCAACCGTTTTACTAGAATACAAAGTAGACTCAGGGAATGACGCGCACAATGATACTTGTTGGAGACGTAAGTAGATTCCAGTCGATGTAGGTGCTGGAGAGCATTTGAAGAATTTCAGTGGTTAGACTTTTGGTTTTAAATAGCTTCTTGATGGTAGCATGTAGGTTAGATGTAAGGAAAACAAAACTAGAAATGGTGTAGGGGAGGGATGACAGAGTAGTCAAGTTAGGGATAAAGAAGAGGGTGCTGAATGGGGAAAATATTTAGTAGCTAAGAGCTAAAATGGGTAGGATTTCGCTGATTGGATGTGAAGGAATCCGGAATGACTGCCAGGTTTCTGGCTATGGCAACCTATTCATTCACAGAGATAGGGTTTATAGGAAGAGAAGCGTATTGTGGAACAAGAGATGATTTTAGATTGTACATATTTCCTTTTCTTTGCTAAAACCTGTAATAACCAAAACTTAGTTTTTATAGGACTGTGAATGAAGAGACACATGGAGAGGGGTAGCCAGATTTTGCAGAACTGTTTCTAGTCCTATAAATGTATCTTTACCTGGATGATTTCTTTGCTAAAAACCACTGTGCTCACCAAATGGGCCTGGGGGCTAGGATGGCACAACACTGTTCTGCTTTAAATTTTTTCTTTTAGTTTAAAAGATTAATTTATTTTTTATTAAACCATAATTCACGTAAGATTCATCCCTTTTTAGTCTCCAATTCAGTTATTTTTCTTTGGATATTCACTATGTTGTGCAGCCATTGCAAGTCCAGAACATTTCCATCACCCCAAAAAGAAACTCTGTACTTACTAGCAGTTATTCCCAATTTCCCCCTCTCTCCATCCCTTGACAACTACTAATCTACTTTCTGTCTCTATGAATTTGTCAATTCCGGATATTTCATGTAAATGGAATCATGTGATATGTGGCCATTTGTCTAAGGCTTCTTTTACTTAGTATGCTTTCATGATTCACCCCAAGTAATAGTACTTCATTCCTTTTTATGGCTGAAAAATATTCCGTTGTATGGATATACCACATTTTGAATATCCATTCATAGTTAATGGACATTTGCATTGTTTTCACTCTTTTGGCTATTATGAGTAATACTGTTATGGACATTCGTGTATAAGTTTTTTGTGCAAGTTTTCAGTTCTCTTGGATATATTCCTAGGAGTGAAATTACTGGGTCATATTTACCATATGTTTAACTTTTTGAGGAGTTGCCAAATTGTTTTCCACAGAGGCTGCAGCATTTTACATCCCCACCAGCAATTCAAGAGGGTTAAATTTTCCACATCCTCTCCAACACTTTTTTTTTTTTTAATAGCCATGTTACTGAATGCAAAGTGGTATCTCATTGTGGTTTTGATTTCCATTCCTGTAATTTTAATGATGTTGAGCATCTGTACATATGCTTATTCACCATTATCTTCCTTGGAGAAATATCTATTCATTTGTTTTGCTCATTTAAAAATTTGGGTAATTTGTCTTTTTATTGTTGAAGTCATAAGAGTTCTTTTATATATTCAGGATATTAGACCCTTATCAGATATATGGTTTGCAAATATTTTCTCTCATTCTGTGGGTTGTCTTTTCACTGTCTTGATGGTGACCTTTGAAGTATGAAGATTTTCAGTTTTGATGAAAACTATTTTTTTCTTTGGTCGTTTGTACTTTTGGTGTCATATCTAAGAAACCATTGCTAAAAATAAGGTCATAAAGTTTTACAACTGTGATTTCTTTTAAGAGTTTTAGCTCTTACCTTAGGGTCTGTGATCCATTTTTAAATTAATTTTTATATGTGGTATGAGTATGGGTTCAGATTCATTCCTTTTCATGTGGGGATCCACTTGTCCCAGTAACATTTGTTGGAAAGATTATTCTTTCTCCATTGGTTTGTTTTGGTACTGCTGTTCAAAATCAATTGACCATAAATTTAAGTTCCTTTCTGGATACTCATTTCTATTCCATTGTTCATTTGCCTATCCTTAGGCCATTACTAAACTGTCTTGATTATGATAGCTTTGCTGTAAGCTTTGAGATAGGAAAGTATGAGTAGTCCAAGCTTGCTTGCTTGCTTGCTTCCTTCCTTGTCTGTCTGTCTGTCTCTCTTTCTATGGCTGTATAGCTATAGAGAAGGAAATGCTATACCTTGCATTTTTCCATGAATTTTAGGATCAGCCTGTTCATTTTTGCAAAAGAGGCAGTTGGAATATTGATAGGGAGTGCATTGATTCTGTAGATCACTTTGGGGGAGTATTGCCATCTTGACAAAATATTAAGTCTTCCAATCTATAAACATGGGACATCTTTCCATTTGTTTAGAACTTAAATTTATTTCAACAGTGTTTTGTAGTTTTCAGAGTGTGTAAGGTTTGCACTTACTTTGTTAAACTTATTCCTAAGTCTTTTATTCTTTTTGATGCCTTGTAAATGGAAATGTTTTCTTTCTTTCTTTCTTTCTTTCTTTCTTTCTTTCTTTCTTTCTTTTTTTTTTTTTTTCAGAGAGAGAGGGAGGAGGGGTGGCAGAGGGAGAGGGAGAGAGAGAATCTTAAGCAGGTCTCACGCCCAGTGTGGAGAGCCCCATGTGGGGCTTGATCTCAGGACCCTGATGAGATCATGATCTGAGCCGAAATCAAGAGTTGGATGCTTAACTGACTGAGCCACCCAGGCACCCCAATGGAAGTGTTTTCTTAATTTCATTTTCACATTGCTCATTGTTATTGTATAGAAATAGAACTGATTTTTTCTGTATTGATTTTGTATTCTGCAGCTTTGCTGAGCTTGTTTATTAGCTCTAATAGTTTCTTATTTAGAATTCTTATTTTAGAATTTTAGGCCTATTTAGGCTTTTCTGTATGTAAAATTATGTCATCTTCAAATGGAGATAGTTTTATATTTTCCTTTCCAATATAGGTGCCTTTTACTTTTTTCTTGCCTAACTGCCCTGGCCAGAACCTCCAGTACAATGTTGAATGAATATGGAGAAAGTGAATATCCTTATCTTGTTCCTGATTTTAAGGTGAAAGCTTTCAGTATTTCACCACTAAGTATGATGTTAGCTGTTGGTTTTTCATAGATGCCCCTTATCAGGTTGAGAAAGTGCCCCTCAGTCCTAGTTTATTGAATGTTTTGATCATAAAGGGTGTTTGATCTTGTTAAATGTCTTTTCTGTGTTTATTGAGATGATCATGTGATTTTTCTTTTCCTACTAATATGGTATATAACATTGATTTATTTTTGTATGTTGAACTAACCTTGTATTCCTGGGATAAATTCCACTTGGTCATGGTATATAGTTCTTTTTATATGCTGCTATATTTGGTTTGCCAGTATTTGATTGAGGACTTTTGCATTTATATCATATATTGACGTGTGGTTTTCTTTTCTTGTGTGATATATTTGTTTGGCTGTCATATCAAGATAATACTGGCCTCATAGAATGAATTAGGAAGAGTTCCCTCCTTTTTTATTTTTTGGCAGAGTTTGAGAATGATTGGCATTAATTCTTCTGTAAACTTTCGGTAGAATTCTCTAGTGAATCCGTCTGGTCCTGAGCTTTTCCAGGTTGGAAGTTTTTTTTTTTTTTTAAATACACATTTCTTGTGAATTGGTAACTGGGGTATTGTAGGGAGAGGCAGAGATCAGAGTAAAGGGGTATTTTTTTTTTTTTTTTTTAGAAAAGGTATAATCAGGTTTATTTAATACAGGTTAATGAAGTATAGAAAGCAATTTGGAAGGAATACTTATATGGATCAGAGTTATGAAACAGACTTTGGAGAGGAGAATAGACATTAAAGGGTGTTTTTCTAGGTAGAAAGGGCCTAAAAAGGGAAGATTGGTCATACAGGTTTTGGGTTGAACCCTGGAAAGAATCAAACCTGATTAGACTTCAGGTTTTTCTTAAAAGCGCATTTTTCTTTTTCCCCCTACCATTCTTCTTTCTGTGGTTGAGTAGTATCTGGGGCCTGGTAACAAAAGAATAACCCCATTGGGTGAGGATGAATAATGAACTGACCCAGGGAAAGATGAAATACAGAAGGAACTGTAAAAGCCTTAAGCTGTTTTATGCCAAAGACCTGTTAGGGAGAGAAGTAGTGTGGAAAGGCCATGGTTACAGGATCATGGTCTTTGAAGGATTAATAGAAATAGTTACCTTTACTGAGTACCTGCCCTGCATGTTGAAACAGCATTATTCCCAAGACAGATAAGAGAAGGGAGCCACAGAAGTAGGGTAGAGGCATTCAGATTCCAAACCCAAAGCTTCATCGGTGGTTTTCAAACTTTT
This sequence comes from Mirounga leonina, assembly GCF_011800145.1. NCBI lineage: Eukaryota > Metazoa > Chordata > Mammalia > Carnivora > Phocidae > Mirounga > Mirounga leonina. The sequence continues at coordinate 57,021,291 of NW_023270825.1, read as the reverse complement.
TTTTTTTTTTTTTTTTTTAAGCTGCAGATCTATTTTTTCCCCCACTGTGGGGAAATCATAAATGGAATCCAGTATACTCTACACGTAAAACCTAAACTGGTTGATCTCAGTGTTAGAGGACCTGAACTCAGATTCTTTCTTTGGCCTTCTCTCCGCTTATTCTGAGAAGCTCTGAGGTGTCTCTGTAGATTCCAGTTTGCAAGTCACTGCATTATACCATAGTGTTATTTTTCATCACCTGCCAGAAAAATATACTGTGATACCTTCTGTTTGGTAGTCTGGTAGCCCATTTCATGGAAAGGGTGTTAATAGTGTTTACACATAAACTTGTACTTATGTTTGTGTCTTAGTTTCTGAGGGCTCCTATTATTAATAAAAACACCACAGACTGGGTGGGTTAAACAAGTAATGTTGTTCTCAGTTCTGGAGGCTGAGAAGGCCAAGATCAAGGAGCTGCAGATCCTGTGTCTGTGAAGGCACACTTCCTGGTTCATTCTTCTCATTATTACCTCACATGGTGGAGAGGTCCAGGGAAGTCTCTATGGCCTCTTATGAGGGCACTGATTCCATGCACAAAGGCTCTGCGTTCATGATCACCTCCCCAGAGCCCTACTTCCAAATACCATCACCCTGGGGATTAGGTTGCTACATATGAATTTTGGGGGGATACAAACATTCCATGTATATCAGTTTGTAATCAACACTTTTTATCAAACGTGCATTTTTGAAAAGTTAATTTTCTTTGTCTTGAAGGTTGTGGCAGCATTGCCTGAAGATATGAGAGGTCCTAAGCCCTATGGTTTCCCATGGGAATTGGTGATATGTGCAGGTGTTGTTGGATTTTTTGTTGTTCTCTTGTTTTTGTGGAGAAGTTTTCAATCGGTAAGTAACGAATGCTAAGAGAATATACATGTGTCTTAAGGTTGAACAGTTAATATGAGAAACAGATCTTTTATTTTAAGGAAACAAGTTAGCTTGTTTGTTTGTTTTAAGATTTTATTTATTTGACAGAGAGACACAGTGAGAGGGGTAACACAAGCAGGGGGAGCGGGAGAGGGAGAAGCAGGCTTCCCACCCTGCAGGGAGCCCCATGTGGGGCTCGATCCCAGGACCCTGAGATCATGACCTGAGCTGAAGGCAGACGCTTAATGACTGAGCCACCCAGGTGCCCCAAGTTAGCTTATTGTTAAGTGCATTTCTCACGTTAATGTGTGGCTACTAGAAGCTGACTATGGATTCAGAGGAATTTTTTTAAGTGTAAAAATTTTAAAGACTTTATTTGTAGAAGTATTCTACACTAATATTAAAATCCTACATTTATATTTTATTTATTTATTTTGATCTGCTTATTTTTAAAAAGATTTTATTTATTTATTTGAGAGCTAGAGCAAGAGAGAGAGAGAGAGAGAGAAAGAGAGATTATAAGGGGGGAGGGGCAGAGGGATAGGGGGCCTGATGCGTGGCTGGATTCCAGGACTCTGGTATTGTGACCTGAGCTGAAGACAGGTGCTTAACTGACTAAGCCACCCAGGCGCCCTGTGATCTGTGTAAAGGGTATACTAAACATCTGTGAATGTACCACTCACTCTGCAAGCAAAGCCATTGACTGTTACTTATATTTAGGTGATATTCCCTAATTGCATCCCCTTTTCCCCTTTCTTCCTTGTACTAGAGGTAACCCTGTTCTGGATTCTGTGTTGATTATTCATATGCCTTAAAAATTTTTTTGGTCATATCTACATATATTCCCCAGAAGTATAGTATGTAATTTTGTTTGGTATCATGCCATAAGTCATATTTTGGAATTTTTTTAGTTTATCCTCTATTACTAAGATTCATCCATGTTTTTAGATGAGGGTGTGTTTTTTTCCATTTTGATTGCTTTAGAATGTTACATTGTAAGAATATACTAGTTTATACCTTGGGGTTAAAAATACACTGAATCCCTACCTCATGCCAGACAAAAAAGTTGTATTCAAGATGGATAAGAATATACACAGCAGCACTATTTGTAATAGAAAAAAAACCTGGAAATAACCCAAATGTCCCAAATCAATGTACCAGTATGAAACATCTTTTCATCTTCTTTAAGATGTTTTCTTAGGAACAGAAATTATTTGAAAATATTGTTTTCAACACTTCAGTTCTTGATCCATCTTGAATATAATCATTTTCCTACCCATCTGCCATGCCACATATTAGAGTTCCACATGCATGTAGATCTTTTCTTTATTCTATTCCATTGTTTATTGTTGAAAGCAGATATATGTATATCATTCTGTATCCATCAACTAGATCAAGCTTGCTTGATCTAATTTGTGTTCATGTGTTATGTTCTTGCTCTTTTTTGTTTGTTTCTCTCCTCTATCAAAAAGGAAGAGAATTTGCCTGAATTTCACTCTCATGATAGATTTATCAGTTTCTTTTTGCAGTTCCATCAATTCTTGCTTTACATATTTTGAGCATATTTTATTAGGTGTATATATGTTTAGAAGTGCTATATCTCTTCTTGGTGGATTGAACTTTTTATCAATATCTGGTGATCCTCTTTAATGTTTGTGTTACTTCTCTCTTATGGTTTCTTTTATCTCTTGTTATAGCCATATCAACTTTCTTTTGGGTGATGTTTGATGGGTCTTTTTCTATCTTCTGCTTTTCAGCCTTCCTATGGTCTTCTACTTAATGTGCATCCTATGTAAATTTCTTTTATATCTAATCTGAAAATCTCTGTTTTTTTCCCCTATTGAGTTTAGTCTAACTATATATATTATGTTTATTGATGTATTTGGACGAGTTTCTTTCAGTTTAGTTTATTTATTCCACTTTTTATGTTTCTTTTAAATTCTTTTTGCATTGGTAAGTAAATCTTCCTGCAATGAAGACAAGAACCTTAGCATACTCTCACATCCCTTGGTTTCTTTCACTTTCCAACCCAGACATATTTCTTCTTTTCTTTTTTTTTTAATTTTTTTAAGATTTTATTTATTGGGGCACCTGGTGGCTCAGTTGGTTAAGCATCTGCCTTTGGCTCAGGTCATGATCCCAGGGTCCTGGGATCGACCCCCACAGCGGGCTCTCTGCTTAGTGGGGGGCCTGCTGCTTCTCCTTCTGCCTGCATTCCCTCTGCTTCTGCTCTCTCAGATAAATTAATAAAATCTTAAAAAAAAAAGATGATGTTTATTTATTTGAGAGAGAGAGAGCATGCATGAGCAGGGGGAGGGGCAGAGGGAGAGGGACAAGCAGACTTCACACTGAGCAAGGAGCCTGACCGTGGGGCTCCATCCCATGACCCTGAGGTCATGACCTGAGTTAAAATCAAGAGTCGGACGTTTAATCAACTGAGCCACCCAGGCTCCCCTTTCTCCTTTTCTTTTCTTTGTTTTTAACTTTCTCCTCTACCCTGTCCCTATCCCGTACGACCACAAAAAAATATTACCAAGATATTTGGTTACTCTTTTTTTTTTTTTTTTTTTAAGATTTATTTATTTGACAGAGAGAGATAGAGCAGGAACACAAGCAGGGGGAGTGGGAGAGGGAGAAGCAGGCTTCCCGCTGAGCAGGGATCCCGATGCGGGGCTCGATCCCAGGACCCTGGGATCATGACCTGAGCTGAAGGCAGGCCCTTAATGACTGAGCCACCCAGGCGCCCTGATATTTGGTTACTCTTAATTGACATATCTCTTGCAGGGTCTCCTGGATTTACTTCTTCCCGTATTTGAATACTTCTTTCGAAATTGTTTTTAGTGTAGATCTTTGTATGGCAAACTTTTTGAGACTTTATTTTGAGTGCTTGAGGATATTTGAATTAAGCTCCCACATTGGAATCGTAATTTGTTTGATATAAACGTTCTAGGTCCCAAGTTCAAGTTCTGTCCTTTTAATACTTCAAACCCTTACTTCCTTTTAATACTTTAAACCCTTACTTCCTTGTCTTTTTAGAATTCTTTTTAGAATTCCTTGGAATCTTTTAATATGAGATCTTTCATCCTTTTTTAATCCTAGGAGATTCCTTCTGCATTTTACATTTTGTTTTTCTCTTTTTGAGACTGTGTTTTTAGATCCTGCCCCTTCTACTTCTGTCTTCCATATTTCTTAACTTTGGTTTTTCAATTTTTTTATAGGTTCTTATTACCTTTTGAGATAGGTCCTCAATGTGATGATTCAGTTCACTAATTTAGTCTTCATCAGTACTGATTCTACTGTACTTTGACTTTAAAACTAAAAAAAAAACCACTTTAAAATTTTATCCCTATATATCTTCTGTAGATGATTTTAGTCTTCTAAGCCTGTTCACCTTTACAAATGGGATTTTTCCTTCATTTTTTTAGAGAGAAAGAGATTAAAGAAGAAAAAGATTTTGTAGTCAGTTCAATCCATGGCCCTATGGTAACATTTTCTCAAACTCTGTTATTTTGGATGTTATCACTGGGGGAGAGGATACTAAGGGCTTCCTGAAATAGTTTGTTTTAGGGTCAAGTATATTTGAAGAACAGTGGGATAAATGAAATGAAACAGGTCTCTTTAAGGTAGAGTTATTTCAGAGCCTTTAATATGCTAATACATAATGTGACTCTTCAGTAGAGAGACTCTAATATGTAGCATTTCTTTCCTTTTGAAAAAAGAACACTTTCAGTTAATGTATATTCATACTAAGGCAATAAGAAACCAGTTATTTTTCAGTTGGTAGAAGTTAAATAGATTAGATTTACTTGAATACATATTTGTTTTAATGTAATTTTTGTTAAAAATTTGTTTCAGGTTAGAAGCCGGCTTTATGTGGGTAAGCTTTTTTCTATTCTAGATCTCATCATTATTGTTCATAATTTTGAAACTTAAAACAATTTACATATGATGATGATATGAACTTTCTTTTCAGGGAGAGAGAACAAGCTTGCTATAGAACTTTCTACACTAATTGATGAAAAATGTAAACTACTTGAAAAATTTAGCCTTGTTCAAAAAGAGGTAAGATATTTTTGAAAATATTAACATTCATGTTAGAGTCAGAGGACTTAGTACTTTTCAAGGCAGATACTTCAATGTAAGTTTGAGATTATTAATGCTTTGTAAAATGTGAGCGTTCAGTTGCCCTTTATATTACCAATCTTATTAATTTTAACCATTGTGGTACATGTATATAGTGGTGTCTCATTGTGGTTTCAGTCTGTATTTCCCTGATAATGAGGTTAAGCACTTTTTCAAGTATTTATTGGTCATGTTGGATATCCTTTTTGTGAAGTTCCCTGCTCGAGGTTTTTTTTTTTTCATATTTGAAAAGGTGTGGCTATCTCTCTTTTTCCTTTTTGGTATGTAGAATATTTTCTATATTTGAATACGAGCCCTTTGTCAGATATATGTCCTGCAAATATTTTCCGCCACTGTGTGGTTTGCCTTTTTATTTCAAACGGTAAGCAGAAGTTCTTAATTTTAACATAGTCTAATTTGTCAATCTTGTCTTTTGATGGTTGCTTTTTGTTTCTTATTTAAAAATTTTTGACTACTCAAGGATATGGAAATACTCTTTTGTGCTATTTTTTAGAAACTTTGTTTTACTTTTCTCATTTAGTCTTTGTATAAGTTTGCTAGGGCTGCCATAACAAAATACCGAAGGCCAGCTGGCTTATCCTACAGAAATTAATATTTTCACAGTTCTGGATCAAAGTGTTGGCAGGTTTGATTTCTTATGAGGCTCCTCTCCTTAGCCTGCACGTAATCGCCTTCTTGCCCGTACCTCACATGGTCTTACCTCTGTTCAGGTGTTCATTTCTGGTGTCTTTGTGTGTCTATATTTCCTCCCCCTTTTTTAAAAAAATTTTATTTATTTATTTGAGAGAGAGAGAGACAGAACACAAGAAGGGGGAGCAGCAGAGGGAGAGGGAGAAGCAAGCTCCCTGCTGAGCAGGGAGCCTGATGCAGGGCTGGATCCCAGCACCCTGGGATCATGACCTGAGCCAAAGGCAGAGGCTTAACTGACTGAGCCACGCAGGTGTCCAATGTTTCCTGTTCTTACAGGGACACCAGTCTGATTAGATAGATTAGGGCTCACCCTAAAGGCCTCATCTTAATCATCTCTTTAAAGGGCCTCTCTCCAGATACAGTCACATTGTGAGGTACTGGGCCTTTAACATATAAATTTTGGGGAAAACAGTTTAGCCCAAATGTAATTAGTCTTTAATTCATCTGGAATTGAATCTGTGATGGTATGATTTGGAAGTTAAGAGTCAGTGTTTTTCATATGAATATTGAATTAGCCAGTACCATTTATTGAAAAGACCCATTTTATCCTTTGTTCTGTAGTGTCATCTTAAATCAAGTGGCCATATATATCTGAGTCTTTCTATGATATCTTCTGTTCTGTTGGTCTGTTTCTTAAAATTCTTGTGCCAATTTCATGCTATTTTAATCTACTGTATTTTTATAACAATTCTTGATAGCTGACAGTGTAAACCTCCATGTTCGTTCTTAAAGATTGTCTTGGTGATCTTGGCACTTTGCTATTCCATGTAAATTTTAAATCAGGGACGCCGGGGTGGCTCAGTTGGTTAAGCGTCTGCCTTCAGCTCAGGTCATGATCCCAGGGGCCGGGGATTGAGCCCCACATCGGGCTCCCTGCTCACTGGGGAGCCTGCTCCTCCCTCTGCCTGCTGCTCCCCTTGCTTGCTCAGTCTCTCTCTCTCTCTCTCTGACAAATAAATAAATAAAAATCTTTAAAAAATTTTTTTCTTTAAAGATTTTATTCATTTATTTGCTGAGGGCTGATGGAGCACAGCAGGGGAAGCAGCAGAGGGAGAGAGAGAAGCAGATTCCCTGCTGAGCAGGGAGCCTGATGTGGGGCTCAATCCCAGGACCCTGGGATCATGACCTGAGCTGAAGGCAGATGCTTAACTGACTGAGCCACTCAGGTGTCTCCCCCGCCAAATTTTTTTTTTTTTTTTAAAGATTTTATTTATTTATTTGAGACAGAGAGAATGAGAGAGAGAGCACATGAGAGGGGGGAGGGTCAGAGGGAGAAGCAGACTCCCCGCAGAGCAGGGAGCCCGATGCGGAACTCGATCCCGGGACTCCAGGATCATGACCTGAGCCGAAGGCAGTAGCTTAACCAACTGAGCCACCCAGGCGCCCCCCCTTTTTTTTTTTTTTTTAAATCAGTTAATCAGTTTACACACATAGCCTGCTAGGGATTTGATTGGGAGGATTACATTGAATATATGATCAATTTGGAGAGAACTGATGTCTTTATAATGTTGAATTCTTATCCATGGACTATAGTATATCCCTCTATTTATACCTTTTTAAAATTCTCTCACTGTTGTTGTATACATTTTTGTGTTGCAGTGTTTAACATCTTTTCTTAGATTTATTCCCTAGTATCTGATGACTTTTGAAACTATTCTAAATAGTACAGTTTTTTCGTAACAGCTTTGTTGGGATATAATTCACACACTATGCAGTTCAGCCATTTAAAGTATACAAATGACTGGCTTTTGGTATATTTACAGCTGTACATCCATTGCCATAATTTTTGTACATTTTTATTACACCAAAAAGAAACCCTGTATGCCTTAGTTATCACCCTTCACCCAGTTTCCCCTACTGCCAAACCCTAGACAACTTATCTACTTTGTGTTTCTATAAATTTGCCTATTCTGGGTTCCATTCACATAAATGGAATCATGTAACATGTGGTTCTTTGTGTCTGCCTTTTTTCACTTACCAAAATGTTTTCAAGGTTCATCCATGTTGTGTATAGATTTGCCTATTCTGAACGTTTTACATTAATGGAATCATACAATATGTGATCCTTTGTGACTGGCTTTTTTCACTTACATTATGTTTTCAGGGTTAATCCATGTTGTAGCATGTACTGGTACTTACTTTCTTTTTTTGCCAAGTAATATTCTGTGCCACTATTTATATGTCTCTTTGTCAATTTGGTTATTCTGTTTTTTGGGTGCTATAAATGATGCTGCTATGGACATTCATGTACAAGTTTTGTGTGGATATATGTTTTTAATTCTTTTGGGCATATACTTATGCATGAAATTGTTGGATCTATATTTAACTTTTTGAGGAAATGCCAAATTGTTTTCTATAGTGGCTGTGCCAGTTGACATTCCTTCTGGAAGTTTGTGAGTCTAGTTTCTCCACATCCTTGCTGTCCTAGTGTGAAGTGTGTAGTTTTAATTTGCATTTCTCTGATGGCTAATTGTGTTGAACATTTATCTTTTCATGTGCTCATTGGCCATTTATTTATCTTCTCTTGAGAAATGTCTCCTCAGTTCCTTTGCCTATTTTTAAATTGGGTTATTCATCTTTTTTTTTTTTTAATGTTTTCCCATTCTTTTTTTTTTTAAGATTTTATTCATTTATTTGACAGAGAGAGACACAGCGAGAGAGGGAACACAAGCAGGGGGAGTGGGAGAGGGAGAAGCAGGCTTTCTGCCAGTCAGGGAGCCCGATGCGGGGCTCGATCCCAGGACCCTGAGATCATGACTTGAGCCGAGAGCTTAACCAACTGAGCCACCCAGGCGCCCCGGTTATTCATCTTTTTATTATTGAGTTGTAACTTTATATATTGTAGATATGAGCTTCTTATCAGATATGTGATTTGCAAGTATTTTCCCTCATTTTTGTGGGTTGTCTCCTCACTTTCTTGGTGGTGTCTTTGAGGCATAAAAGTTTTTAATTTTTTTTTTTTTAAATTTTATTTATTTATTTGAGAGAGAGCACTAGTGGTGGGGAAGGGTAGAGGGAGAAGGAGAAGGAGACTCCCCACTGAGCAGGGAGGTCGAAGTGGGGCTCCATCCCAGGACCCTAAGATCATGATTAATGACAGATTAATCAACTGAGCCACCCAGGTGTACCTAAGAGTTTTTAATTTTGATAATGCTTAGTTTATCTACTTTTTCTTTTGTTGATTCTACTTTTGGTGTCATATCTAAGAAACGGTTGCTTAAAACAAGCTCACAAAGATTTACACTTGTATTTCTTCCTAATAGTTTTGTGGGATTCAATCTTATGTTTAGGTCTTTGATCTGTTTTGAATTAGCTTTTTAGAAATTGTGAGAGGTAGGGGTGCGTCCAACTTAATTCTTTGGCATGTGGATATCCAGTTTTTCCTAGCACCATTTGCTGAAAGAACTATTCTTTCCCCCATTGAATTGTCGTGGCACTCTTGTCGATAATCAGTTGACTGTAATTGTGAAGGTTCATTTCTGGATTCTCAACTTATTTCATTGATCTGTTATGTCTATCTTTATGTCAGTTCCAAACTGTCTTGATCAGTGTAGCTTTGTAGTAAGGTTTGAAATTGGGAAATGTAAGTCCTTTAACTTTGTTCCTTTATTTCAAGATCATTTTGACTATTCTGAGTCCTTTGCATTTTCTGCGAATTTTGGGATCAGCTTGCAATTTCTGCAAGTAGATTAACCAGAATTTTTTTTTTTAAGATTTTATTTTTGGGACGTCTGGGTGGCACAATTGGTTGAGCATATGACTCTTGGTTTCGGCTCAGGTCATGATCTGAGGGTTGTAGGACCGAGCCCTTCATCGGGTTCTACGCTGAGCTTGGAGTAGGCTTGGGACTCTCTCACTCTGCTCTCCCCCACCCCCACTAAAATAAATAAATCTTAAATTTTTTTTTTTTTTAATTTTTAAGTAATCTCTGAATCAAACATGGGGCTTGAATCCACAACACTGAGATCAAGAGTTGCATGCTCCACTGACTAAGCCAGCCAGGCTCCCCAGATTAGCTGCAGTTTTGATAGGGCTTATGTTGAATCTGTAGATCAATTTGGGGAGTATTGCTATCTCAGTGATATTAAGTCTCTGATCTATGAATACGAGATGTCTTTCCATTTACTTGGGTCTTCTCTATTTCAATAATGTTTTATAGTTTTTAGAGTTACGGGGCACTTGACTTAGTCAGTTAGTAGAGCATGCTATCTTTGATGTCAGTATTATAAGTTCGAGCCCCATGCTGGGTGTAGAGATTACTTAAAAATAAAATCTTAAACAAAGAAACAAAAAATAGAGTATAATGCTTACACTTTTTTTGGTTAAATTTACTCCTACATATTTTATTCTTTTTGATGCTATTGCAAATGAATTTTTTAAATATCATTTTTTATTTGCTCATTGCTGGAATAATGTTTATTCTCCTCTTATTTTCTAAGCATTTGTGGGACCTTTAGTGAAGTATCTACATTTTTATTCCTGATAATTGGTTGTTTGCACTTCTCTTTTATCCTTTATCAGCCTTGTCACTGTTTTATCAAATTTTTTAGTGCCTTTATTTTATTTATTTATTTATTTATTTATAGATTTTATTTATCTGAGAGAGAGAGAGACTGTGTGCGCACACATGCGCATACAAGTTGGGGAGGGGGAGAGGGAGAGGGAGAAGCAGACTCCCTGCTGAACAGGGAGACTGATGTGGGGCTCAATCCTGGGACCCTGGGATCATGACCTGAGCGGAAGGCAGACCCTTAACCGACTGAGCCATGCAGGCGCTCCTTTTTAGTGCCTTTAAAGAACAATCTTTTGGCTTGGTTGATTCTTTTTACTTTGTTTTATATTTTATTACTTTATTACTTCTTTTTTTCCATGTTTTTTTGGTTTATTTTACTCTTCTTTTTTGTTCACTTTTTGGGATGTGTACTTAAATCATTGAATTTTTACTCTTTATAATTTCTGCATTAAAGCTATAATTTACTTTGGCTTTCATTAAAGCATCTCACCAGTTTGGGTATGTCATGTTTTCTTGATCATTCAGTATAAAATATTTTAAAATTTTTATTGTGCTGTCTTCTTTGAAACACTAGTTATTTGGTAGGGTACTTATTAATTTCCTAATAAATAGAGATTTCCTAAAAATTTCTTTTTTATTAATTTTTAGCTTAATTCTACCTAATTCTATTTAATTCAGAGTATACGCTCTATGATTTCAGTGCTTTGTTGTTTGTTGAGACTTAATTTATGGCTTGGCATAAGATTGATTTTGGTAAATGTTTCGTGTATGACAGAAATACATACATTCATTACCCTTGTGTTAATACAGACTTTTATTTACTCTAGTTTATTGATATATAAATATAAAAATTGTTACTTTTAAATTCATATTACCTATTGGTTCTTGAGAGAAGTATGTTTCCCATTATGGCTATGCATTTGTTTTTCTTTTTTTTTTAAAGATTTTATTTATTTATTTGACAGAGAGAGACACAGCGAGAGAGGGAACACAAGCAGGGGGAGTGGGAGAGGGAGAAGCAGGCCTCCCGCGGAGCAGGGAGCCCAATGTGGGGCTCGATCCCAGGACCCTGGGATCATGACCTGAGCCTAAGGCAGATGCTTAACGACTGAGCCGCCCAGGCGCCCCGCATTTGTTTTTCTCTTAATTTTATGTATATTGAGGCTATGTTAGGTGCATACAGATTTAGAATTGTTTTATCTTCTTAGTTAGATTGAGCCTTTTATCATTATGAAATACCCCTGTTTATCTTTAGGAATTTTTGATTTTGTCTGTTATTAGTGTAGCTATTACAAGCTTTCATTTGGTAAGTATTTTCACGGTAGATCTTTTCCCATTATTTTACTTTTAACCTTTTTTTTTTAAAGATTTTTAAAAGATTTTATTTATTTGACAGAGACACAGCGAGAGAGGGAACACAAGCAGGGGGAGTAGGAGAGGGAGCCCAACGCGGGGCTCGATCCCAGGTCCCTGGGATCATAACCTGAGCCGAAGGCAGATGCTTAACGACTGAGCCACCCAGGCCCCCCTACTTTTAACCTTTTTATGTACTTGTATTTATGTTGTCTCTTTTAGAAATAGTATACAGTTGGGTTTTGCTTTTTTAAATCAGTCTAAAAAAATCTTTGTATTTAATGGAGTATTACTTCATTTGCATTCAATGTAATTTCTAATTTATTAGGGTTTAAATCTGTCATCTTAACTATTTCTTTTTGACACCTATTCCATGTTCTTTTTTCTCCCTTCTCTTGTTTTCTTTCTTATTAAAATAGTTTATTTTTTATTATTTCAATATTATCTGTATCAATGGGTTTGTTACTAATGGATTATTTTATATTCTTTTAATGGTTACCTTAGAGATTACAACATGTATCCTTAATTTATTAAAATCTAATATAAGTAAGTGCTGTTACTGCTTACTGGATGATGTAAAGATCTTAGAATACTTTAATTCCACTTGTCCCTTTTTGTCCAAGTGTTATTGCACTATATTTTGATTTTATATTTATTTAAACCTCCAAATCATTTTATTACTATTTGAAATAGTGACCATTTATTTGGATTACAGATTGAAATGTTTGGAAGTTTGCCCTTATTTCAAGGGATTGTTCTGTTTCTGGTTTAGAGGGAGAGAGAATCTAAAGCCGATCCACATGTTTATTATTTCCATTGCTATTTATTCTTTCCTTCATTTTCAGCTTCCATCTGGGATGATTTTCCTTACTTCAGAAGAATACCCTAGTCTTTCCTTTGTTTTAAAAAAATATATTTTTTAATATTTTATTTTTTTGAGAGAGAGAGAGAGTGAGAGTGAGAGAGAGAACAGGAGCAGGGCAGAGGGAGAGGGAGTGGGAGAAGCAGATTCCCCTGCAGAGCAGGGAGCCCTATGCGGGGCTGGATGCCAGGACCTTGGGATCATGACCTGAGCTGAAGGCAGACGCTTAACCAGCTGAGCCACCCAGGTGCCTCACACTAGTCTTTCCTTTTGTGGAGTATATTGTTGATAAATTCTCTCAGTTTTTGTTTGTGTGATAATGTATAATGTACATTTTGTGTAATGCTGTTTACAGAATTCTAAGTTGGCAATTATTTTCTTTCTTTTCTTTTTAAGATTTAATTTATTTGTCAGAGAGAGAGAGAGAGAGGGCACAAACAGGGAACAGGCTCCCTGCTGAGCAAGGAGCCTGATGCGGAACTTGATCCCAGGACCTTGGGATCATGACCTGAGCTGAAGGCAGCTGCTAACCGACTGAGCCACCCAGGCATCCCATATTAACCTTATTTTAATATCTTATTGATAGTTCTTTTTTTTTTTTTAAGATTTATTTATTTATTTGAGGGGGAGAGAGAGTGAGCACAGTGGGGAGGGGCAGAGGGAAAGGGAGAGAGAATCTAAAGCCGATTTCATGCTGAGTGCAGAACCTGATGTGGAACTCAGTCTCACGACTCTGAGATCATGACCTGAGCCAAATCTAAGAGTGGGGGGCTTAACCAACTGTGCCACCCAGGTGCCCCCTGACTGAAAATCTATTATTTGTGTCCTTCAAGAGTCTGTTTCTCTTGCTCATTTTTTTTTTCTTGGTTCTTAGTCAAATCTTGTGTTCACCAATGCCGGGTTATATAAGAGAAAAATTTGAAGCTGTGAGTGATTTTATCTTTCTCCAGTGAGGATTTACTGTTGCTTCTCATAGGCAGCTAGGCTGAGACATCAGAAATCGTAGATTACTTTAATTACAGATTGAAATGTTTGGAAGTTTGCCCTTATTTCAAGGGATTGTTCTGTTTCTGGTTTAGACTTTCTTATAAGGTAGCTAGTGTGGGTTGGTATTAGTTTCTGCTCAGTTTTTGGCCTATCATCCTCTGCTTTTGGACAGGGAGAAGGAAATGTCAAATGCTGGTCTTGCTTCTCTGAGGATTCCCTCTTCTATCACAAATTGGATAGCTCTGAAGCCTTCAAACATACCCTATTTTTCTGTGTGCTTTTGTCCATCTCTTCTTGTTCTGGTGAGGTTTGTCCAAATAGCCTAGTCTTCCATTTAATCACTATTTTTAAAGCATTGAAATAAGTTTATTTTGCCAAATCTTACAGCATTTTATGTTTCATATTCTTTGTTTTGCACGTTTAAAGATGTTATATTGCCTGCTTGCTTTATTTGTAATATGATTTGAATTACAAGTGAAAATTTCTGATGGCCAGTTTGTATTAATTTCTCTTTAATGAATAGGCTGACTTAGGACAGTTCTCTTAGTCTTAAGGGTGAAGTTCTGCCATTTGTTACTCAAGATGGGGGGTTGTGGTATGTTAGCTGCCCTGGCTTTATTATAGTGCTCATATTTGAAGAACTTAAAGCTAAGTAAATTGAGGTAAATTAAGCATACATGTGGAAGTGGATTTTGTGTCTTAGACACCTCTCCAGATAAATTTAGAATAAAATTTGTAGAGTTTTTCCTTACAGTGTTGCTTTCTTTCAGTGTGAAGGCTTAGAATCATCTTTAAAGGATGCCAGTTTTGAGAAGGAATCAACAGAAGCACAAAGTTTGGAGGTAAAAACAAATAATATAATTATAAAAGCTGGGGGTAAGATTCTTACTAAATAACACAAACTTGAAGAAAAATGTATCTCCTGAAAACTATTTTAAAGGAAATGTGAAAGAACATTGCTAGATGTTAAAACTTAAAGAAAAAGTTAATTATAGGAAATGGAACATTAGGTAGCATAAAGTATCTTAAAAATTTGAGCTCTCCTTGCTAACATAGTCAGTTTACTGGGCCGTATAGGAGCTCTTTATTTTTCATTCTTAGGAATGAAATGTATTAAGTAACCATTCCTTTTTTTAATTCCGTTTGCTCTAGAAAGGAAGAATAGGATTCATTTTCATAAATTTAGGAATAGTTGGCAGGAATAAATTATGTAAATTGTGGCAGTACGTGCCTTCACTTCATCCCCATTGTTATTGGGAGCTGACTAGAATTAGACCAAAGATTTATATTGTAAGCAGCAGTGTGCTGGTAAAGGTTTAACAGCTGGCTCTCTGAAAAGCAGGAGTCCTTATTTGTAGCATTTGCTTGGTTCTGTTGGGTAAATACTCTCAATTTCAAGGTACCAACATGATGTCACTGAATGCAGGGTTTGGAAGAGATATGTCTAGTCAGCTCTCCTGAGCCAGGTATGATTTTGGCTAGTAGTAAGAAGGGAAATAATAAAAATTTGTCATTTAGCTAATCTACAACAGATTAGGGTAAATGCTGTTTGTTACTATTTAGAGATGGAAGTGTTGTCAGAAGGATACTAGTACTAAAGTAGAAAACAATGGACTTTGTACTTTTTTTTGGTGTATGTGGTCAGACAGTCCAGCTCGGCTGTTATCAATCACTGATGTCTGTAACCATCAGAAAGTCTATGTGTATAACACTGGATGGTAACTAACTGGAATTAAAATAGAAATTTAAAAAAATCTATATTTTATGTTTCAGAATTTCCTAGTAGAGTCCAAAGGAAGTTATAAATTGAATTCCAAATGGAGCAAATATCTTAATGTTTTCTTTCTTCATTTGTTACCTATTAATATCCTCAAGAATTTGTTGAAATTGTTTTATTTACTGACCTTCTGTTTTATCTCCTGTTCCAGTAGTAACTTATTAGTTTGATTAAAAAAGAAAGAATTGTAGAAGGCATTTAGCTTGCTAATAGAAGAGCCTAACCTGGACAGAAAAGGCATTTATTCAAGTTTGGCAATATTGTGGATAAAATAAAACACACCAATTTATTCTTAAGGAATTGAATTTACATGATCTAACAGTAGAATTTAAATGAATGTTTTGGAAGTTTTTCCTCTGATTTTTGTAATTTTAAAAAACATGTAGTGTTTATTTTTAAGCTTGGTAAACATAATATAAACTATATATGATGGAATTAAACAAATTTGATGGTTGAATCAGTAGATAAAATCAAAACAGTACAGTAATTTTGATTCAAGTCAGGGAATTCATATAATCAAATAACCAAAGTTGGGAAAATACATATAAACAAGTTTTTAGCCACTATAATATAGTATGTACTTGTTCTTTTTTTATTTTGGTCTCCATTAAATTCTTTGAATCTTTTGGTTTTTTTTTTAACAAGTTTGTTGAAGGATCACAAATATCAGAGGTATGTTTATTACAGTATTTAAAATCCAATTGGAATAATTCAGTAACTAATCATTTAAAATTAAAAAGGTCCCAGAAAATAATTCAATGCAGAACATTATTCTGAAGCAATCTTCATTATTTTTTGAGTTTAATTTTTATTATGTCTTTAATTTTATTAAATCAGACTTATTTCTCATTTTTTCCTTTATAATGCTCTAAAGCAGAGGTTGGCAAACCATAATCTGGGCTCTCCACCTATTTTTTTTTTTTTAATTTTTTTATTTGAGTATGGTTGATACAAATGTTAGATTAGTTTCAGGTGTACAATGTAGTGATTCAACATGTCTATACTTTATGCTGTGCTCACCACAAGTATAGCTACAGTCTGTCTCATCATACAATGCTATTACAGTCTCATTGACTGTATTTCCTATGCTGGACCTCTTATTTCCATGACTTATTCCATAATTGGAAGCCTGATCTCCCACTCACCTTCACTCATTTTGCCCAATCCCCCACTATCTTTCCTGTGGCATCCATCAGTTTATTCCCTGAATTTATAGGTCTGATTCTGCTTTTTGTTTGTTTATTTGTTTTGTTTTTTTAGATTCCACATATGAGTGAAATCATTTGGTATTTGTCTTTCTCAGTCTGACTTATTTCACTTAGCATAATACCTTTTAGGTCCATCCACATTGTCACAAATGGCAAGATCTCATCATTTTTTTATGGCTACGTAATATTCCATTGTGTGTATATACCACATCTTCTTTATCCATTCATCCATCGATGGACAGTTATGTTGCTGCCCTATTTTAGTTATTGTAAATAATGCTGCAGTAAACATAGGGGTATGTATGTCTTTTTGACTTATTATTTTTTTAATAAAAAGTAGTGGAATCATTGGATCATACAGTATTTCTGTTTTCCACAGTGGCTATACCAATTTACATTCCCAGCAACAGTGCACGAGGGTTCCTTTTTCTCCACATCCTTGCCAACACTTGTTATTTCTTGTCTTTTTTATTTTAGCCATTTTGATAGGTGTGAGATGACACTTCATTGTGGTTTTGATTTGCATTTCCCTGATGATGAGTGATGTTGAGGATCTTTACATGTGTCTGTTGGCCATCTGTATGTCTTTGGAGAAATGTCTATTTAGGTCCTCTGCCCATTTTTAATCAGATTGTTTGGCTTCTCCACCTGTTTTTGTAAATAAAATTTTATTGGAACACAGCCATGCTCATTCATTTACATGTCTTTGCATTCTTACTACATAGACATAGTTGGGACAGCGACTACATGGCCTGCAAGCCTAAAATATTTACTCTGTGGCTTTTTATAGAAAAAGTTTGCTGACCCCTGCTAGAATTGCTATTATTTAAATGGTATAAAAATGAACAAATATGTAAACTAAATTTATTTGATTTATAATATATGTGTTTGATTATACTTGTCTGATTTATCATAACCAAAAAGTTCTATGCCTGTCTTATAAACTTGGCTTCCTCTTTTAGGCAGTCTGTGAAAATCTGAACAAGTCTAAATCTGAACTTGAGGATGAAATACTTTTTCTGGAAAACCAATTAAAAGAAGAGAAATCTAAACATTCTGAACAAGATGAATTGGTAAGGTTTTTACATAAATGAGGAGACTGTAGGAAGAGAAAGTTACTGAATTTTAAAATATTAGTAGGTATCGGGGTGCCTGATGGCTCATTCGGTTAAGTGTCTGACTCTTGATCTCAGATCTCAGCTCAGATCTTGATCTCCGTCATGTGTTCAAGCCCTGTGTTGGGCTTTGTACTGGGCATGGAGCCCACTTAAAAAAATATATATATATAGTGGTATCAGTTAAAGTATTATATGCATTCTAAAAAGAATCCCCAAAATACAGAAGGCTGTTAAGTACAGAGTAAAATTTTCGAGATCCACTAGCTTTTTTTTACATGTTAGAGGTTACCATTACCATGTTAAGTTTCTTGCACATCCTTATATTTTCTATATGTACTATAAAGTGGCTCACATAAATAAAGTTGAATAATCACATACATGGTGGATTTTTTTTAATTACTCAAAAGGTATTTTGAGAACATTTTAACTTTGCTTTGGCATTTATTTTAAAATCTATTGTAAGGAAGATCTAGATGTGTGTGATTATTTAGTAAGATATGATGTCAGTGGACTTATCTTGAACCTATATAACTTAAATGTTATGAAATATTAAAGATGAGATGAAATATTATTGCCTCACATTCATATAAAATCTCTTTTATGGTTGACAAGTTTTCTTAGAATCCTCTTTTTTTTTTGAGTAGATGTATTAGGTTAACAATATATCTAAGCTATGTGGTGTCTTGGAAGCTGGAGAAATTTAGTAAATAAATACTCGTTTATTGATTGATGCTGTCTTTCCAGATGGTGGATATTTCAAAAAGGATACAGTCCCTAGAAGATGAATCAAAATCTCTTAAATCACAAGTGGCTGAAGTAAGTTGAATTAGCCTAGAAGGTCTGTTGCGTTTGAAAATCATTTTAATTTTACTGTTTTATGTTTAAAGAAGAAGATATAATACTAGAATTTGAGATACTGGGGTCTTAGATATAGTTCCTTTGTAGAAGGTACTTCAGAAAGGTTCATTTTTTTTGTTGGACAGGTATTTATTGAGTTCTTCCTATGTACTGGTCATTGTTGAAAGTGCTTGGCACTTAACATTAGTAGACAAAATAGGAAAGCTCTCATCTAGTTTAAATTCTAGTAAGAGAGGCAGGTAATAAAAAGTTAACAAAATTTGCTACATAGTACATAAAAGATCACAAGTGGTTAAATCCTTTATCCAAGGCCACATGGCAAGTTCATGGCAGAGCCATGATTGGACCCTAATTCTAGACTAGCCTTTTTTCTGCTATCCCTATGCTGCCTTTTCTATTAATATTGCATGTTTTTGACTTTAATTCCATGTTTTAGGGAGTATGTATAAAAAAGAGCTATTGTATTAAATTAATTCTTACAAGCTTGATATGTTGTGTTTTCCTTAGGCCAAAACAACCTTTAAAATATTTCAAATGAATGAAGAACGACTTAAGATAGCTATAAAAGATGCTTTGAGTGAAAATTCCCAACTTCAGGAAAGCCAGAAACAGGTTTGTACTCTATAGGGACTTTTAAACTGTGAATATGTAATTATAAATGTTCTGGGCATACTCAAGACTGACCCATGCTAGGGGCAAGGTTAGGCTTTTCCTGGAAAACAGGAGAGCAGGACAATCTCCCATATATCCTTTGATGTCTCTTTTGTATAGGGTGCAAAGTGTATACTCCTGGCACCTTGTTTCTTCAGTAGTTAGAGTAATCCAGGGCAAATTTTAGTAATCATAGCAAATAGCATTTAGTACCAACTCGTCAAAGCCAGACTGAAGGAGGGCAGAGAATACACATGAGAATTATCTTGAAGCTATGGGTCTGAGGCCTAAAGATAGAAACAGTTCTGATGGTAGATCAAATGAGGATTTAGCTTTTACCCTCTTCCTTCTTCATATATATTAGGCACTCTCAGACACCCAAATATGTTTTCTGTCCCACTATTCTCCCAGTATAGTTAAAATTTTTCCTTGGGAAAATTTTTCATTGATTACATTATTTACAGTTCTTTAAATGTTACAGCTGAGCCACACGATGTGCTCTGACTACATGTTCTGTTTTACCCAACATTTTCTTTGCTCTAGGGTTAGTAATTGTTTTGTTTCTTATATACCTGTCTATATGTCTGTCTTCTGGAGATGCTGAATATCTTATTTATGCATTCAAATGCTGTTTTCTGGAGATTTAAATATTTATGCATTCAAATGCTTTGATAATCGACTGATTTTTTTCTTTTTTTTGAAGCAATACTTCCTGGGGTCTTCCATCCTCCTGATTTGATAGGAAGTTATTCTCTGGGTCTGTTAATGCTTCTGTTGTCCTGAGATTTCACTTCACTCCCATCTTTCCCCTTGTCTTTCTCCTGTGTTGGATCTTCTATTTCCTGTATCCAAGACTTGCTCTTTTGTGGTTAATTCTCTTGATTAGCTTCTTGAGAAAAAGGTATACAAGCTAACTTTTAAAAAAATTTGCATCTTCTTGAGAATGTCTTCTCTCAAAGTTACTGACAGTTTGGTTGGATATCTTCTGGGCTTAAATTTTTTTTTTTTCTTGAAATTTTGACATTATTGATCCGTGGTGTTCGTTTTCCAGTATTGCTTTTGAGAAGTCAAATGCTACTTGGATTATTGGATCTGTTTTTGTGATCTGCTCTTTTCCTCCCTGGAACCTTTTAATATCTTTCATTGTTTCTAGTTCTCCAAAATGTCATGATGATGCAGGGTCTTTTTTCATACATTTGTTGGAATGTCTGGAACTCTTAGTCTGGAAACTCTTGCTCTTGATTCAGTTCTGGGATATTGCTACATGCTTTTTTGGGGATTTTTATATGATTATACAGTAATTATTTGAAGATGTCCTCTTTGATTTCCTTGTTTATATGGAAGTTTTGTTGACTTATTATTCTATATTTTTCAATTTTAAGTATTTTTGTTTTGTTTTGCTTTGCTTATGCCTCTTCTTTATATATGGATGCCATGTTCTTATCTTGCTGAGGATATTTTTTCTTTTTTCTTTTTGAAGTGTTTGTTTCAGTTCCCTGAGTTGTCTTGTTTCCTCTATTTTCTGTTTTGGTCTATGTCTTTTATTTAAGAGCTTCTTTTTAAAGCAGATATTAGGTGATTCACTGCAATCTGCTTATTTATTTTTTTAAAAGATTTTATTTATTTGAGAGAGAGAGATAGCAAGTGAGAGCACGAGCAGGGAGGAAAGGGAAAAGCAGGTCCCCGCTGAGCAGGGAGCCCGACGCTGACTCAGTCCCAGGACCCTGGGATCATGACCCGAGCAGACGCTCAACCAACTGAGCAACCCAGGTGCCCACAGTCTGTTCATTTAATAGTGAAACTCTCCATGTCTAATTGGAAGCTCTGTGTGTGTTATTGGGAGGTTCTTCTGTAGGGTAATCTGCCTAGGATGTTTCATTGGATGATCCCCAATTGTTGTTATCTGAAGATCATTTTCTACAGGGGTGATACCTCCTCAGTTTCTATTTGAGAGGTAGAAGCCCATTTGCCAACAGTGAGATAAACAGAGAGGTAAGGCTTGTTGGTTTGTCACTATTCAGTAAGTCATCTTTCACTTAATACCTTTATGTTTTCAATATTTTACTCACACTTTCACCTGGGCCAGGTATCCCAGAGTTTCATTTTCCACTTCTCCAGAGAATAACTTTCTGGGCTTTTGCCAGATGTGTATATGTGTGTAAATATGTGTGTGTGCATGTGTGCATGCATGTGAAAGATGAGGGTGGGTGGGAGGGATGGATGGAGAGTAAGAATGTATGTATATGTATGTGCAGGGAGAACACGAGGGACTTTCTAACTTTTTTTATACGTACTTTCAGGCAGTCCTCCTCTTTTCAATCCCACTTACACCCCTAGTGTTAGTGCCTCCAAATTATGAGCATTTTGGGTTGTATGAAATCAACCTGCATTTGGACTTTCCCATCTTCTGAGTAAATTTCAGCTTTGATGGTCTGCTAAATCTTTTACTATACTTCTTTCTCTTTCTACTTTTCTTCCCCCACAGAGAGAGTGAGTTGGTGGGAGGGAGAGTGAGAAGGGAGAGGGAGAGAATCTTAAGCAGGACGCCCAGTGCAGAGCCTGACATGGGACTCAGTCTCAAGTCCCTGAGATCAGGACCTGAGCCGAAATCAAGAGTCAGATGCTCAACTGACTGAGCCACCCAGGTGCCCTTCTACTTTCCACATCTAGAATTACCTTTTTCCTTATCGCCTATTTTCTTTTTTCTTGTGGGTTTATGCTGCTGCTTTTTTTCCTTTTCTGAAGTCTCTTAGTAGATTTACTCTCATCTTAATAGATTGCAGGAGAAAGTGGTGGTAAACCTTGTGTTAAATTGCTCTGTTGAAATAAAAACTGGCCTTTTCTATCTTGAAAAAATTTCACCTAGATTGTCCTTTTTTTTTTTTTTTTTTAAGATTATTTATTTGAGAGAGAGGGGTGGGGAGTGGCAGAGGGAGAGGGAGAGAGAAACTTAAGCAGACTCCATGCTGAGCATGGAACCTGACACGGGCCTTGGTGTGCAACCCTGAGTTCATGACCTGAGCCAAAATCAAGAGTCATACGCTCAACCAGCTCTGCCGCCCAGGCACCCCTCCGATTGTCTTACTCTTTACACCTGCTTTCCTCTAACTCCTTTTTAATAACTAAAGTTCTTGAAATCAACTACTATATATTCACTGATGCCATGTTCTAATTCACTCCTTCCCTGATTTCTTAAGACTGCTGGGTATGTAATTTCTTCTTCTTCCTTTTTTTTTTTTTTAGATTTTTATTTATTTATTTGAGAGAGAGAGTGAGAGAAGGCGAGCACGAGCGGGGGTAGGGGGGCAGATGGAGAGGGAGAAGCAGACTCCCTGCTGAGCAGGCAGCCTTATGTGGGGTTCCATCCCAGGACTCTGGGATTATGATCCTAGCTGAAGGCAGATGCCTAACCTACTGAGCCACCCAGGTACCCCTGGGTATCCAGTTTCTTTAGTAACTCTCTAGAGTCCATCTAATCACAAAATTCAGATTTTTGTCTTCAATCCTCGTTTGTTTTTAATCTGTTGTGTCCTCTTAATTCTGTTATACACGTGTAGAAAAAGTTTAGTTTTCTTGTGCTAGGAAATATGCTTATGAAGCCTTAGTTTTGCAGAGAAATCCAATAATTACTGTTCGATAGAATTGAGTTTTAAAGATTTAATAAATTTGGACTTTTCTTTCATATTTATATGGCCCATTTCTTTTGTGAATTGGTTGCTCATTCATCTTTTTCCTGTTTTTCTTACTGACTTCTAAGAGATTTTTGCATGTTAAGGTTATTAATCTTCTGTCGCATATGTGTAAGAATTCCTTTCTAGTTACTTGTTTGTTTTTAGATTTTGTGTTATTTTTTGATTTGTGAAGCTTTTAAGTGTTATGTAATCAAGTCTGTTTTATAACAATCCTTACCTTTTGCATCGTGTTCAAAAAGTATTTCCTATAAAAGTATATACAGTAAAAGACTGTTTATGCAGAATTTGATCTATTCCAGTTTAGTGGTATCTCTGGAAGTTTAATTAACTACAAAACAGCACATGATTTAAAAAAAATATAGGACTTAAGGGATGGTAAGATATGACCAAATCTAACATATATATGTCTCAAAAAGCTTTTTATTTGCTCTAAGTTTATTATGTAAATCAGTTGAACAGTGTTTAAGTTTTAAGTGTCTCTTATTTTACATTATCCTTCTTGAAAATTCTTTGAAAACAGGAGCCTGCCCTTCATTCCCTTCTTTCCTTCCTTCATCCCTCTCCCCTTTACTTCTTAGCAACATATTGTGTTGTATAATATCTATTAATGATACATCTAAATATATAAATAAATTCCTTTACACATAAGTATGAAAAATAATGAGTTGCTTTTTTGTTTTGGTGGGGTTTAAATTTTAGCTTTTACAAGATGCTGAAGAATGGAAAGAACAAGTGAGTCAACTTAATAAACAGAAAATAACATTTGAAGACTCCAAAGTATATGCAGAACAAGTTCTGTGTGATAAAGAAAATCAGATCAAGGTAAGTGGCCCCCCTGGTTTTAGTGACTGAGTCAGCTGGAATTTTGTACTAATTCTGAAATTTGAAAATTTTTGTCTTAGTAACTTTTATTTTTATAATTATTTGGTCAAATTTGAGCATGTATACTTCTTTGGCATTCATTTTAATTTGTACCAGTATTGTCATTCTTGCTCCCAAATGCTCCTTGAAGACTCACAGATTTGTAACGTATATATTATGTAATAGTGTATACTAATTATATATTATATAATATATAATAAATTAATGTATATTATTGATATTATATATTATTTATATATATGATCTATATAAATCATTATTCTGTGTGTCCTTTTTCTCCTTTGCTCTGTATTTTACCCTAGGTATTTAATGAAGAAAGAAAAAGAATAGTGGATTTTACCTTTGTCTTTAGACTGCCATCTGTTTCTATTGATAAGATGTTGGAAAGAATTTTAGAAATTGGACAGATGAAGTTATATGTATTGGCTAGATGTCTGTAATACCTAGATTAGCTGGTGTATGTACTTTCATGGAGATGAATACTTTTCAAAAATAAGTCTAATTGAAACTTGACTCTAATAGGAATATAATAATTGATATTATTGTAGGATTTGTTCATTTTTTCCTACTCCTTATTTGCCTCATTCTACCCTTTTTCTTTCCTGTTCTTTTAAATCTTATGCTTTCAAGCTGCAAACAGATACTCAGGTGTGAGTATCAAGTAATAAGATGTAAAACTAATATTCTGTAATCTACGCAGTGAAGTGGAGGTTGCCATCTTGAAACCTATATATTTATGCTCTTTATGTTGTTACTAAGAATGTTTTTTTTTAAATTTTATTTTATTATGTTATGTTATTATGTATCCCCCCACCCCCCACTAAGAATGTTTTTAAGATTCCAACTTTAGGAGTTGTATTCATAATTTAGGATATTGCTTTATTTTTTTCCCTAATCTTACCCTACTAAAGAATTTGGGATTCTTCCTAAACAGAACAAGAATGAGAAGCTCAGTCAAAGCTGTAAGCCATGTTATTTATGCCTGGAATTCTCAAGAGGGAAGAGATTGAAGGGTAGAAATTATAGAGCAGAATGGGTTTTTAGGTGGGTCCTTCCACAGAAATGCATGGCACAGTCATTTTATTACCTATAGTGCTAGAAAATCTTTCTTTATTCGAGAAAATTCAAAAAGTACTGTTGGAAAACCTGTAATGTACCAATTCAGATTCTGTTCTATAATTTTTTTTCTTTATCTCAATTGAACTCCTCACCTAATCATTTATTTTAGAAAAAAATCAGATCTGTAAAGTCTGTGATCTTTTTATATATCATGTGTCTCACTTGCGGATTTGTTTGACCTCACACAAAATTTACTCTCATGTTAATGGCCACTCTTATTTGTGGCATGTGAAGAATGTCCTATAAGAGAATGTTTTGTTACTTTATAGTCATGTGATGTATTTAGCAAAAATGGGCCATTATCAAGTATTGTATTTGATTTAGGAATAAACAGGTTTGTTTTTTAACTTGTAGAGTTTAATAGTCAATAAATGTTACAGCTTTTCAGAGTATTTACATATCTTAATATCAGCTGGTGAATAAGAGCTCATATACTGTTATCTAGGTAGATTGATTTTTAAACTGTGACTGCACATTCAGAAGTTGTAAATCAATTAGCAAAAGGCATTACCCTCTTTCTCTTTTTTCCCTTTTTTGCTAAATGTCAAGTCTCTTACTGAACGCTTGATAAAGATGAAAGATTGGGCTGCTGTGCTGGGAGAAGACATAACAAACGATGATAACTTGGAGTTGGAAATGAGTGAGTCAGAAAATGGTACGCAGTTGGGTATTATTAAGTCATGATTCATCCTCTTTTGCTAAAAATGATGAGCCTGTTGTATTTTCTTTTAGTTCCCTATGTGCACCATGGTCCTTTTTTTTTTTTTTTTTGGCTTTCAAGTTTTTTTTTTTTTAATTTAAATTCAGTTAATTAACATATAATGTATTATTAGTTTCAGAGGTAGAGATCAGTGATTCATCAGTCTTATATAATACCTAGTGCTCATCACATCACGTGCCCTCCTTAATGTCCATCACCCAGTTACACCATTCCCCACCTCCCTCCCCTCCAGCACCTCTCAGTTTGTTTCCTATGATTAAGAGTCTCTTTGTTTCCCTCTCTGGTTTTGTCTTATTTTATTTTATACTCTCTTCCCCTATGATCCTCTGTTTTGTTTCTTAAATTCCACATATCAGTGAGATCATATGATAATTGTTTTTCTCTGATTGACTTATTTTGCTTAGCATAATCCCCTCTAGTTTCATCCATGTTGTTGCAAATGGCAGGATTTCATTTTTTTTATGTCTGAGTAGTATTCCATTGTGTATATATACAATATATACACACACCACATCTTCTTTATTCATCTTTGATGGACATCTCTGGGCTCTTTCCATAGTTTGGCTATTGTGGACATTGCTGCTGTAAACATTGGGGTGTCGGTACCCCTTCAGATCACATTTGTATCTTTGGGGTAAATACCCAGTAGTGCAATTGCTGGGTCATAGGGTAGCTCTGTTTTCAACTTTTTGAGGAACCTCCATACTCTTTTCCAGAGTGGCTGCACCAGCTTGCATTCCCACCAACAGTGTAGGAGGGTTCCCCTTTCTCCTCATCCTTGGTTTCCTGACTTGTTAAATTTAGCCATTCTGACTGGTGTGAGGTGGTATCTCATTGTGGTTTTGATTTGTATTTCCCTGATGCTAAGTGATGTTGAGCATGTTTTCATGTGTCTGTTGGTCATTTGTGTGTTTTCTTTGGAGAAATACCTGTTTATATCTTCTGCCCATTTCTTGATTGGATTATTTGTTTTTTGTGTGCACCATGTTCTTTTTTCTTTTTTTTTTTAAGATTTTATTTATTTGACAGGGAGAGCGAGAGAGCACAAGCAAGGGGAACAGGAGAGGGAGAGGGAGAAGCAGGCTCCCCGCTGAGCAGGGAGCCCGATGTGGGGCTCAATCCCAGGACCCTGGGATCATGACCTGAGCCGAAGGCAGATGCTTAACCATCTGAACCACCGAGGCACCCCTGTGTGCACCATGTTCTTTATGCAGTTCTTCTTTGGCACATCTTCTTCATCTGTCTCTAATACTCTGTCCCTCTCTCACCATCCCTTACTTTTAAGCTTCAGTTGGAATACTGCCTTTTCAGTAAATCTTTCTCCCAACTCCTCAGACAGATTTACAGCTTCTTTCCTCCCTGTTCTTTTTATATATTGTCCATCTTTGTTACAGCAATTTTCACATTGCACCATAATAATTTCAATGCCTGTTTTTCCCTGTCCGCTAATCAGATGGATGGGTGGGTAGTTTAAAAAATGAGTGTTATATAGATGAATACCTTAGGATACTGTTTTTGTTTGTTTGTTTAAATTAGATGGCTCAGTACTTTAATCCTGTCCATCCCAACTGTTATTACCACTGCTGGTTGCAGTCTGGAAACTCAGGCAGGAGTTAGGTTCAATATAGCCGCTCACTGTATTTTCAGACCAGTTCCTTTGACTTGAAAAAAGAATTTTTTGTTGACATAGTTATAGATTCATTGGAAGTTGCAAAAAGAGTACAGAAGTGTTTTGTGTATCTTTTATTAGTTTTCCACAGCTCTTCTGACTTTGTGTCTTGTCTCTTTTTTCTCCTTCTACCCCCTGCATAATTAGCAAATTTATTAAGGAGCAGAAGATACGATTTTTTTTGTATATTTCTTTGGTGATAGCATTAGTGCACTGAAGAAGACTGCATTCCTAAAGTGAACACATGTGTTCTGTTTGTACTTTTTCACTTCTGCTTTATCTTACAAGAAGCAATTCCTTTTGTAATGAGAAAATGTGTGCTTGTTTAATGTTATTTAAGTTTGGAGTATGATTCCACTTACATTTTGTATGCTGAAAGATTCCAAGAATAGTCGAGACTGTGGACTGTATTTAGGTGAATACCAGATTCTTATTATAAATTTGTTCTTGCAGTGAGTAGTGAAGAACCTCTTTAAATGAAATTATGGTACTTCCAGTACTTTATTGTTTAGCTTCTTGGGAGCATGTCCAAGGCTATCCTGCCTTATATCAAATTCTTTATTAAAGCAAGAAGAGGGATTATAAGGCCCTAGTTGCCTGAACTAAAAAAATCATTTGGATGTCTGTTGTGGCGTGGCACTGTTTTCCCAATTTATTGTTTTTTTTTCTTCTTTTTTTTACATAGATAATCAACCAGAAGGAGCTTTGAAGAAGCTGATTCATGCTGCTAAGGTTTGCATTACTACATAAATATAAAGAATATAGAGAAGGAAATAGAACTTGGATTAAACCTGTAGGTCCTTAGTAATTATTTTAAAAGTCCGTTTTATAGTTGCCACCATAGAAGCGATGCAGATTTTCAGAAGTGATCAGCATTTTCTTTATCAACTGCTTTTTTCTTTTTTATAATAACTTTAGAAATTCATATTGTTAATTTTTAGAATTTAATCAGAATACAAATTTTTAAGGTCTGGACTAATGTTTTTGGATAAGGAATATATTAAAAATATTTAGTGTATTTTCTCTCATATTTCTGACTTTGAACATTCTTCTTCCTCTGGTCTCAGTATTTTCCTATTCCTGTTGCCCTATATCCTAAATTGAGAAGTAAATGCTGGGTTCAATTTCTTCTACTTTATCCCTTCTCTTTTCCATTGTAGTAGTGGTTATCTTGATCTTTACTGAACTATGTGAAGTCTTGGTAATGTACTTTGAAGCTTGCTCTGATTAAAACTTCTGTGTTGAAAGTAAATAGAATGAAAATACCCACTTTTTAAGGATCAGTCATTGATCTTCTCTCTCTGTTCTGATATTTACAACTACTGATGACTTAACTTTTCAAGATGGAAGCTGCATTGTTGATTAATGCATTCTAGGTGATAATTTCATCAGAGTGATAAAAGAACTTCAAAAGGTTGGGATAGTATATTGAGATTTTTTGTTTTTCCTTTTTTGGTATAACTGATTAATGTTGCTTTTTTCCTTCTTCCATTCTCTGAAGTTAAATGCTTCTTTAAAAACCCTGGAAGGAGAAAGAAACCAAATTTACATTCAATTATCTGAAGTAGATAAGACAAAAGAAGAGCTTACAGGTAGGTTATATCTCCTTATCCAGAATGGTACTGTTAACTGAATCAATTATGCAAAAGCCCAGTTCGATTGTTTTTATAACTTTTACTTTTGTTTCTGATTTGTGAAAAATTAGTACTGAGTTTTTTGTTGGTGGTAAAGCCTGATTATCAGTTTCCTCCATATGAAATAAAAATAATTAAATTATTAAAAAAAACCATGTAAAACCATACTTATCTTTGAATTTCAGTGTTATATGTGTGATACGGTTTTAGATGTTAAAAAGTAGCAAATTAAAACTTAACTTTTAAAAGATCATCCCTATGATCCAGTTTTACCAGAGATGATATCCAGCATTAATGTCTGTTAAATGACTGTTCTTGGCATTGGTTAAAGCCTAGGTCAACAGATTTCTTCTGATGTAGATTTAAAAATTTCTGTGGAAAGACAGGTTTGCACATTAAAATCATTTAATGTTAGCATATTTACTTTAAACTTTCCTTTTGATATATATGATTAATTGATAGATGAATAATTATATGCCTTAAGAGTAATTAGAATGCCATTACATATGATTACTAAAATTTTAATGCTTGTTAGTATGATTTTGTGATTTTTGAAACTGCCCTCTACACAGAATAAGTTTTGCCTTTCTTTTTTTTTTTTTTCTAAAGATTTTATTTATTTATTTGACAGAGACAGAGATAGCGAGAGCGGGAACACAAGCAGCGGGAGTGGGAGAGGGAGAAGCAGGCTTCCGCCCGAGGAGGGAGCCCGATGTGGGACTTGATCCCAGGACCCTGGGATCATCACCTGAGCCGAAGGCAGACGCTTAACGACTGAGCCACCCAGGCGCCCAATAAGTTTTGCCTTTCATTAAGATTTGTGGTGGGGGCGCCTGGCTGGCTTAGTCGGTAGCGGTAGACCATGCGACTCTTAATCTCAGGGTCATGAATGCAAGCCCCATATTGGGTGTGGAGCCTACTTAATAAAAAAGATTTGTGGTTATGATTTATATACATGTTTTGGGAGATGGCACCTCAGTCTTAGAGGAAGTCAAAGGTGGAGTTATGATGTTGGAAGATAAATGGTTTTTAATAACAATGCACTAATTATCTAGCACTCGTAATTACTTAGAATTGTTAATTTTTGTTTTATAAATAATTCTTTTAGGTGGGTTAGCATTTGAAACAAGTTAAAACTGATATTTTTCTCTCCAATCTTGATCTGGATTAAGCTAGGATGATTTTGTACCATTTCTTATCAGAAGATTGAAATTTCTGGCCTGACTTATATATCTCAATTTTGCTTAAAAGGAGGGATGGCTAGAAGTTAAGTATTAACCTGTAAACTTTTTGCTAGATAAAAATAGGAATTGCTCATCATGTGGAAGTAGTTTCCCAGGGAATGTTTTTTTTTTGTAAAGATTTTTTTGTGTGTGTGACAGGGCGCTGCTAGTGGCACTAGCCTGAGCCGGGCAGGAGGGTAGAGGGAGAAGCAGGCTCCCTGCTGAGAAGGAGCTTAACCAACTTAACCGACTTAACCAACGGAGCCACTTAGGCGCCACAGGAAATGTTGAACTAAAATATTTCTTTCCCTTCAGACCTCTCATCTCCATAACCTTCATGAGAATTTTACTGGTTTTTGGCACCCTAACTGAAAATTAGATGCTGGAGGGACGCCTGGGTGGCTCAGTCGGTTAAGCGTCTGCCTTCGGCTCAGGTCATGATCCCAGGGTCCTGGGATCGAGTCCCGCATCGGGCTCCCTGCTCCTTGGGAGCCTGCTTCTCGCTCTGCCTCTGTCTCTCATGAATAAATAAATAAAATCTTAAAAAAAAAAAAATGAAAATTAGATGCTGGAATTAGAACATTGAAGGTTTTGGGAAATCTTGGAGTAATAAAAAAGTTGTAACAGTTTATCTAGTTCTTTAATTAAAATATTAAAAAGCATTTAGGTGAACAAAATACACATTTTCTGTTGGAAAGAATTTCATTTATTAATAATTTATTATTTTTGATAATTTTAATCTTTATGAAATATTAATGTGCATCTCAAAATGTTTACTCCTTTGTGGTTTTTAAAAATTTTCTATAGAGTGTATTAAAAATCTCCAGACTGAACAAGCATCTTTGCAGTCAGAAAATATACAATTTGAAAGTGAGAATCAAAAGCTTCAGCAGAAACTTAAAGTAATGACCGAATTGTATCAAGAAAATGAAATGACACTTCACAGGTAATAAAAATTACATTGATAACTTCACTGTATGGCAAGTAAAATAGTTAAAAATAGTGCATATTCAGCTTATGTGATATTCAAAGTACTCAATTTATGATTGGGTAATATTTCATCAGTTCATTTTTAAGGAAGTTATTTGATCTTGAAACACTTTTTCTTCTGAATCTGACCATTTTTCATGCCTCCCCCACTATGAGTCTCATCTAAACCATCATCAGTTAGTGCCTGGTTTATTGCAGTAGCCTTATGAGTAGTTTTTTTCCACTTAACTTCCTGCACAGTTGTCTCCAGTGGTATGACCCTTCTAAAACATAAATTACAGGTATTGTCACTGTCTTGTTTGCAAACTCCAAGTGCCTTCATGTAACACTTGGAATTTAATCCAAAGCTTTTATATGGGCTACAAGACTCTGTAAGATCTGACCTTTGGCTACCTCTTTTTTTTTTTTTTTTTTTCCCTTTTTCTTGGTTATGCCTCTAATTTTAGCTTATTCATTTTCTTTTTCCTTCATTACCCTCCAGCACACTGGCCTTTCTCGATGATCTTTGGCATACTTAGGGCCTTTTGCACTTGCTCTTTCTGCCTTGAACTGGTATTCCCCTGTATAAGGTTAAATCCTTCATTTCATTTGGGTCTAGGTTCAAATGTTGCTTCAAAGAATCCTTCCCTGGTTACCCTAATTAAGATAATACCTGCAATTCCCTATCCCCTTGTCTTGTTTTATTTTTCTTTATAGCCCTTATAGTCCTCTGATGAATGTCTTTTTTTTTTTAATCTTCCCAACATTGAATGTAAACTCCATGAGAGAATTACTTTATTCTCTTTTCTTCTGTATTTCTGGTTCCTAATATTCTGTCTGACACATGGTAGTTATTCAATAAACATTTGTTGAATATATGAATAAATATGTTAGTACCTTTATATATTAGAGTGAAAGTTTCTGTGCATGTGTGTACTGATGCCTAAATGCATAGAAACACAGAAGACTGTTAAGATACCTATCTGGAGACTCCAGATTTTCAAATACCACTATAGGACATATTTTTCATCATAAAAGGAAATAAAATATAACTTGATTTAATTAATGTAATTTCAAACCCCTTTAATGAAAGTTATTACAGTCGATCTTCATCATTTGTAGTTTCTGTATTTGCAAATTTACCTACTTGAGAAAACTTACTTTTAACCCCAAACCAGTACTCATGGAGCTGTGGTGGTCATTCTTAGACATGCACAGAATGGCAAAAAATGTGAATTGCCCAGTGTGCACGTTCCCAGTCTGCTTTTGTATTTCAGCTCTTATTTTGTAAACAGGTGTCCTTTTTGCATTATATGTAGTTGCCATGTTTTTGTGCTTTTTGTCAAAAGATAACCTTTGTTCGGACATGAGTTATAATGCTGTTGGCCATGAGTTCATTATTAATAAACCAACAATAGATGTTAAATAAGGTGTGTTTAAACCAACACACATAAAACAGGGTTATGTATTGACTGGTAGATGAAAATGCTGTCACCAGAGCATACAGAAACCTAATTCTGCTTCCCTTAAGAGCACTGGTTCAGTATTTGCTAATTTAGGATTTGTGGTGACTTTAGAAAACATAACTAATGGGAATGAGATTCTTTTTTATGTATTTGGAAACTGGTAGAAAATACCAACGTTACATTGCCATCAGGATGCTGGGGGATTTGTTTAGCTCTGTCACTGCCAAGCTGTATACTTCAATCATTCTTTGGGGTCCATTCAAAAATTCAAAACTTGCTGTTCATCATGGACTTTTGGGCCACTTGGGACTGCTCAGGATATGAAAGAGAAATATACTTGACTAAACGGAAGAGCTACAGAGTGGACAGCTCATGGTTTTCATCAGTAAACATAGGAATGGACGACCCTTCATTTTAGGTTAGGATGAAAGATATTGTGAGTAAATTTGGTTAGTTGAGGTAAAAGGAATACTTTTGAGTGTATCTTTTGAACTTGATTGATTGGTTAATTATAGAATTTCGATGTGGAATGTTTAAAATTTCAAAAAGAAAAGGTGTTCTCTGTAGATATTCAGAGCATGGGTGGGAAGCTGAGTAGAATCTTGGCTCTGTGTATGTTGTTGACATTGTGATTTCATTCATTAATCTGAAATATTTTCAATTCCCAAAATACTGTATATTCCATTCTTACATTTAAATTAAAATATTCATTACTCAAATTCAGTGAATTGTGCCACTGGTTGTTCTTTAGAGTAGAATATAGAGAGTTGATAGTGTTAGTAAAATGTTAAATTAATATTTTTGCCTGCATACCAGTATGATTTAGATTCAGTCATTTTCTAGATGCTAGATTGATGTTTTCCATGAGGTATATTACATTACTAGCACTTTTCCAGATTTAATATTGGAGAGAAGTGAAATAGTGTAACATAGAAGCTTGATATGTTGCTTTATTATTGTTATTTTATTTTTAATTTTTATTTTTTTAGAGTGTGAGGGGCAGGGAGGGAGAGAGAATCTTTTTTTTCAGATTTTTATTTTACTTATTTTTAGAGAGAGAGAGCACATGAGCATGCAGGAGGGTGCAGAGGGAGAGGGAGGGAATCTTAAAGCAGGTTCCATGCCTAGCGTGGAGCCTGATGCAGGGCTCGATCTCACAACCCTGAGATCATGTCCTGAGCCATAAATGATGCTTAACTGACTGAGCCACCCAGATGCCCTGATAAGTTGCTTTAAATATGTGAAGTAAGATGTAATTGTTTTTTGGTCAAATCATCAGGCTTCTTTTATAGTGCAGTTTCCATCATTAATGAGCCTACCCAAATTCAAGGGGAAGGTTCATAGACTGCTTTTTAGCAGCAGAGGTGTCAAAGAATTTCTGGCCATTTTTAATCTAGATTCTGTAAAAATACACCTCCTTCTATCTCCAAGCCCATTATACTTTCATACTTCTTCTGAAGAGATGATTTTTATTTTCTTCTAACACCTATGAAACGATTGACCTAGCAAGTGCTTTCTTAGCAATTGGTAATGTAGTTTGTGGAATATAAAACATTTAGTCCTGGGCGCCTGGGTGGCTCAGTTGGTTAAGCGACTGCCTTCGGCTCAGGTCATGATCCTGGAGTCCCTGGATCGAGTCCCGCATTGGGCTCCCTGCTCAGCGGGGAGTCTGCTTCTCCCTCTGACCTTCCCCCCTGTCATGTGCTCTCTCTCATTCTCTCTCTCTCAAATAAATAAATAAAATCTTTAAAAAAAAAAAAAACATTTAGTCCTGCCCTGTAGAATTTCTTCAGTAGTTTGTCATGTGCCTCCCCAAAGTTCATGAAGAAGGGGAGATGTTCACATTTAGGATTCCAAATGTCTTTTCCTGTGGTGGTCAATAAGTATTTCTTGAAGGACCAGTGTTACTGATGATACCATGTGAAACAATGAGTAATATAGTATAATGGAGTCACTACTTGCTAGCTCTATGCCTAGGTTCACTTCTTTAGTTTCTCTTTGCTTCCTTTCTCTCCTTGTAGAGCTATTATGATAATTAAATAGGATAATAATACATGTAAAAGTCTAAAAACAATTTCTTGCACATACTAATGGCTCACTAAGTTAGCTATTATTACTAAGAGAACTAGAAGTAGTAAGAAGGAGTGTTACTACTGCTTTTATTTACTTTGGGTTCTTTATAAGTTAGGTTTTGTTTTGTTTTGGTGTATGTGAACTGTCTTGGAAACTTAATTACTATGTTAATGACTTAACAACCAATTTAAAAATGATTGAAATACAGTTCATTACTTGATGACTTCTTGTCTAGTAAATGTAATGAAGCTTTATATGAGAAGTCTTGATAAATAATATATAGTCATGATAGTTTTTACTAATATTTACCTTTGGTCTTATTTTTATGATAAAGTTTTATAGAAAACTCTTAAAACTTTTATATTAGTAGTACTATATTGGACAAGATGGTTTATAATTTCAGTTTATAATATTAAGTTCCACACGAGAAATATTTACGCAGGTACTTTTTTTCTTGCATGTGATGTTTTTAGTGATGTTATGCAAATTGTTTTATGGGAAGCACCAGTTGCCATATAATTAAAAAGATATATTTGATTATCTTATGACATACTGTAAAAAAGCAACACTTTTTGTTTTAAGGAAATTAACAGTAGAGGAAAATTACCGATTAGAGAAAGAGGAGAAACTTTCCAAAGCAGATGAAAAGATCAGTCATGCAGCTGAAGAGCTGGAGACCTACAGGTACTGAACATATTTTACTCCTTTCTTTTTGAAGTGGGGAGGGTATCCAAAAACCTAATATCAGAAAAAATAATAAAGCAACCGAAAAAAATAAACCCAACATTTTTCTGATTATTTTTCATTTGGATATCTTGCTATTATGCAATTACACAGAAAATATAAGAAGGAAAAAATGTTTTCCTTTCAGTGTGTATGATTTTGAATCTCTCACATTAGTTGTATTTGAACATGGGAAATCCTATTTTATGTTAATGTGAAGAAATTTATGAATAGCTGTTAATTTCAAGGTCTTTCCTCTTTGGTTCAAATGGGGAAGAATGCATACAATATTAAGGAATTTGAGAAGTATGCCTCAAAAAGAGTGAGCCACAGCTAAAGGTCTGAAGAAGTGTTTATATGTCTAGTTTTTTCCTTGGTTCACTTGTCATTAGTTCCATGGAAATAAAAGAAAACCTAGAGAAGATAAGGGGCAAGATTTAGCAGTGTCCCAAACAGTTCTGATATTTCATTTTGTATTAGGAAGAGTAAGCTTGGGTTTTGTCCAAAAGAAGAAATTATCTTACTAGTAGTGTAAAGGTAGTAAGTAACATTTTATTTCACACAGTTGGTTAATTTCCTAGAATTCTGTTAGGATTACAGGC
Organism: Mirounga leonina; assembly: GCF_011800145.1. Lineage (NCBI taxonomy): Eukaryota > Metazoa > Chordata > Mammalia > Carnivora > Phocidae > Mirounga > Mirounga leonina. The sequence goes on along the minus strand of NW_023270825.1, from coordinate 56,985,455 downwards.
ATCTGAATAAGTCTTCCAAGTTCATGCTTCTTAAAAATAAAGACAAACCAATATACCATATAAATCCTTGCATGACCCTTGGTTTAGGTAAACCCAAGTAATAGTACTCTTAAAGCATAATTAATGTTAAAATTATATCAAGAAAAATACACTGCTTTAGAACCTCTAAAGCTGATTAATGTGTAGAGTTCTGGAGTCATTTTTTATATTAAACAAAGCACTCTAGGTGTTTTAATTGATATTTTCAGTAGATACAGTGTATTCTCTCATTTCTTAGTATATGTTAATAGTAGAATGATTGTTCCTTATAGAAAGCGAGCCAAAGATCTTGAAGAAGAATTGGAGAGAACCATTCATTCTTATCAAGGGCAGGTATGTGTGTGTGTGTGTGTGTATAAATTAAAACAATTATGATTTGTTTGAATTGTTTATCTCTATTTTGATATAGGAGTATAGTTACTTGATAGTTGTACACTTTTCTTGAAGCTTTGCACATGTCTGTGGGACATTTATAGGGAGCCAAAGTTCTGGAATAAGAGACCTTTTTTAAAATTACCATGTCTCCTGCTTCTTTGGGAATGTGGATTGAATAAATAAATAAACATATGGGCATTGGGGGTCTCATATTCACTTGGGCTAATTATCTCTTAGTTGGTAACTCATTGTAGTTGATTATTGCATAAAACAGAAATTTACTAGACAAATTTCATTCAGTTTTTGTTTTAAGAATATAATAAAATAAATCATGTGTTTATGAAAATTTGCTTTAAAAATGTACTTTTCAGAGATGCTTGAGTTATTTTTGAGTTTATGAGTTGTGTACTAAATCATAGTGGTAGATGTGAAAATTTTTACTTAAGAAAATCAGTAGTATTTTAATGAATTTCTTTTTCAGATTACTTCCCATGAGAAAAAAGCACATGATAATTGGGTGAGTTTTAAATTCTCTTTGTCACGTTGTTCTTTTTCCTAATTGAAATGAGCAGTTTAAAAGGTACACTTTCACACTGCAAATTAGGTTAGTATTAAATAAAATCAGTTTCTTTTCATTTTACTGGTAGAGAAATTAAGTTCTTTATGAACTAAATACTTTGTTATAACACAGTTATTCACAAAATCTAGTTTTTCCCTCTTTGTTTTTACTTTGCAAGGAGCTTATATTCTCTCTGGGGGAGGTGATGTAATGTTTGTGGATTAATTGTTTGAGGACCCTGGATTACCACTGATACTTGTGGACAAGTTACTTAAAATTACTGGGCCTGTTTACTCATCTGTAAAAACAAAAGATTGAACTAAGTGATATTGAAAGCCTCTTCTAGTTGTGAAAGTTATACAGTTTGGGTATCTGATTCTCAGTGTTGAATTACTTGATACACATCAAGAAAAAGATCATAGTTAGAAATGGCATGTCAGTGCTCCAGAGGAGGACTGTGTAAGGAAATGATAAGGATATAGGTTTTACTAATTGTAGGAATGGTCTGTCTAATATGTAGAACTGTTGTAATAGCTGGTGTTTATAGGACTTGTCCCTAGGAGTCTTCAAGGGGAGACAGTTTGCCCAGTGGATGAACACATGGAGTCTGGAGTCAGCCTGTTATGGTTGGTATCCTGGTTCCATCACCTGTAACAACAACATCTGTTGTTTCCTTACCTGTAAGGAAAGATAGATAATATCAATAGTACCTATTTCATAGAGTTACTATGATGAGTAAGTAAGATAACTCACGTAAGGCTGTTAGCCAGGTGCCTGACACATAGTAGGCACTCAGTACATGTTAACTATTACTATACTGTTGCACTGAAGCTTGGGAGATATTTCTTAGATGTGGATATTTCTGGGAGTGGAGATTCCAGCATAGGTTGAGAATTAGACATGTTGAATTTCAGGGCTCTTCCCATTTCTCAGATTTTGTGTTGAGGGCTCAAGTGAAGATTTGTTATTGAATTAAGCTGGGCTTGGAGATGAATTTAATCTTTTGCACCACTCCCCACTACTTTCTGAATACTAAGAACAGATTATTTGAAGAACTGATGTTTGTTAGTCTCTTGTATTCTAGACACTATACTTAAAGGCATTTTGCATATATAACTCATTCAATCCACATAATAACTATAGAATAGGTATTATAACTCAAATTTTACAGATGAGGAAACAGCCCAAGGTCACATGATCAAAGAGTGAAGAGTAGAGATTGAAATTCTGACCTTTTTGATTCCAAGTCTGAGCTTTTTCTGTTACTGTACATATTGCATTTCTTGTTTAGTAAATAATGACATTGACTTTATGTTAAAACATGCAAAAAGGGGGCACCTGGGTGGCTCAGTCAGTTAAGCGGCTGCCTTTGGCTCAGGTCATGATCCCAGGGTCCTGGAATTGAGCCCCACGTCAGGCTCTCTGCTCAGCCCGGAGTCTGCTCCCTCTCCCTCTGCCTGCCACTCCCTCTGCGGGGGAATGTGAAAATGCAAAAAATATCCTTTATGTCTCAAAATGAAGATTTTTAAAAAAATATTTATTTATTTGAGAGAGGAAGAGAGAGAGTGCACATATGAGCAAGGGGAGGGACAGAGGGAGAGGAGGAAGCAGACTCCCCACTGAGCAGGGAGCCAGATCTAGGGCTCCATCCCAGGACCCTGCGATCATGCCCTGAGCCAAAGGCAGATGTTTAACCAACGGAGCCACCCAGACAGCCCTCAAAATGATTTTTTTTTAGATTTTATAAAAATAATGTATACTTAGTGAATAAAAAGTTCAGACTATATAGAAAAGATGTACAAAGAAGTAATTAACAATATCACTTTCATTTATTCTATACCTAAAAAAATATATTTAGACATAAATCACATGTATGTTTTGAAAACTGAAAACATGCTATATATAACTGTTTTATATCCTGCTTTATTTAATATATTGTAGATCTTTTTCTATGAATATTTTATAACTTTTTTTTTAAGATTTTTATTTGAGAGGGAGAGAGTGAGTGAGAGAGAGCACAAGCAGGGTAAAGGGCAGAGGGAGAAGCAGACTCCCTGCTGAACAGGGAGCCTGATGTGGGACTCCATCCCAGGACTCCGGGATCATGACCTGAGCCGAAGGCAGGCGATTAACCGACTGAGCCACGCAGGCGCCCCTGAATATTTTATAATTTATATAAACCTTTCCCATTTGATAAATGTTTCCTTTGTTTCTACTTTTTTTTTTTTTTTTTAAGATTTTTTATTTATTTATTTGACAGAGAGAGACACAGTGAGAGAGAAGGAACACAAGCAGGGGGAGTGGGAGAGGGAGAAGCAGGCTTCCTGCTGAGCAGGGAGCCCGATGCGGGGCTTGATCCCAGGACCCTGGGATCATGACCTGAGCCGAAGGCAGATGCTTAACGACTGAGCCACCCAGGCGCCCCTGTTTCTACTTTTTTACTGTTATAAATAATTTCACAATTTCAGATGTTACTTTTTCCTTTGAGCATTTTTTTGCTCCATCCCATTAGATCTAATCTTTTCTTCTTTTGAATTCACATAATACTTTGTTTTTATGTGTTCTATGGCAAGTACTCTGGTCATTTATAGTTGTTTTTACCACAGATTTAAGCTTCTTAAGATAGGGACTGTTTCTTTTCCCTTAATACCTGTACTTAATAGAATGCTTTTTTGCATATTGTAAGTATTTAATATCTGAATACAGTGTGGTCATTCATTGAAAGCACAGTTTTACCTAACCTTTGAAGTGTAACTTTTCAAAAGCTTGTAATCATTTAGCATCAGTACATTTATATTTATATTTTTTGTAGCTATGTCTTTCGTATTGATAGCACTATAATCATAGTAGAATTTACTTTGGACTTACTAACTTTGCATTGTTTTGTGCCTTATAATTAAGAGTAAATAGGTTATATTAAATGTATAGAAAACATTAAGAAGTAGTTTTGTTTCTGCATTATTAAATGAATTGGTATTTTATTAACTAAAATTGTTATGGTGTAATATTCTTTTTTTTAGTATAAAATTGATTATATGGTTATGTTAGAAAATGATTTATACGTGGAGTCTTTTTCATAATGAATGCTAAAATATGGTTAAGCTATGTTTTTTTTGTGTATGTGTGTGTGAATATTTAACATACTTTATTCTTTGGCCAGTTAATGTCAGTTTTAATGTGTAGTTCATAATTTTAAGTGAATACATTTGATAGTTCTTTTTACTTGTAAAAAGTTGTGATTATAGACTGAGTGAAGTTGCCTACCTTTGTATGATAAATACATTTGCCCAAGTGGATTGCATTAGTTTGGCCAGGTCTGATGTTCCAGACACTGCTACTTAACTGGAAAGTTCACTGAATGACTGGGAAACATGCAGTATTCCATACACGTTTAACCTTTGCCCACAAACTACTTAGGAATATTATATGTTCTTGGTATTTTTTATAAGTGTAAGTTTATTTTGTGATTTTCTAACATTTTATTAAATAAAAATTTCACTAAACAAATGTAAAAGACTATAGGAATTGATTTTAACAGTGCTGTTCACTTAACAGACATGCTGCATGCTTTGATTATATTCAGCCATTTTAAAAAATAGCCTATATGGGCATGCTGTGAAACTGTTATAGACCTTTATGGTTTCATTGCAAATAGTGATTTCTCTCCAGAGACGGCTGTCTATGATATTATAGCCAGTGTACCCATGCCTAATGATTCTGAGTCTCCATTCCCATCACCCTAAGCTTGGGTCCTCTTACATTGCTTTTGTCATGTTACTTGGATATTGACAGCAGGAAATAGTGCTAATCCTTGACTTCACATCTAGATGACAGCATTCATTGGCAAGTATGTGATCAGACTCCAGCCTTGAGACTCATGTCTTCTGGTTATAGGAAACTCATACCCCTTTAAACAATTCCCTAAATTAAAAAAATTTTACGATGAGTTTCTGAAATGGATACTTAAGTGATTGTGATATTTATGAATACTTATCTCTCATTTTACGTTTGTATGTGTTATTTTTAAAATGTATTTTCAAAAAAAGATAAAAAATGTATTATTTTCTTTAAGTTGGCAGCTCGGACTGCTGAAAGAAATCTTAATGATTTGAGGAAAGAAAATGCTCACAATAGACAAAAGTAAGTTTCTTTGTGGGAACACTTTAAAGCTTTAGTTATTACTTTATTTTTAATTGTTATTTATTATGTAGTACTTTTATAGGGATAAATAAAACTTGCATGGATCCAGCATATCTGGTGGTGAAATATTTATTAGTTTTACTATGAGTTACTAGATTTTTTTTTGTTTGAAACACTTGTCTTAGAGAAGTTATTTTAACAGAGGTAAACTGTTCACATGTTCTTCTGTAAAAAGCATAACTTAAAAAGAAATTTTTTTTTAAACCAGAGTAGGAAGAAGGTGATTACAAAGGATGGAAAGAGAAAGGACAAATCTCTGATGTAGTAATTCTCAGAGTAATGGCATCTTTTAGTAGATGAATGGGTAGAATAAATGTTTATTGTTTCTCTCATTCTCTGGTTTTCTTGTATTGGATGACAGTGCCTTACAATAATAAAATGAAAGGGAGAATAAAAGTTTACAATGTATAATCAAAAGGAAGAGTAAATACTTTTCTAGGAGGATTATAATAGTCTTCCCAGGTGTTAAAATTTCTTGCCAGAATGTACTATTAACATTATCCAATATTAGTTTAGTCTTTTTGCTGGTCTTTTCTACTCTGAAATGAAAACTCCATGATTAAATGTTTTATTATGTTTTATTTCAGATCCGATGATCAAAAACTAGAAATAAGATTTCTTTTAAAATGTCACATTTTTCAGATAAAAGGTTTAGGAGTAAAATAGTAGGATGAGTTCACTGAATTCTTCATGTTATGATTGGAATCGTGGGTAACATTAAATGGAAAGCAGACATGACTCAGAGCTAGGAGCCCTGTGTTTAATCCTTGCACTTTCATTCGGAATAAATCATGTAAATTTTTAGCCTGTTTCTTTGGTTGTAAAGTGATAGATTTGAACTGGTTGACCTTGGAAGGCCCTGCTATTTCTAAAATTTGGGTTCTGTGATAATAGTATTCACTGTAGTTTAGTTTTGAAAACAGAACAATAGAAAGGTATTTTGGTCAGAATGTTTGTTTATTGGTTTCTTTTTTAATTTTAATTCCAGTCTAGTTAACACACAGTGTTCTATTAGTTTCAGGAGTACAATATAGTTATTTGACGATTATATATATTACTCATAAGAATAATTTTAAAGATCTGTTTCTTCTATGTAGATATTGAGGTAGTGAAGAGTACCTTATACTTGGTAGTGGCATTTTTCTTGAAATGTGGGTGCTTTTCTTGGATGAGTAACTTAGAGATGTTTGTTCTTTATTTGCAGATTAACTGAAACAGAGTTTAAATTTGAACTTTTAGAAAAAGATCCTTATGCACTTGATGTTCCAAATACAGCATTTGGCAGAGGTAGTCTTTTTTTTTAAACCCTCCTTTAAAATACATATATACATATGTATATATTGCACATACCTTTTGTATTAGTGTAAATTAATACTATTATTTTATAAATATTTTAGATTTTGGAGCCAGGATTCTAATCTGAATTCTATCATAATCTCCCAAGTTTCTGAGTTTTGTTTCCCTAGCAAAAATGTAAATAATTGCTGCCTCCATTTCTCAGTGACTGTTTACATATCCACTATTCTTTGGAATTTGCTTGAAATATAAAAACAAGAATTATAACAGTTGTTTTTAATTATTTAAAAGTATCAATTAAGGTGGGAAAACATTAATAATCTGAGCTTTCATTGCTTTAATTACCTCCAAGAGAGGACCTGTTCTTTGGAAGATGTATTTAATATTCTTGTCCACTCATTAATGAGTTAGCATTTTTAATGATCTCATTCTGTTCCAAATAGTTTAAATTTTTCAAAATAATTTTTGGTTGAATTGGAATTAAGCATCTAAGGCAGTGAAAAAACTATCTTTATAAAGGTGGAATCCCATTTTAATAACTGCTTTGAAGGAATAAAAATCACTTTTGAGAGTCTAATTTCATTAAAATGAAGATATTTTTACATTTAACAAAATAGATTATTATTAATTTCAAATAGTAATAAAGTTTGGAGTGGTGGGAATTATACAGAAGGAATTCTCTTCTGAACCTAATGCAGAAGTTTCAGAAAGATTAAATAATGCTTTGATCTTTTGTTGTAACTGCATTTGACTTATATAAGCTACATAATAAAATTTAACATGTTTAAAAGTGTTATTTTGGTGGTACTTAAGCTTGTTTTTTAATGTTGTTGATTTTTGATCTTTGGAAGCATAATCATTACTTGGGAGTGGTGAGGTTTGTAAAATGATAGGGCTCTTGGTTATATGGTTTATAAAGTGATTTATTTGCTGAATAAATGCAATCTGAATTTTCAGTGGGAATGAATCAAAAGTAGTTTCTGATGCTTCAGAGGATTTTGCACTTCTACTTTTCAAAATCTGAGCTTTACTCAAATAATTCATGGCCCAACACAGACTATCTGGCTCTAATTTAAACCGAGCCCTTTTATATTACAACCCTCACCAGCTGAACTATCTGGAAGCATACTGCCATTAAAAGCAAAACCAAACAAACTTCATAGCCCCCAAATCCTTTTATACCTCTAAAATATCACCATTATCCTTTGCTTATTAATATTGTATGGTTATTTAAGTGTGTTAGTTACCAAGAGGATAATGTTTTTATTGACTGCAGTATCCATTTGGTAGACAGACTTTAAAAACACAGGGTTCCATATTTAATTCTATCCCATATTAGCAAAACCCAAGGCATAGTTAGTATTCAGGATGTGGATTAAACTTAAATTGGCAATAGGGTGACCTGATGGAAATTGTTGAAATGGAATTCTAATCTATAGTGTAGCTAATTGAAACTATGAATTTAAACATGCTGTTTTAATTATTCCAGAGCATTCCCCATATGGTCCCTCACCATTGGGTCGACCTTCATCCGAAACGAGAGCTTTTCTCTCCCCTCCAACTTTGTTGGAGGGTCCACTCAGACTCTCACCTTTGCTTCCAGGGGGAGGAGGAAGAGGTATATTGTTTAAACATCTTTATTACTCTAGATTTCTTCCTTATTTTATATTTTCATCTCAACTTATCTTTAAAATGATCTTTAAAATAAACCTTTGGATACAGGCATTCCTTGCACTTATTATGGGTTGCTTTTATTTGGAAAAGGAGCTCTGTGATATTTAATTTTAATATACTTTTAGAAATAGGATTATAATAGGTTACATTTTGATCAAGCACTTGATGTATATCTCTTTAAATCATTTTGACTTCTTAAAAACTATATATTATACTACATAATACAGCACTATATAAAGAATGCATAAAATACAATAACAATCTAACCTAGCATAAAATTGTATTTTAGGGCGCCTGGGTGGCTCAGTTGGTTAAGCAACTGCTTTCGGCTCAGGTCATGATCCTGGAGTCCCGGGATCGAGTCCGCATCAGGTTCCCTGCTCAGCGGGGAGTCTGCTTCTCCCTCTGACCCTCTGCCCTCTCATGTGCTCTCTCTCTCTCTGTCCCTTTCTGTCTCTCAAATAAATAAAATCTTTAAAAAAAATTTAAAAAATTGTATTTTAATGAAACATTATTAAAATGGAGAATTTCCAAAATCTTTTTTTACTTCATGATCTTTTTATTGTAGAAAATCAGAAAGTGAAAGAAAGAACCTTTTTTTTAGAGTAATTCAGAAGTACTATCTTGTAGGCAGTTTTGATGAGAGCCTTAAAGGAGACCTAAATGATTTATTAATACTTGGAGAAACTGACTCAGGATTGTCTGCTTTGTTACCCTGTATGGATTTTTGAGAATTTCAGCAGCTATTTCAAGCCTGTGCATTAGCTCTTGGTCTTTGTGCATTTACTTCATCAGCACTAACCCTGGTGTTACCTATGTACCTGGAGTTTTCCTCATTTGATCTTTTACCATACTTTGTTCACTTCGTCAAGTTGCTTTAAAATTTTCCCTTGAATTGTGGCAAAATGCAAAGATATAGAGAGCACTGTTTATTCCCAAATGAAAAGTCTTAGGTTTTTAGCCCTAAGTGTGTATTGTATAAGAGCTGATAGTATTCTTCATTAGTGTTGTGATCCCATTCCCCCCCTTTTATTAGTGATTTTAGCATATTGAATCTAAGATAGGAAGAGAAAGTAATGAGACTAAATCAAAACACCAAACTAAACCCAACTTATCAAAGCTCATATATTGAAATGGATACTACTTATCAAAATAGTCTCTCACAGAGGCTGTACTTCCTTGTTGAAGTGCCATTATTTTAAATATTTTTGGAGCTCTTTCTTTGGAGCTATTTCTTTGGGATTACCTTCAAAGAATAAGAAAATGAATTTTCTACTTTATGGTTATGGGATATTCTCCCTTTGCCCATTTCCTATTTACATATTCTTTCCTTATTCTCAGTTTGGTATACTTAGCGCTGATCTCTCCTACTTCCCAGTCCCACTGCTGATTGGACCCACAGCCTGGAGACATTTCAGATATCTTTGCTTGTGTTGGCTTTGAACTGAAAACTCCTAGGGAAAGAGTGAGTTGCAGACTGACACTTGAAGCCCTGGGCGAGCTTTGCCTTGAGCACTTTAGGAAGGGGACTAATTTTGAAATTCACATGTGTGCTATAAGTGCCCTGAAATTCATTTTCCCCCTGATTTTTCACCTTGATCCCAGTAAGAAATATATTTTATATCATGTCCTATTATACACCAACATAAATGTAATAGAAACTATTTATATGAAATAGTACTACCCTTACTATTTTTGATGCTTTCTGCTATTTTCTATTCATTTCTATTCCATTTCAATAAAAAAAATTGCTGATTAAGAGTAAATTAATTTCATGCACCATGATGGGTTGCAGCCAGCAGTCTGAAAAATAGTGCCCTAGAAATAAAGGTATAATTGGCTAAACTGCAAATGTGAATCACTGAAAGTTGAGTAACATAAGTCAAGGATTGCTTGTAGTCAATTGAATATTTGGAATAAGAGTAAAAATTACCTTTGATTTCTCCTCTCCTATTTAAATTACTTTCTTTTAATTACTTTCAAGAAATGATGTGTTTAGATTATTTGCAAGGGTGTTTTGCTATTTGTTAGAAAAGCTACAGAAGTTTTAGGTAAGTTATCAGTAGGTCTTAAAAGAGTTGCTTTGAAGTAAAAGTTCCTGTGACCGACCAAAGAAGCATGATGAGTGCCCTTTTCTTTCCTTTTATTATCTTTTTAAATTTGAAAGTTTGGGTGAGATATATGTTCAAATAAGATGGAGTATAAGGAAAATAATTTCTTTTTAGAGTAAATTTCATGTAACTTTTGGTCTGAATGAAAATTTTAACATTTAGCATTTTCAAGTTTGTAATTTTTCACCTGGTAGTCAGTTGGCCTGTGCTTTGGTTCTCTGAAAGGAAGCAATCAAGAGAAGGCCTTCGTCTCCTTTAAAGATCTGTGCTTCACTCTAGATGAACTCAGCCTAATTGACTCTCGGCACATTTTTTACCAATTTAATTTTCTGCTTTCCCAGCCTTTTTCTTCTAATGAACTTATTTAGAAGGATGAACAAGCTAGAAGGAAAGATTGGGGGAAATTAATAGAATATACAACTATAAGGAAAAGAGATAGTTGACCTTCTGAATATAAAAGTCAGTTTACCTCCTGACTGTACAAAGGGAGTAGATAGAAAAATTTTTAAAAGATTACTGTATATTTATATATATAATATATATATATTTATTATATATATAAAAGGATTCTTACACTGATTTGAGCAAGTTACCAAGAAAACATTAAATTGGTTTTAGTCTGTTAGAGGTATACTGAAATGTGGGAAACATTTTGGGAAGATTTCTATTAAAAAGGTTTTTTTTTTTTTTTTTTTAAATTAAAAGTTATTCCTTGAAAGGAAAAAGCTTTTGTTTTCTGGGCAATATAATTTTGAGAAGACCTTATTCTCCCTTCAGTGACAGATAAATGAAGTATTAACATATTTTGTTATTTAATTTTTAAAAAATTTTGTATTTACTTTTTCCATTTTAATTGAATATGTTATTAATTGAGGTACTGTCCTTTTTGTGATCATAAGAAGGGAACTTTATAATGATTATCTTCTTTTATAAATGCAAGCATGCTGATTTCCTTATCCATGTGAATGTTACCTTGTTCAAAGTGTTTATCCCAACAGTGCTGTTGTTTTTAAAACTCTTGTTTTAGACTTGCCTTCAGAGTTGTGAGCTCTTTTTGAAGGTGAATTTGATATTCAGAAATTGCTAAAAGCCCTTTAAAGCCACATTTATCTGGTGGGTATAAAGTTTGTAATCAGACTGGTTAAAATTATTTTTGGACAGAAGTAGAGTCCTGTTTCAACATTGAGATGTAGTTTCTTGAGTGGCTCTTAAGTTAATCTGAGTATATTTCTAAAAGAGTTGTTCTAAAAAATACTGTGAGTAGTTGTAGAATTAGTGAAATAGGTGTATAGCGCCTAAGATGACTGTTTTAAAAGAATCATGCTCTCTTTGACTATTGGCATATTAGTGTAAGCAACAAAAACCTCATTTTATAATTATTCCATCTGATATAGAAATCTTTACTTTGCAATTTACTTTATACTCCTGTTTTTCAGACTTAGTATGTGTAATTCACAGTTTAGCTACTGATTTTATGTATAAATGATGATGGTTATAACATTTATAAATGACTTTAATGGGCAGTTGTTTGTTTATATACATGGCAAAACTATTATTTCCTCATTGTCCTAGACTTTGTCCTAGGCTTTGGTAGGATAGAATTGTAGTCTAATGTGTCTTAGGGAAACTTTGTTGAAATCTGATTGTTCTCACTTTTTAAAAGCTACCTGGATTTCATTTGATGATAGGTCTTATAATACTTTTTTAGGTAAAACAGAATTGTATTTTTTTCTTTAATTAGGTTCAAGAGGCCCAGGGAATCCTCTGGACCATCAGAATACCAATGAAAGAGGAGAATCAAGCTGTGATAGGTTAGCTGATGCTCATAGAGCACTTTCTGACACTGGGTCCCTTTCACCTCCATGGGAACAGGATCGTAGGATGATGATCCCTCCATCAGGTATGGAAAGAATATAATTATTTATATTTGAAAGGCAACCAGTCTGTGCAACATAGAGGAATGGAAGAAAAGAGGAATACATGTATGTCCTGTCTTAAGAAAAACCATGATGTATATTAGAAAACAACAGTAACATAAATCTCCAAACATAAAAATTAGGGGTAATTGTTCATGTTACAGAAATCTGCTTTGCTCCCCTCAAACCCTCCCATGGAATATCTTTATTATTTTTGTTGCTCATAGAAGTAATACATGTTTATTTTGGAAAATCCAAACAATTGTGGGCGCCTGGGTGGTGCAGTCAGTTAAGCATCAGATTCTTGGTTTGGGCTTAGGTCGTGATCTCAGGGTTGTGGGATTGAGCCCTGCATCAGGCTCTGCGCTCAGCACAAAGTCTGCTTACGATTCTCCCCCCCCTTTCCGTCTGCTCCTTCTCCCCACTCTCTCTCTCAAATAAATAAATAAATCTTAAAAAAAAAACCCCTAAACAATGGAGAAATGTGTAATTAGGAAAGTGAAAAAATCTCCATCATCATCTTAGCATACCTTTCTAAGAATTTAGTTTTATATCTTTTAAAAGGTGCATGTTGTACTTTTTGGGTTTGTTTTGTTTTGTTTTTGAGCATATGTTCATAAACATAAATATAAAAATTCCTTCACTTCGGGGCGCCTGGGTGGCTCAGTTGGTTAAGCAACTGCCTTCGGCTCAGGTCATGATCCTGGAGTCCCGGGATCGAGTCCCGCATCGGGCTCCCTGCTCGGCGGGGAGTCTGCTTCTCCCTCTGATCCTCCCCCTCTCATGCTTTCTGTCTCCCATTCTCTCTCAGATAAATAAATAAAAAAATCTTTAAAAAAAAAAATTCCTTCACTTCTCTGCAATTATACTGTTCACCTTCTTGAGATTGTCTTTTCTCATTGAACAAAATGTCTTAGATTAACGGCTAAAATAAATATATTTACCAGAAGAGTCATAGCAGAATATCCCAAAGGAAGGCGATAACTGCTATTTTCCTAATAGCTCTTACTTTCCCAAGAAATATATTTAAAATTATTTGGTTTGCTAAACTTTATTTAGGCATAGTGTTTCAGGGACACTGTTATGTGAAGTGAGCTATGCCTGCTTTGTATACATTAGTTACATTTAAAAAAAAATATTTCCGATTCCTTCCTGAGGAGTTGGAGAGGGTAAGAATATTATAGTAAAAGAACTTTAATTCCAAGAATCAGCTCTTGCTGTAGTAGTGTGTGTATGTTCTAAGATATGGTGGCTGCCTATACTGTGGTTTTGCTTTGTTTGCTATCACTAAATATCAGCTTCATGAAGACAGAGAGTTGTGTCACTTTGTTCACTGCTATAGCCTCAGCACCTAACACAATGCTAGGCATGTAGTATTTGCTCAGCAAATATTTGTTGTTGTTGGTGTTTTTTTTTAAAGATTTTTTATTTATTTATTTGAGAGAGAGAATGAGATAGAGCATGAGAGGGGGGAGGGTCAGAGGGAGAAGCAGACTCCCTGCTGAGCAGGGAGCCTGATGCGGGACTCCATCCCGCGGCTCTAGGATCATGACCTGAGCCGAAGGCAGTCGCTTAACCAACTGAGCCACCCAGGCGCCCCTCAGCAAATATTTGTTGAATGAATGACTACCCAAATGATTCTGACAAAGCTGAGAATTTTTTTTATATTTGGAAATCTATTTGCTGTGACGTACATACTTAATCTTTTAGGGAATAGCATAGAACATCTTCTTTCATACCTTTAATATTCATTAAAAAGTTTTGCTGTGATAAAAATAAAGATAATAAACCACAGCTCCTTTTTCAAAGGACTTGGTTACAAGATTTTGGTGGATATCATATCTCTACATACAGAACTTTGAGAATTTACAAGCTATTAGTACCAAGAGTCCCTGTCACATGCACTGCATAGCTCTTCAGGAAAATCTAGTGTAGTGGCTCAAAGTTGGCTCATCTTCAGAAATAACTTAGGAAACTTCAAGGAAAATGCAGATACATCTGGGTCTCACCTCAGATCAGGCCTTCTGAATGTGAATTTTGGAGTAAAGCCTGTATTTCTAAAAAAACTCCCTTGGAGGTTCTGAGGAGCAGCTACATCTAAAAACCACTAATCTAAACCTCCCCCCAAACTCCACTAATCTATTCATTTCCCTTATTATTCAGAAAGAACACTGAGTCCTCAAAGAGATTAGCTGACAGTCTTAGGTTAAAACAGCTAGGCAAATAGCAGAGACTAGAACTCAGACAGTAATGACTTTGTTATTGTCCATTCATAAAATTAGAAAATATTTTACATGTTCTTTAAAAATTGCCTGAAACCTATAATTTTAGACCTCTTGAAATTGTTTCATAGATCGCTGAATCTTTTCATTTTGTTTCCAATTTTTTTTATTCTTTTGGTTGAATAATTTCTGTTGATCTTTCTTTAAGTTTACTGACTCTTCCCTCTGTCATCTCCATTCTGCTATTAATATTAAGCCCATTCAGTAAAAGTTTTATTTTAGATACTATATTTTTCAGTTCTAGAATTTTCATTTTTTTATACTTTTGCCATCTCTCCTGAGATTTCTTTTTATTCATTATAAGCATTTTCTAAATCTCATTGAACATAGTTTTTTTAAAAAATATTTATTTATTTTTAGAGTGAGAGAGACCATGCATGAGTGGGGGAGGGGCAGAGGAGAAGGAGAGAGAGAATCCCAAGCCATCTCCACACCGAGCAGGGAGCCTAACTCAGGGCTCGATCCCAGGACCCCAAGATCATAACCTGAGTGGAAACCAAGAGTCGGACGTTTAACTGAGTGAGCCACCCAGGCGCCCCTGAGTATAGTTTTTTTTTTTTTTTTTTAAAGATTTTATTTATTTGACAGAGAGAGACACAGCGAGAGAGGGACTACAAGCAGGGGAGTGGGAGAGGGAGAAAGCAGGCCTCCCGCCGAGCAGGGAGCCCGATGCAGGGCTCCATCCCAGGACCCTGAGATCATGACCCGAGCTGAAGGCAGACGCCCAACAACTGAGCCACCCAGGCACCCCCTGAGTATAGTTTTTTAATAGCTGCTTTAAGGACCTTGATTGATCATTTTTTTTTAATTTTTTAATTTTTAATTTTTAATTTTATTTTTTTAAAGATTTATTTATTTGAGAGAGAGAGAGCGCACATGATGGGGGGAGGGTCAGAGGGAGAAGCAGACTCCCCACTGAGCAGGGAGCCTGATGCGGGACTTGATCCCGGGACTCCAGGATCATGACCTGAGCTGAAGGCAGTCGCTTAACCAACTGAGCCACCCAGGTGCCCCTCTTTTTTTTTTTTAAAGATTTATTTATTTATTAGAAAGTCCACGAGCATGGGGTTGGGGGGAGCAGAGGGAGAATGAGAGAGAGAGAATCCCAAGCACACTCCTGGCTGAGTGCAGGGTCTGACGGGGCTTGGCCTCACAACCTTGAGGTCATGATCTGAGCCGGAATCAAGAGTCGGATGCTTAACTGACTGAGCCACGCAGGTGCTCCAAGACCTTGTATGATCATTCTAATATTAGGGTCATTTTGAGGATGGCCTCTTTTGATTGTCTTTTCCCTTCAAATTGGGTCACCTTTTCTTGTTATACAGAGTAATTTGGATTGTATCCTAGACATAATGGGGATTCTAGATTTTACTGTATTTCTTTGAGGCACTCAAAGTTAGATTTTTTTCCTCAATAGACAGCAGTCCAAATATTGTTCAGTTTTTTGCCTTAGCTGAAAATGCCTTAAGCTTACTTCACACATTTGTGGTTCAGGGGTCAGCTATTGAGTTGGGCAAAAATCTCAGAATCTTAGGCTCACTTCTTTGGCTCTCCTGGGCTCTGTCTTTTGGTTTTTCAAGCCACAATTTCTATGGGCTTTGACTGCTCTGTGCTGTAGCTTGACTATGGTCTGCCTTCAGGCTAAACTATAAAAAATGGAAAACTCACCACATAGTGGTACCTTCTTCCAAGTTCTCAACCTTTTACCAAATCTGTCTATTTTTGTTCATGCTTCAGAGCCTTCAGGTAGTTATTTTATTTTACTATTTTTAAATTTTTAATGTTTTTCCAGTTTTATTGAGCTATAATCTATAAACATCACTGTATAAGTTTAAGGTGTACAGCATAATGATTTGCCTTATATATATATATTGTGAAATGATTATCACAGTAAGTTTAGTTAACATCTGTCATCTAAGTACCAAAGAATATGTGTATATGTATGTATTTTCCTTGTCATGAGAATTCTTAAGATTTCTCTTAACTTTGTGTCATACAGCAGTGTTAGCTACAGTCATCGTGTCATACATTATATCCTTAGTACTTATTTATCTTATAACTGGAAATTTGTATCTTTTGACCATCTTCATTTAGTTCTCCCTCTCCCTACTCTGGTCACTACAAATCTGATCTCTTTTTTCTAGAGTTTGTTTTTTGTTTTTGTAGATTCCATATATATAAGTGAGATCGTACAGTATTTGTCGTTCTCTGCCTAACTTAGTATAATGTCCTTAAGGTCCATCCATGTTATCAGAAATGGCAGGATTTCCTCCTTTTTTAATGGCCGAATAATATTGTAATGTGTGGATATAGCACATTTTCTTTCTTTCTTTTTTTTTTTTTTAAAGATTTATTTATTTGTCAGAGAGAGAGAGCGAGCGAGAGAGAGAGCACAAGCAGGGGGAGCGGCAGGCAGAGCAGTAGAGGGAGAAGCAGGCTCCCTGCCGAGCAAGGAGCCCGATGCGGGACTCGATCCCAGGACGCGGGGATCATGACCTGAGCCAAAGGCGGATGCTTAACTGACCTTGCCACCCAGGTGTCCCTATAGCACATTTTCTTTATTCATTCATCTATTGATGGCTCTTAGATTGTTTCCATATCTTGACTATTGTAAATAACACTGTAGTGAATATGGAGGTACAGATATCTCTATGAGATCGTGTTTTTGTTTCCTCTGGATAAATATCCAGAAGTGGAATTGCTAGATTATATGACAGTTCTACTTTTAATTTTTTGAGGAATCTCTGTACTTTATTCTATAGTAGCTATGCTTCAGGTACTTTTTTTTTTTTTTTGTAAATTGTTAGGAGGTATTATATGTGGGAGAATCAGTCTGTTACAAGCTCACTCTGCCATACCGGAAATGGAACCTGGTATCTGTGTTATTTTCTAAGTCTAACTTAAAATTCAAAATTGTGAGCTTCTAAATTAATGTCTTCATAGGGGAGATATGTATCCATTTTATAGAAAGTGTCTCCAAATAATGTACCTGATCTATTTAGGATAACACAGGGGTTGCCTGTGTGAATTCTAATCTCAGTGAAATAGGATAATTGTACAGGCACAGCAAGGGATTTCAGGGACTACTAAACCTTATTGGATGAGTGGGGCTAAATGACCCCGGAGACTCTAGCTTGAATTGGAGTAATGCTGAGAAATACACTTAGTTATTAGCCCTGTTCCCACCAGAGTAAAATTATAAACATATTCTACATTTGCCCTTGGTATATCTCTATCCCTTCTAAGTAGTTACTGAACAGGTTTCCAGGTTGGTTCTTTTATTTTGTATTAAAATTAGCTAATTGGTATAAGGAACGAGGAGCCCTCGGTTTTTATCTTATTGCTATTAACTTTTTGTATAATCTTGAGCATTTCATTTTGCCCATCACTATTTCTCAGCTCTAAAATATGGATTTCCATAAAACAGATTACAATACTCCAAATTGATACACCCCCCATTTTCTATTATGTTGAATTATCAGTATTCATGAAGTATCCTGCTTTCTAGTAATAATTGTGTCTTTAAGATTTTTCTTAAGTTTTAAAATATTTTCATTAAAAAGCACTTGTTAAAAGATGACAACTAAAATAACTAAATTTCTGAGGAGTTTGGATTCTGTAGTTATCTGAGATTTTCTGTAATTTAGTCCTGTTAAGGATATTTTATAAATATCAGATATTTGGCATAAATTTTAAAATTTTTTATTGACTTGGGCACCTGGGTGGCTCAGTCGTTAAGTGTCTGCCTTTGGCTCAGGTCATGATCCCGGGGTCCTGGGATCGAGTCCCACATCGGGTTCCCTCCTCGGCGGGAAGCCTGCTCTCCCTCTCCCACTCCCGCTGCTTGTGTTCCTGCTCTCGCTATCTCTGTCTCTGTCAAATAAATAAATAAAATCTTAAAAAAAAAAAAAAAGAGAGGCTGGAAACCAGAGAGGTAGCCTCTCCAAAATCTATAAAAAAAAAAAAAAAATTTTTTTATTGACTTAAGGTGAGTAAGGAAAAATAATCTTAAATGATTCTGTAATTCTAAGGAATCATTTGTTTTTCACTGTTAAATACTTTGAAGGGGGGAAAAACTTTCTTGCCTTATTACATAGTCAGAAAAAATAGCCTATACCTTGTCTTTTTCCTTTGTATTTTATTCCAGACATTTTTATTGCTTTGAGGGTTTGTTAACAAATGTAGACCTGCTTTCTTCAATTACTATAATTAATGTTTTATTGTCATTATTTTTAGCTGCAGTTTCAGTTTTCTTACAGACCAATACATATTTTAATTATCTTTTCTTTCAAAATTCTGTGTGAAGTATTAATGATTATTAAAGGTTAATATACGGATTTGGCTACCACATTAGGATAAGACTGATTCTGCTTCAGTACAGTTTGTACACAAAATTGATTTGAGTAGTGTGCAGTGCCATGTATCTGTTCATCTAACATTCTTCTATGTACTTAAAACTTAGATTACATATTGTAGATCAGGAATGGTTTAGGTAAAAAAGCATTTAGACTGGCAATGAAAAAAATCTGTTTTTTTTTTCCTTAAAAAAAAAAATGGAGCACATGGCTGGCTCAGTTGGTAGTGTGTGTGACTCTTGATCTTGGGGTTGTGAGTTCAAGACCCATGTTGGATGTAGAGATTAGTTAAAAAAAAAAAAATCTGGTTTCCAGTCTTCACTTTTTTATCTTTTTGTGTGATTTTTGAAACTTACTTCATCTTTGGACCTCAGTCCTTTTATACAGTGAGAGAGACAAACTAAGTGATTTATGTAAGCTGTTTAGCCGAGTAATATAAAATGTAGCCAGGTAGTAATGTTTCAGATTTGCTAGATAATTTTCAATCTAGTTGGTAGATCAAATAACATATTATAATATGTAATGTTAGTAAAACCAAAGACTATTTACAGCTGTCTTTTCTAAACTCAATTGATGAACACACCTTTTTCAATTTTTAAGAACTTACTGGTAGATTTCCTGGACCAGGCCAACTACAATTTACTTGAACTGGTGAATATTGGTACCAGTAAGCTGTGATAAATTATGTAATGCTTAGACAGCCACCAAAAAATCTATTTAAAGACATATACTCAAAAACACTATAGATCAGGGCACTTAGGTGGCTTAGTGGGTTAAGCGTCTGCCTTTGGCTCAGGTCATGATCCCAGGGTCCTGGGATTGAGTCCCGCATTGGGCTCCCTGCTCAGTGGGGAGTCTGCTTCTCCCCCTCCTTCCCACTTGTGCTCTCTCTCGCTATTTCTGTCTCTCTCAAATAAATAAATAAAAATTTTTATTTATTTTTAAAATATTTTATTTATTTATTTGACAGAGAGAGACATAGTGAGAGAGGGAACACAAACAGGGGGAATGGAAGAGGGAGAAGCAGGCTTCCTGCTGAGCAGGGAGCCCAATGCTGGGCTCCATCCCAGGGCCCTGGGATCATGACCCAAGCCGAGGGCAGACGCTTAACCTACTGAGCACCCAAGCTCCCCAATAAAAATATTTAAATTAAAAAAAAAACCACTATAGATCAGATAAATCAAAATGGAATTCTGAAAACTGTCCAAGTAACCCATAGGAAAGCAGGGAAAATAAAAAAGAAAAAGAAACACAGGGAACAAATAGAAAACAAAAAAATGGCAGACTTAAACCCTAATATTTTTATTAATAATTCCATTATTAATTACATTAAATGTAAATTGTCTAATATCAATAGTTAAAAAACAGATTGGCAGAAGGGATTACAAAACAAACCATGACTCAACTATTTTTACAGAAGTCATTCAAATATAATAGTATAGGAAGATAGGTTGAAAGTAAAAGGATGGAAAAAGATACACTATGCAAACATTAATCAAAAGAAAGCAAGAGTGGCTATTATTACTATTGGATAAAGTAAACTTAAGAGCAAAGAAAATAATGATAAAAGAGATCAAGAAGACATAGCTAACCTAAATGTATGTACAGCAAGCCAAAGTATGTGAAGCAGAAAGTGATAGAACTACAAGGAGAAACATAAATGCAGCTATAGTTGAAGACTTCAGCACCTCTGAACAATTGGTAGAACAACTAGACAGACAGTTCAGCAAGGATCTAGATAAATTTGAATGAAACCAGTCAGTATTATATTTTAATATGATTTATAAACAAAAATTTAATTCATTCTACAGTTACTTTGGGATGTTTACATTGTGCCAGTTATTATGTTAAGTGCTTTTTATTAATCATTCTAACACTCTTAGGAATATTATTCCCATTTTACAGAAGAAGAAACAAAAACAAAGATAATGTAGTAAAGTCTTGTCTATTACATCCCAGAATTTACATGTTAATACTTGCTTTGGGTGTGCTTGTGTGTGTGTGTTTGTGTATGTGTGTGAGAGAATGTGTAAATAAAACATAAAAAGAAAAAAAAAAAGGGATGCCTGGGTGGCTCAGTTGGTTAAGTGTCTGTCTTTGGCTCAGGTTACGATCTCAGGGTCCTGGGATTTAGTCTCGAATTGGACTCCTCGCTCAGCAGGGAGTCTGCTTCTCCCTCTGCTTGCTGCTCCCCCTGCCTGTGAGCGCCCTCTCTCTCTCTCACTGGCAAATAAATAAATAAAAATCTTAAAAAAAAAAAAAAGAAAAAATAGCACACTATGTATATATTAGTTGAAGTCTATTCTATTTCCTTTCCTGGGGCCGTTAGGAGCTTTCTTTCCCAAAGGAAAGAGTTCAGTGTGTGTAAACTTAGATCCATATATGAATAAAAAAATATATATATATATTATTTTTCTTTTTTATCAAGTTTTTAAATCAGCATTATGTTCTTGAGTTCTTTCCATTTTAATATAAAGTTTATTACAATTGCTTTATAGTAATTCTGTATATAAATATACCACAATATATTTATCTACTGTCCTTTGATGAGCATTTAGGGTATTTCCAGTGTTTCACTATTACTAACAGTGCTGTAGTTAACACCCCTTGCATACATGTTCTTTAGAGATGAGTCCAAGAAATGAAATTGCTGAGTAATAGGATAAGCATATTTTTTTAGTTTAATAGATACTGCCACATTGTCCTCAAGAGAGTGGCTGTGCATGAAATATTTGAGTAGTTAATTCTCCAGTACTTGGTGTAAAACTTTTTTGAATATCTCCAGTGATAAGAGTTAAAATTTTAATCTTATTTTTATATGTAGTTCTTTGATTAATGAGCTTGAGTATCTTTTCATGTTTATTGGTAATTTGTATTATCTGTATTTATTTACTGTAAATTGCCTGACCTCTTTTATTTCTTGCTTAATAGGAATTCTTTTTTATCTTAAGATTTTATTTATTTATTTATTAGAGGAAGAGAGAGAGAGAGAATGTGGCATGAGGGGCAGAGGGGGAGGGAGAGGGATAAGCAGACTCCTCGCTGAATGTGGAGCCCGATGTGGGGCTTGATCTCACAACCCTGAGATCACGACCTGAGCCAAAACCAAGAGTCGGATGCTCAACTGAATATGCTACCCAGGAGCCCCAATAGGAATTCTTAGTATATTTTGGATGTTAATCTTGTCTTTTGCAGATATTTTCTCGGTTTGTTATTATGTATGTTATTGTTATATATGTTTCAAATTTTGTTATAGGTAAGTTAATCCATGTTTTTTTTTTAATGGAATTTTTGTTTTGTATAAGACCTGTTCCTAGATCAAAATGATACTCTGTTTTCTTCTAAAAACTTAAAATTTTGTTTTTAGATCTGTATTTTATTTCTGTTTTAGTGTTTAGTGTGAGGAGTTCTTTTTTTTTTTTCCATTGAATAGACAGTTATTTTGATACTATATATTGGTTCATCAGTTTGAAATACCACTTTATCTTAAATTAAATGTCCATATTTGCATACATCTGTTTCTTAGACATTCTCTCTATACCATTGGTCTCTTCCAGACTCCTAACCTATCCGTATCAATGCTGCTTTCATCTACTTTCTGGAAGTTTTGCTTTTTCATTCCATTTAAATTCCTTAATTATTAGAATAAACTATTTCATCATGTTGTGAATGAAGATGTTTATTGTACTTGATTACTAGCCAGTATTAAACCTAAAAAAATTCTAATTCTTTATCCATCTTTATAATTCTCTTTTGTTTCTGTTATGTGATAGAATCCAGTATTAAAAGAAGTACTCGGGGAGCTATTACAGTCCAAGTTTTATTATGGAATGAAAATAGATAAACAACATTTTTGTTTAACCCAGGCATCTTGGATTTTATTCTAATTCTTAGTTTATGAAACTGCCTCAGAATGCTGTGTATACTTATTTGCAGCCTTTATTCATTTTTTTCTGGATCCTTTTCCTTCTCCCATTCTTTCTTTTTAATCATTTCTTCTCTTATAAGGGTGGTAGAAAACAAAGGTATTAAAGCAAGGAAGGAACCATTTTTCTTTATTTTCTATATTTCAGTCTCATTGGTCATATGCCTTCCACATCACTTTATCTTATTACATTGCGTGTGTATGTGTATCTGAGTTTGACCAGAATACCCTTGTTTACTTGTTCATCCTTCCTTTTCTCTCAGGGCAAGCTTTACATCCTCCATAACACCACCATTTCTGATTCCTCCAATCAGAATTCAGTAGGCCGCCACTCATAATTTGTATACCTCTTGATTAAGGCATTGGTCACATTGTATTTATTTCTGTCACCATAGACTATAAAAGTGTGGACTGTATCAAAACCAACTTTGTATCAGTAGTGCCATATATATAATAGGCCCTGGTAGACTTGAAGAATAAATTATTTTGGCCAGTGGAGAGCACCATGGGCATATGATTTATAAAATAGCAAGCCTGTAGCAAAATTTTGTATTTTTTTTTTTTTAATTTTGTATTTCTGAGGTTGCTGATACTGTGTGGATGTATTTTAGAAGCAAAATAATGATATAGTATGGGATTTTGAGACTTGATTAAGAAAGAGTTGGAAGTTTTCAGGCTTCCCCATATTATCACCTTGCCCAACTCTGCCGTTTAATTAATCCCATGTTTGAAGTAGAAAGGGAAAACTTAGTTTAGATCTCAGTGGTTGGTATTGGCCTTTTCTTTCATTGGGCTAATAATTCAGACCCATTGAGACAGCTTTTTGCTAAGATTCTGAAAGAGGGAGGAATGAGCCTGAGACTATCCATCCAGATCTTTCTCTCCTGATTCATATCCCTTGGCCCTTGGGAGCTCATTAAATATAATTCTCTCCATTAACTCTGGTTGATGCTGAGTGGTTTCCTTGGCTTTGTGTGGGAGAGGTGTGTCAGTACGGTCCCATGTGGCTGAGTCAGATGAGGAATGACCTATCCAACATTGTGTGGAGTTCACATTATGAACCACTGCTTAGGATGGTCATGGAAGGTGGTTTGCAGCTGTTTTTCCATATCTGTATGGATAAGAAAGAGTCACATAGTTCACCCCCTTTGACTTTCCTCTTATTTTTGGAGTTGGGCATATGCATACCTAATCTGTCAAAATCTGCCATCACCTGTCAAAGATGAGATAGACCACCTATATTTTTTCGAGAATGATGAGTTCTACAAGGACCCAGGAATGACAATTTTGTCATCATAAGTGACCTCTGGGTTCAACGAAGGGTGGTTGTGGAAGCACCCGAGTCAGAGTCTGTGCCAGGATTTGTGTCTGTCCAGGTGTCCTTAATCTGAGCATTGTGAACCTTCTGTTCATCTGTTGAGTGAGAGTTTTTCCCCTTAAGTTTTGGAGGGGTGCTAAATTCCAAAATATTGAAGTTACTGAAAATTTGATCATTGATGACCTCTGAATTGTATCTGCTATTTCTTTTTTCCTTGTTTGTTCTGCTAAATTTCCTGATATGCTTACAACATACTCCTTTTTTTCTTTCTTTGCTAGTAGCTATCTTCTCAATATTGGTTTTGATAGGTTGATATATTTACTTCCTTCATTGAATTGAAAATTCCAAATCCAGAGTAGCATGTTATACTTGTGTTTACTACAAAAGTTGTTGCCTTTAGTAAATAAATAGTTTTCCTCAAATTATTTACTATTGTCTACCAAGAATATGGGTCAGTTTTTAGGAAGCAAGAGAAATGTCTATGTTCAATATATTAAATTTAAAGAAATGTGACTTATTTATTTTTTAAAGCTTCTATTTATTTATTTGACAGAGACACAGCGAGATAGGGAACACAAGCAGGGGGAGTGGGAGAGGGAGAAGCAGGCTTCCTGCTGAGTAGGGAGCCCAGTGTGGGGCTCGATCCCAGGACCCTGAGATCATGACCCGCAGCCGAAGGCAGACGCCTAACGACTGAGCCACCCAGGCGCCCCAAACATGATTTATTTTTATACTAATGAAAATATTTTACAAACTTGTTTTCTAGGCCAAGCATATCCTGATGCAGCTCTTCCTCCACAAAGGCAAGACAGATTTTATTCTAATTCTGGCAGACTATCTGGGCCAGCAGAACTCAGAAGTTTTAATATGCCGTCTTTGGATAAAGTGGGTAAGAAATACTTTGTGTATGTGTATGTTTTTTAATAATGGTGGCACACTGAAGAACTGGAAGCTGAAAAAAGGACTAATAGCTGATATCTCTGGTAGCTCTTAATGCCAAAATCTTTCCTGAAAACTTTCTATTTTATGTTTCTTGTTATATTGTAGGTATCCGTGGCATGTTCATACATGTTAATGGTTGATGTGGGCATCATTGTAATGGGTTTACTATATTTAGCTGTGATGGCAGATTTTACTCTGTTGCATGATTAATTTTTTAAAAATTTTCCAGCCCACTTACATATATCCTATTTAGTAATCAGGCAGTTAAGCTAGTATGAATGGACATGTGAAAATCCACCAGAAAAATAATTTGGGTGCATGCTTTGTTGCTGCTTTAATCAAGTACCTTATTTAAACATTACATACTCAGATAGATTTAACATTTATTGAGCAACCTACTATCTATCAGGCACTCTTTTCCTCAAACCACCTCACAGCAACCCACTGAAGTTGGAAAATATATATATCCAGTGTATCATTCAGAAGTGTATAACATTAAAAAGATTAAAAGTAAGTAGAAACTTAGGGGCGCCTGGGTGGCTCAGTTGGTTAAGCGACTGCCTTCGGCTCAGGTCATGATCCTGGAGTCCCGGGATCGAGTCCCACATCGGGCTCCCTGCTTGGCGGGGGGTCTGTTTCTCCATCTGACCCTCCTCCCTCTCGTGCTCTCTGTCTCTCATTCTCTCTCTCAAATAAATAAATAAAATCTTTAAAAAAAAAAAAAAAGAAGAAGACTAATTGTTTAAAAAAAAAGTAAGTAGAAACTTAAAATAAATTTATTGGTAAACGGTTTCTTCAGGACAGGGTATATATTTGCAGGGGGGGTGGGCATTATCCAGTTGAAATATTTATTATTTTAGAAAATCAGTCTTTTTTGAATAATCAAAGAAGGAGATCTATGGCCTGGATTAATTATAATTAGTTATAATTAAATTCTAACCTTTGGATTTTGAAATTGTTTCCCCCCATTAATTCAAGCTTAATGTAGTGAAAGTATATATGTGATTGAATATCTACTTTTAAACTAATGCTATTTAAAATTTTTTACATGTCCTTTTTTGTTGTTATTGAACGATATCCAATTAATCAGATAATTTTTAAGTGTCTGCTGCCCTACGTGACATGGCAGAGAATATAATTATCATAAGGTATAGTTTCTGCCTGTAAGAAGCTAATAATTAAATGTGGAGAAAGAAATATATATCTTTAACTAATACTGATCAGAATAGTTAAGTTCCATTAGAAAATATACTGTGTTCACAGAAAGAACTGTCATCTAGTTGAAGGGTCAAGGAAAACTCCATGAAGGAAGTGGCATTTGAGCTACTTTTGAGGGACTTTGAGAAATTGTTTGAGAGATGAGGGTCTGCGCCAGTGATGATGAACAGCCATAAGTAAAAGCAAAAGAGACAACACAAGTCATTGATGAATAATGGCTGTAAAGCTGAGATATTAATCATTTGACAAAGTCTTATGAGGGTTAAATGAATTAATGTGTGCTGAAGTACTTTGTAAATAGAAAAGTTCTGTATAAATGTAATATATTATTATTGGTTTGTCAGTATATGTTACATGGAGGAGAATGGTCAGAGATCTGATTCAAACACATTGACTAGCACTAGTGCTTATAAACATTTATTGAATGAAAGTGAATTATTTAATCTTCACAATGAACTTATGAAATAGACACTATTATCCTCATTTTATAGATGAAGAAATCAAGGCTCAAAAAGGTGCTCAGTATCTCAGGTAGGAAGTATCAGAGGCAGGACTTGAACCCATGCTTGTCTGACTCCAGAGCTGTGGTCTCGATCCCTATTCATTATTGAAATTGAGAGGGTAGTGGATCTATCAGTTGATGCACTAAATGTCTATAGAAAGCTTACCATATGACAGGCATTACGGTAGTTGCTGTATTTCAGTGGTGAATAGGAGCTCAGCATTCCTGATATTTTTTTGATGTTGGGGAGAATAATTTTGGTGGAGTGGTAGATGTTGCAAATCGATTGCAGTAAAATGAGGACAAAATGAGAGGAATTCCGAACAGTATATAGAGAACAATTATTGATTATAGAAGAGAGGGGTAGCTGTAGGGGAATTTTCTTTTTCTGTCTCATTTTTAAATAGTAGTTGGGAGAGACTTGCTAATAGAATGCATCTAGCAGAAAGGGAGAAGGGAGGCAACAGAAAGAGGAAGATTTCTTAGGAAGCTACAGGGGAGGGATTCTGAGCACAGAACCAGGGTCATAGATCATCTAGAAGGATCCTTTTCCATGATAATAGGAGGAAAGATCAGAGGAATATAGTTGTTGATACATTTGTTTGTTTGATTACAAAAAGTTAAGGGAGGTTTCTAAGTGACTGGTGTAGTAGGTTTGAAGAGAATGGAGGTTTAAAATTCCTGAGGAGAAATGTGGTTTGGAAGATGCAGAACGGTTAGTCATTGAGCTGCTACAAGTATGGCTGGAAATCCATCAGCTTGGAGTGGGCCCTGTTTACACAAATTTGTGATTTATTTTACCTGCAGAAGTGCTGAGTGGCTCAGGAATAGGCAGAGTGGAAGTGGAGAGTTGGATTAATATAGGGCTAGAATGTTGTCAAGCACATGTAGAAATATGGCCAGTGGGGTAAGGACATCGATGACTGGATGCAGTGATGGACTTTGAAGTCTAGTTAATTGGGGGAGGAAATGAAGAAAAGAGGAAACTGAAGAAAATGAAGAGAGACCAGAGGACTGGAAGCTTCAGTGACAAGAACAAGTGTAGTGAGAATAACTAAATGAGAAGGCTAGATGAGGATAGGTAGTTGTGTTCAGAGAGAGGGTTGTTTGAATTTACCTTCTCATGGACTGAGCAGTTCTTGGTGATAACAAAGTCCAGGAACATTTATTTTGAACAGTAGCTAAATTCAAATGCTAGTATATGTTACCTGATGGAGGAATTAGGAAAGTAGGATGGAAGGGGGAAAAGGAGGAGAGAAGAAGGGAGGGAGGGTGAAAAGAAAGGAAGGAAAGAAGGAAAAGGGAGAGGGGAGCCACCTTCCAGAAGTCTCCTAATGATGCTCTTTAGCAGGGTTGCCTAGGACCAAGCCACGGAAATCATTGCCACATGCCTTTGCAGAACTTTAAGTGTGCCAGAATTTCCAGTGACCTAAAGCTTTCTTGTGGCCACAATGCAGGATGCTGGTATCAGGCTGGTCTATATGCTAACAGGGGGAATGGGGAAATAACAACAATCCTTTGTGATCGGGAGATAATCTAGGAATAGAGTGATCAGTCATGTATTTTTCATGGTTTAACTTTTATGTTTAGATGGTCCAATGTCTTCAGAAATGGAATCCAGTAGAAATGATAAAAAGGATGACCTTGGTGTAAGTATTGAAAGTGCAATTTTATCCATGTGTTCAGGAACTTTCCAGTCTCTTGGTTTACTAGAAGAGAGATTTAGCTAGCAATCTAGTTCTTGAAATAAAGCTGCTTCTCCCATTTTGACAAATATATATACTTCCTATGTGCGTTATAGCTGTTTCTTTTCTGGATTGCACACTATGATAAAGTACAACTTATAGACTAGAGGCTTGAGTTCATTTACTAAAGTTAACCAAGAATTTGGATTTTCCCCCTTGAATTTTTATTTGAATGTTTTAAAGTATATTTTTGTTACTATGTTTACAATTTTTGCTTTTAGTCACTTTGTGTTGAAAATATAAACAAACATATTGTTTTCAGTACATGCTTGATAAAAATACGTATGTTTCGGTACTCTTGGACTATTCTTGTGTTTTATCTTTAGCCAGAGTATTACTCTGTTTTGGTTAAAGATGTTTTCTTTTGAGTTAATATTTGTGATTGCAAACTCTGTCTGATGTAGAAAGCGGAATCTTAGGAGACTATTAAGACTATCATAGACTGCTTTCTGCCTAGGTGCTTTCTTCTAAACCTGAGATTTTCAGGAAGGTTATTGCAAATTTTGCCATTGTTTTAGTGACTGCTGTATGTCAATTTGTTACAGAATTTAAATGTGCCTGATTCATCTTTCCCCGCCGAAAGTGAAGCAACGGGCCCTGGCTTCGTTCCTCCACCTCTTGTTCCAATCAGGGCTCCATTGTTCCCAATGGATACAAGGGGCCCATTCATGAGAAGAGGTCCTCCTTTTCCTCCACCTCCTCCAGGAAGCATGTATGGAGCTCCCCGAGATTATTTTCCACCAAGGGATTTCCCTGGCCCACCACATCCTCCATTTGCAAGTATGTTTTTTTTTTTTTTTTTAAACTTAGTATGTGTTCTATAGAGTAAATCAAAGATATAATTCTACTTCCTATTCATATAGTAAGTTTTTCTCACTTGTGAGTATACCATTATTCTTCCAAATTGGGAAGGCAGCCAGCCATTAGTAGACTGTAATGAGGCTTCCACATGATTGTTCCTAATGATATAGAATTATTTCTGTATTTCAGTAATCAGGAAAATCATTGGCTTTTTGCAGCAGTCTTACATTAAGACCAAAATTATTTATATCTTATCTGATTAGAAACTGGTTACTGCATCAGTTAGTAAAAATAATTACAGCTTATATTTTAGCATTAAAATTACTGGCAGAAGTATTTTTCCAAGTTTTTTTTCGTAAGTAGTTCCTATGCAGTCCTACTTATTTAGAACCTAAAATATGTTTATCATGTTTAGACCAATTGTTGAATTTATTGAAATTCTTTCATAGCCTCACATAAGAAAAAAAAGTTTTTTGCTTTTATATCTATAGATAGAACTTTAGAACTGTATATTTCTGTAGAATAAATACATAGTTAACCAAACACTAGGAGAAAGGCTAGTATATGCCTGATGTGGTATTTCTGCCTTCATTTCTCCTCTATTTTAAGGTTTAAGGTGAAATAAAATGAATTTTGGGGAATTTCAAGATAGTCTTTAATATAACTGTAAATGTTTTAGGATAATATAAAATTAGAATTGGAAATTACTGATCAAAATTTTAAGTCTGGTGAAAATTATATGACGTGAAAACTTTTAAGAAAGTTTTATTATGCATTTTGAAATTATTCTTTTTAAAAAGTGTTCAGATGTTAGGTTTTCATAGGATGAAAATTGTGTCTAAAATTAATGATGTTCCCTTTAATTGTGTGTAGCTGAAGAGAGTATGCTTTTTCTCGATGTCGTAAAAATTCATTTGTTAGATCAAGTAATTATTTGGGTGTCAATTTTTGAATGTAAAGATAGGTATTGTAAGTTATAAGCTAATCATTTATTAGATTTGCAGTACAGGTACTTAAAGTTAAAAAATGTCTTTTACCAATCTCTTTGAACAGTGAGAAATGTCTATTCACCGAGAGGTTTTCCTCATTACTTTCCCCCAAGAGCTGGATTTTTTCCTCCACCCCCACATCCTGAGGGTAGAAGTGAGTTCCCATCAGGGTTGATTCCACCTTCAAATGAGCCTACTACTGAGCATCCAGAACCACAACGAGAAACTTGATAATATTTTTGATCTCTCTTCAAAAATAATTTTGACTTCTCTCTCATTTTCAGTTTAAGTAACTGCTGTTACTTAAGTAATAATACTTTTGCTCAAATTGAAGCTTGATGGAATTATAATTCTCAGGATAGTATTTTGTAAATAAAGATGATTTAAATATGAAACTTATGAGTAAATTATTTCCATTTTATTTTATTCTAGATAGTATAATTATTTTAATTTGATTAACAAATCCACTATCACATAAACAATAATGGGAGTTTTATATGTGTAATCTTGCAGTTGGGGATGTTTTAAACTCCAAAGGCTGTGTCTTTTTGCCAAGAACTGTATTTACTATGGTTGTAGACAAATGTGAAAGTAACTTTATGCTTAATTAAATAAATTTTAATTGACTTTAAAGACTTGTTTGGTATTGATAATAATAATAAAATCAGCTAGTTTTCCATAAATATGACTCCATTAGTTAGTTTTTTACTTTTCTCAATAGCCTTGAGGCTCAAAACTAATGCTTTATATGGGTTTTTCCCATTCGATTATCTTACCAAGAATGTGCCGTCTTTCTTGCAAGTAGACATGAATGACCAAAAGCAATAAATTAATACGCTCTTGAAAGTCAACATTGATTATATTTTAATTGATTAATATTTTAAAGAAAACCAGGATATTGTCTAAATGGTAATTGGATCTTCTTAGTTCATTCACTAGCATCTTGTACAGTTTTCTTTCTGGCTTCCTTTTCTCTTAATTTGCAAGATATTTACTGTTTTTAGTGAGGAATGTTGAAATTTACTTTAGGAACATTGTATTTAGACTCAATTTAATATCTTTAGAATGTTTCCTTAACCTTCTTAACCTGTTTCCTCAGGTTTGTATTCTATTATTAGTCTTCTCCCACATTAATATGATTATGAAAGGAAAGCTAAGTATAGCTAATAAGCCTTACAATACTTCTTTTTTTTTTAAAGATTTTATTTATTTGACGGAGAGAGACAGCGAGAGAGGGAACACCAGCAGAGGGAATGGGAGAGGGAGAAGCAGGCTTCCCGCGGAGCAGGGAGCCCAGTGCGGGGCTCGATCCCAGGACTCTGGGCAGACGCTTAAGGACTGAGCCACCAAGGCGCCCCAGTCTTACAATACTTCTGTTGAGAAGTTGGTTGTTTTTAGTTGTTTACTTGGAACTTTTCTTCCATGCCAAAAGACAGAAGATTAAATATTCTTGAACAAAGCAATCATGCACTTGTAATTGGAACACTTCCTGCCAGCATTCCGTAGATGTTCTCTGGAACACTTCTTGTGAGGTATTCCTACTCCCTCTCCATTCTTACCTCTGCCTTAGGAGAGAACGTGAAACAGAGGGGCTTCATGAAGTGAATTGCTTGGATCAGGTATTATGTAGATTGAGGACTGTAAAATCATCATTACACTAGTGTTTAGAAGCCAGATTTTAGGGGAAATAGATTGCTTTTTTAAAGTTGGAAATTTGGAAAGTGAAAGGAAGAAGAGAAACAGAATAGTGATGTAGAGCATTCCAGTCAAGTGAAACTTTTGTTTGCCCTAGGATGCAGGAGACCTCTTTTGACTTAAAACAGAAGAAAGTAGTTGATGATTATTCTGCTTCTACAGATATGGTTCAGGGTTTACCATGAATCTATTTTAAAAAGCATCTAGCCTTATAACCTTTGCAAACTAACCAATTTTTTTTCCCCGAGTAGCAGCTACTGTGACAGAATTTGATATGAATGCTACAAAAGAGATGGTGGGTTTTTTGGTG
Organism: Mirounga leonina; assembly: GCF_011800145.1. Classification (NCBI taxonomy): domain Eukaryota; kingdom Metazoa; phylum Chordata; class Mammalia; order Carnivora; family Phocidae; genus Mirounga; species Mirounga leonina. The sequence continues at coordinate 56,953,203 of NW_023270825.1, read as the reverse complement.
GAATATGGGAACTCTTTGATAACTGTAGTAAGTTAAGCTTACTACATTGTATTGTGTTCCTTGCTTGCAATACAGAAAAGCAGCTGAACCCAGTTCAAGAAAATTAATGGAATAATACTGGTTTGTGTAACTAGGAATTTCACAGTTATATCCAGTGGCTTAAATTATATCATCAAAACTTGGTCTTTCTCTTCTAATCTCTTAGCTCCAGTTTTCTCTTTCAGTTTCATTCCCAGGTATATTATCTGTCCATATAGTTGCAGCATCTTAGATTTACATGGATGGCATATTCAGTGTTTAAAATCTCAGGAAAGGAAAGAGCCCTTATTTTGAAATTGCCAGCAAAATTCCTGGAGACAGCTCTTACTTTTCTGGCTTAGAGAAAATCCCATTTCCAAACCAGTCCCTTGTGGCTGGGGCATGGGATCAGGAGCTCTTGCCTGTGGTTGGGCAGGATAATCCCCATCTGAATTACATGGAATACATTTTTTTAAACTATTTTTTTAATTTATTCAACAGAGAGAGCACAAGTAGGCAGAGAGGCAGGCAGAGGGAGAAGGAGAAGCAGGCTCCCTGCTGAGCAGAGAGCCCGATGGGGCTCAATCCCAGGACCCTGGAATCATGACCTGAGCCAAAGGCAGACACTTAACCAACTGAGCCACCCAGGCGCCCCAGTGGAATAAATTTTCTCTTAGAATAAGGGTTCTGTATGGATTGCTGGGCAGGCAGAAATAATAGGGTCTATCACACACAGGAACAGTTTTACCCCTCTTAGAAAGCTAGGTGTTTTTTTGTTTGTTTGTTTTTAAGGTTTCCAAATTGCTGTATAGTACTGACTTCACCTTTGTGTGAAAAATGTAAAAAACAAAATTCATGAAGGATAAATGCGAAGCATTTTTAGATGTCAGAAATTGTTTTGGCATTAGTTCCTGTGTCAAGGAACCATGGATTTTAAGTGAATGGAACCTAGTATGTACGCAGCATAATATGATGTGGTTGCTAGAACAAATTGAGGATTTATATAAAAGATATTCAGTATCCAAATTAGACTAAGCAGCAGTTTTTGGATAACTTTGTTCTATTCTGGATGTCATACACTAAATGGGCCTGTAGGCAGTATCAGTTTAGTAAATATTAAATGATTTGAGGGTGTTTAGTTAAGAAGAGAGATCTAAGAGCGTAGAAAGAGGAAATATCCTGGGGGGGGGGAGATGGGATTTTAAAACTTGAGAAAGGCTTGCACTGATACAGTGGATCAGATATAAATCCTAAGGACTGATGTTTCAATGTCTAAATGGGTATAGAGGCTCCTACACAAAGCTAGGACTCTTAAAAGAGCACTACAAACTACATAAAATCTTTAAAAGACTTGACCGAAGCTTCACTGTAGGGATACTTCCATTAGCCATGACTTGTGCAGGCCCATGCTTTCTACACAAATTGAGCTCACAATAAAAAATAAGTGTGCCACTGAGGGAAAACCAGCAGACACAACAGACAGGAAAATTAGCAGCCCAAATAAATGAGCAAAAGAATAATTTGAATGTGATTTTAAAGTATATTTCAAAATAACACGAGAGAGAAAAGAATGAATAAAAGCCTCAAAGACAGAACAGGAGAGTATAAAAAGGGCCAAGAGGTAATTGTAGAGAATCAAATAAAATGCCTAGAAATGAAAAAAGTCACTAGAAAAACAAACTCAAGGGATGATTAACAGCAGATTGGGCCTACCTAAAGTGAGAACTAAGATATAGAGCTGAGGAAATTACCAGAATGTAGTGCAGTGATAGAGGTGGAAATATGAAAGAGAGGTTGAGGGACTTGGAGGACAGAATGAAATGTCTAGTAGGAGCCTTGTATGAGTTCCAGAGGAAGAGACAGGATGAGGGGCAACATTCAAAGAAATAGCTGAGAATTTCCCTGAATTGATCAAAGATAGAGTAAGTCCAAAGCAGAGTAATAAAAGTATTCCTACATGTAGACATATCATTGGGAATATGTATACAATTCTAAAAGCAACCAGTGAGAAAGACATATTACCTAGAAGCAAATAATAGACTGATAATAGCCTTCTTGTCAATAATGGACAAGATTGCAGGGAGTAGATTTTTAGTTGCTGTTCAGCTTTGTTGAGTTATAAATGACAAATACTTGTATTGAAAGTATACAGTGTGACAGTTTGATAAATGTATACATCATGAAAGTATTCCCACCATCAACTTGATTAACACATCCTTCACCTTACCTATTTACTTTTTTGTGTTTGTGTGAAACTCTTTTAAGTTCTACTTTTTTAGCAAATTTCAGTTATCAAATACAGTATTTTTTAAAAAGATTTTATTTATTTAGAGAGAGTGCGTGCAGTCGCACACATGTGAGTGGGGCGAGGGGCAGAAGGAGAAGGGAGTGAGAATCCTCAAGTAGACTCCCTGCTGAGAGCGGAGCCCTGAGGTGGACTCAGATCTCCCGACTCTGAGAGCATGACCTGAGTGGAAATCAAGAGTTAGACGCTCAACTGACTGAGCCACCCAGGCGCCCCTCCAATACAATATTAGGAACTCTGCTCACCATGTTGTATATTAGATCCTCAGACCTTATTCCTCCTGAAAGTGTATACCCTTTAAACAGCCTCTTCCCATTTTCCCATCCCCCAGCCCTTGGCAATGACCATTCTACTGTTTCTGTTTTCCACTTATTTCAGTTGGCATAATGCCCTCTAGGTCCATCCAAGTTGTTGCAAATGGGAAGATTGCCTTATTTTTTAGGGCTGAAAAATATTCCATTGTATATATACCACAATTTGTTTATTTATTCATCTGTTGATGGACAGTTTGTTTCCATGTTACAGTGTCTTGGCTATTGTAAGTAATGCTGCAATGAACATTGGAGTGCAAGTATCTCTTCAAGCTACTGATTTCATTTCCTTTGGGTATATACCCTGAAGTGGGGTTGCTAGATCATATAGTAGTTCAGCTTTTAATATTTTGAGGGACTTCCATGTTATTTTTCCATAGTGGCTAGACCAGTTTACATTCCCACCAACAGTGTACAAAGTTCCCTATTACCTATATCTTCACCAGCATTTGTTACCTCTTTTTTTGATAATGGATAACAGGTATGAGGTGTTATCTCATTGTGGTTTTGATTTGCATTTCCCTGATTAGTGATGTTGAGCATCTTTTCATGTGTCTGTTAGCTACTTATATGTCTTCTTTGAAGAAATGTCTATTCAGATCCTCTGCCCATTTTTTAATTGGGTTATTTGTTTTTTTGCTAGTGAGTTGTAGGAGTTCCTTGTATATTTTGGATATTAACCCCTTATTAGATTGCTGGTTTGCAAATATTTTCTCTCATTCCATAAGTTGCCCTTTCATTTTGTTGATGGTTTCCTTTGCTGTGCACAAGCTTCTTTGATGTAGTTTTACTTTATTTTTACTTTTGTTGCCTTTGTTTGGGTGTCAGATCTAAAATACTGCAGGACCAGTGTGAAGGAACTTACCCCCACTGTGTTTTCTTCTAGGAGTTTTATAATTTCAGGTTTATGTTCAAGTCATTAGTCCATTTTGAGTTGATTTGTATGTATGGTACAAGATAGAGGCCCAGTTTTATTCATTTGCATGTGAATATCCAGGTTTCCCAGCACCATTTATTGAAGAGACTGTCCTTTCCCCACTGTAATATTCTTGGTGCCTTTGAGGAAAATTAATAGACCATATATGGATGTGTTTATTTCTGGGTTCTTTATCCTATTCCATTGGAATATGTGTTTATTTGTATGCCAATACCATACTAATTTGATTATTATAGCTTGGTAATATAGTTTGAAGTTAGGAAGTGTGATGCTACCAGCTTTGTTCTTTCTCAAGATTCCTTTGGCCATTTGGAGTCTTTTGTGGTTCCATAGATATTTTAGGATTTTTTTTTCTATTTCTATGGAAAATGCCATTGGAATTTTGATTAGGAATTGCATTGAGTCTGTAGATCACTTTGGGTAGTATGTACATTTTAACAACATTAATCTGAAGAAATTAGTCTGAAAAATTTGGATCTGTTAATTTGATGATCCCTTGGACTGCAAGATGTCAAAATAGTCTGTTGATTTTACTAATTTAGTAGAAAACATGATTGAGTCAGTCAACTAATAATGTGTTAACAAAAAACTACAACTTGGTCAACCAGCCTTTAAAAAGTTTCCTACATTTTTTGGTCCACAAACATAGATAGCTAAGATAATGTGTGTATATATATAAATATGAATATATATACATATATATTCATATTCTCAGGTAAGTAAAGTTCTTAGCTTCCGCAAATAATTACAAGGTAGTGACTAATTTTATATTTCTACTGCCTGTCTCTTGCTAGTAGGAAGGCTAACCATATACTAACTGTACAATTTTTCTTCTTAAAAAGAAGAGTGAAATAAAATTATACACATAGACTATATAGTGCATTTACATTTTCAGTGTCTTTTCACACATGTGCATGCACACACACACACTTTGTACGTGCTAGGCATAAATTCCTATACCTCCTGCATGAATTTTCTGTTGCTTTGTGATTCAGTAGAATTGGTGATACACACACACCTGCTGAAATATACCAAGGGCAGTTAACACAATTCAAGAAATATAGCAAGAATACTGATATATGGAGAGTATGGACTTTAAAATTTAATGTCTATGTATTTGAAAAACTAAGTTGAAAAACTTTATTATCCGTCAAATAATAGTATAGTTGTAGTATTTAAGAGTGGTAGGTAAGAAAAAAAAGAAGAAGAAGAAGGTAGCGGGAGGGGAAGAATGAAGCGGGGGAAATCGGAGGGGTAGACGAACCATGAGAGACGATGGACTCTGAAAAACAAACAGGGTTCTGGAGGGGAGGGGGGTGGGAGGATGGGTTAGCCTGGTGGTGGGTATTGAGGAGGGCACATTCTGCATGGAGCACTGGGTGTTGTGCACAAACAATGAATCATGGAGCACTTCATCTAAAACTAATGATGTAATGTATGGGGATTAACATAAGAATAAAAAAATAAAAATAAAAAAAAAGTACAAGAAGGGACAATCATTTCCCTTATAAAAAAAAAAAAAAGAGTGGTAGGAGTCGTATAATATTGGGGTCCTGTCACCTGGGTTCAAATTTTGCTCTACCACTGACTAGTTTTATGACTTTGGACAAGATACTTAACCTTTCTGTGCCTCCATTTCCTCATATGTGAAATGGGGGTGATAGGTACTACACGGTTGCTGTGAGGATTAAATAGTGTACTTTCTAGTGAAGTGGTTAAAATAATGGTTGGCACATAATCATTCAGTATACCTCAGTCATTATATTTCCTAGCTAATGTATTCAATGTTTTCTCAGAAAATTTCACCAAAGTGGATATTTTTTATTAAAGCCTATTCTTTTTTTAAATTTGAGAGAGAGAGAGCATGGTAGGGAGGGGCAGAGGGAGAGATCGAATCTCAAGCAGACTCTGTGCTGAGAGTGGAGCCTGATGCAAGGTGCAATCTCAAAACCCTGAGATCATGACCTGAGCTGAAACCAAGAGTTGGACACTCAACTGACTGGGCCACACGGGTGCCCCTAAAGTCCATTCTTTTCAACACAAACTTCTTTTAACCGTCTTTTGTGAAAACCTTTCTAAAAAGTATTAAATGTTCTATTAGATTGTACAGATGTTCTGAAGATAATGTATTTTCCTATTGATTCAGGGTCATGACAAATGACATATTTTTGATCAATTATTTATCAGTCATTTATCATGTATAAAAACTAAATGTAGGAGAAAAAATTTTAACACAGCTTTCTAAAATAAAAAATTACAGGGATACCTGGGTGGCTCAGTTGGTTAAGCGTCTGCCTTTGGCTCAGGTCATGATCCCAGGGTCTTGGGATCGAGTCCCCCATCTAGCTCCCTGGTGAGTGGAGAGCCTGCTTCCCTCTCTGCCTGCCACTCCCCCTGCTTGTGCTCTCTCTCTCTCTCTCTGACAAATAAAATCTGTAAAAAGTAAAAATAAAAAATTTTACATTTTAAATTGTATATATGTTTGTTACAGAAAATAAGCAATCAGTGAAAGACTTGTTAACATGCCCCCCATGGCCTTTACTAAAAAAAAGGTAACAGCGTGCGACTCTTAAGGTGCACTACTTAAAGAAGTTCCGTTATTGGAGAGTATATATTGAACAGTGCATTCAGAGCTGAGGCAATAAATTGATAACTGACACAATATATGAGTTTGAGGAGGAAAATGAATGATGTAAAATTTTCAAATGATCAAGAGCGTATTGCAGTTTTTAAATGGATGGGTGGAAGTAGGTACTGAACGACTTAGGGCATTTAGATCCCGTTATATACATTTTTAAAAGTGATGTTTATAGTTCATTTTAATTATAGTTAACGTTTATATACACTATGATTATGACCAGCTTTATATGTTTAACTTAAAAATGTGCAAAGGAGTTTTTCAAAACTTCTTTAGGATTTTTAGGGCTGTGAGAACCAAAAAGATCAAAGGTATACGGTGTTAGAGAATACATCTAGAAGTGACATTGCTGGGTTATAGGGCAGAGGCAACTTCAACTTTACAAGATGTTGCAAATTTGCTCTTTAAAGTGGATATTCAAGTTCCAACTGTCAGTGTTTCCCTCTTCCTAGTCAACACTTGGAATTATACTGCCCTCATTTTTCAGACAGGAAGGATGACTCAAGTGAAAATGTATTCACCATAATATACCTTCCATTTTCTTTTTACAACCCGCAGCCCAGGTTAGCTTGTAGGTTGTACCAGAGTGATGCCCTTCCACGCTGAGCTCCGGGGTGGCTGGGAGCCCTGGCTGGGTGCCTCCCCATGCTTTTATTTTCTTCTTCGAGCACAGCTGGAGTGGAGCCCGGTCTGACAGTGTGCCCTGCACACAGGACGGCCGTGCGCACTCACTACTCGCCTGTGAGCTGCACAGGCTCCACTGTCCATCACGGGCAAGGAGTGTCTGTGAAGCTGAGAGAGAAGCGTGTCCCAGGTGTCCGAGGAGCAGGTAGGAAGCCGGGTGTGAAACCCCAGATGTAGCTGGTTGGCTCTGAGGGGCTTGGGCCCGAGGGGGAGGAGGGCTCCCTGCAGGCTTCTGACTGCCTTCATATAAATCAGGTGTTTCTGTCTGTCGGCGGCTGATGAGTGCTCTCAGTGGCGGCTAAACTAGCAGCAGGATTACGTGTGGGAGACTGCAAATTAGAGCTTCGTCATTATTTTCAAATGAAAAAATCACTTGAATTTGAAATTCACAAGAAATCTCAACGTTACATTTACCATTTTGTTCAGAGCTGTTACTTTTTTTTTTTTTTAAGATTTTAGCTATTTGAGAGAGAGAGCACAAGTGAGGGGAGGGGCAGAGGGAGAGGGAGAAGCACACTCTCCTGAGTGGGGAGCCTGACACGGGGCTTGATCCCCGGACCCTGAGATCATGACCTGAGCCAAAGGCAAATGCTTAACCGACGGAGCCACCCAGGTGCCCTGCTGTTAGACTTAAGTATAATTTCAGCAGCATAAATTTTTGAATGGTTGTGAAAAAAAGTTTAAAAATTATCACCTCTTTGTGGGGTGTTTCTCATTGGTGGCAATATTAAAAATTTGAAGAAGTTATCAGTTAAAACATTCGACAAGATTTTATTTGAAAGTTCTATACAAATTTAGTATTTCCCCTAATCTGCATGTTGTCTCATCAATTATATAATAAACAATGATTTTCCACCCTGTACAGTTTTTTTCCAGTTTATACCAGTATGCTGTACAATATTTTCTGTAGCTGTCAGGGCATGATAAAGGTTAGGAAGCATTGGTAGAGAGTAGTTTGATGGTTGGATATTATTATTCACCCCTGCTTGTCTGTTACTCCATTTGCACCATGTTGTTACTGGCTTCAAAAAGATCCCGTCTGATGCATGCCATAGCCCCTGCCAAGTTAGTTTCTGAATCCTTGTTTAGCCATAAGCACACTGTCCTTCCCAAGACCCACCCCACCAACTCCCTACCTTCTTTATTCCTAGGGTAGTGGGGGAAATGGGGAAACAGTTTTAGCTATGTAAATCTCATATAATTTAGTAAGCTATGTTTTGAAAATATTTTATTTAATACATTTGTTCAGAGAGGATCTTATGTATGTCTCTGAGCTGTTAGGTCAACAGTTAAAACTTTTAGGGAAGAATCAGAGTTTTAGATAACCAAGTCCAATCCCTCATTTTACCGATGAGGAAACTGAAGCTCAAGGGAGAGTCTGCTTATGTAGCATTAGAGTTTACAGTATAATAGATGCTGAGCCTCCCACTTTAGTGCTTTACTATACCAACCTTCACTTGTGTACTATTCATACATGTTAGTAGACTTTTTTTTCATGTATTTTGGGTACTATTTTTGTATTTTAAATAATAAACATGTTGATTCATTCAAAAGAGATATGCCTAGAAAACAAGGAAGCAGTAGGTATAATGACAGTTGCTTGTGAACACTAGATTATTCCAAGGTGAGGAGGCAGTGTCTGAAAGAAGAGTGAGTGTCTGGAATGATTAAGGAAAGACAGATGAAGGAAAAGAGCCATTGTCTATCTCATAACTGATAGCTATTTGTCTCAGCAACCAAGAACAGAGATTACAAAGCCAAACTAAAGCAATATAGGGGTTTATGAACTGTTTAATACGGGCATACTGAAGTATTTTTGCATCCAGTATAGGAACTGTAAAAAGTTCTTATAGTCTATAAATTATGTTTTACCATATCAATAATGTTCTAAATGCATAATACACTTGGGTTTTGTGCTAACCAGTCTGTTTGCTTTTAAGCTTGTATTTTGCCAAAGTTAGTTAAAAAAATTAAAACCCTTCAAACTATTTAACCTAAGACTTTTTTTTTTTTTAAGATTTATTTATTTGAGAGAGAGAGAAAGTGCATGAGCAGGGGGAGGAGGGGCAGAGGGAGAGAGAGAGAGAATCTCAAGCAGACTCCCCACTGAGCATGGAGCCCGACTCGGGGCTCAGTCTCATGACCCTGAGATCACGACCTGAGCTGAAATCAAGAGTCAGATGCTTAACTGACTGCACCACCCAGGTGCCCCTAACCTAGGACTGTTTATGAAATATTCCCAAATTTCAGCTTTGCTGCACCAGACTACAACATAGCTTACATGATTACACATGATATAGAGATTATTACAGTTTAACACTCAAAGTTTTCATGCTTTGTATACAATAAAATATATTACAATGGTCACTTTTTAATGCTTTATTCATTGATTAAAAGAATATACATTTAACATAAACCATTCAACATCAGTCATCAGGTCAAACATTCAGCTGGTTTCCTTACAGTTTCTGTCAGGATTTATTTTATCTGATCACATTTATAAGATAAAATCTCACCACATCTGGCATTTACACACACTGTGCCAGTGGATTCACACTACTGATGTACATATAAAATCCTCATGGTATGTGCTCACTGGAGACAAAACAGTGCACACCTGTCAAAAGGTCATTTTAATATAAGATGGTAAAACCATTTGTAAAATACATATAAACTTTTTCCATAAATAGAATCATATCTGGACATCTGTTGCATAAATTGTGTTTCCAAAGCTTACGATAGAGCAGCCAGGTCTCAGCACTGCTGGGCACCCACGTTGGCTACTTACTTTATTATTGCAGACTGTCCTTTAACATTAAATGCACAACATTCGTACCACTTAAAACTGGGGTCAGGTGGAAGTCTCACAGAGACCACGTCTGTACCGCGGTTGCCCTGAAACAGTTAAGTCGGCTTTTAAAGCCTCTCAGATATAACAAGGTTTTAAAACATACTTCATGGAATGTTCTTCATGTATCATAGCAGCTCATACCTGTGATAGAACAAGCTTTCAGTTTTTCCTTTCTTTCCTTTACATTCACTATTCACAGTGAAACAGGTGCATGGTTTTTTTTTCTTTTTTTTTTGTTTTGTTTTTTCAGAGTTCTGAGGTTGCTGACTGAGCCACAGCACAGCTGTGTACCACAGGTCGAAATTCGACCTTAAATATTACAATCTAGCAGTATCTGGCTGGCCAGAGTGGGCCGGCCCCTGCCAGCATGTGGGCACTTCTTCAGTTAAGTCTATTCTTTGGCAGCTGACACGCGCGCTGACAGAGAAAAATCCAGTGACTCATTGCTAGGGATTTCACGACTAATGTGTGTTTGCAAGCATGTGTGTTTACAACTGTGTTTTTTTATTTTCTTTTAAGGAGGTTTTTAACCTGGAATACAGTTTCTTCCTCCACTATTTGAAATCTGGGCTAAAAAGCTAACTTGAATGTATAATGTAATTGATGAATAAAATTATGTCAGATGCAGTTTTAAAAAAAGTCTAACAATTTGAGTATTCATGTTTATGTAAATGCATTTTTTTAAAAAAAGGATTAAGCAGTGTTCTAACCTAGTACTATACAAAATTCAGAATGGTAATTGGTGATCTCAACTATTATATATGTAATGAAAGTTAAAGTCTTGGCTTTTCTGTTAGAGATAACTCATTTGGGATCATACTATCCTCCCTTCTTCCATTTCAAATAAAAATTAATGAAATGCTATCAGAAGCATGAATGCGGTGCATTGCATACAAATCCACCAGGCTATGGATATATATCTATATATGTATAAAAATATTTTGGCTCCTGAGCTCTGAACTCTGACACACAAAGAATAAAAACATCAAAAGGCAGAGTAACTCAGTGAAAAATAAAGTTAGCCAGCAACCTCAGACAGCCTTCGGTTGTATATCCTTAAGGTGTGATAACAAGTCCATTAACCGTGAAAGCCCTACACATTGTCACTTTGAACTTCTAAACCAATACCCGACTACGTTCTTTGATCAAGAAGTAGAATATACATATATAATTCTATGAAGCTAATACTGATTAAACACAGCACAAAGGGATTAAATTCACACTACTAAAAAAAAACATAATAGGACCCTACTTGCATATGTAACCACAGGAATTGTACATTTAAAAAAAAGCTAAATGTCTTCGCTGAAGCTTTGCATCTCTCTGTAAAAATGACGATTTGGTTCAGTGAAGACACTGAGTGATTCGATGTCCATGACAGCGTGCCAAGGTTGACCCAGGCCCAGGGATACCTGCTCAATAAGGTTATGCACTGGATCCACATCCTGGTCGGCCAGTTCACCTTGGTCAAAATCAATGCTTTCTTCAGTGACTTCAAGTACTTTGAGATCAGAGCCACGAAGACGAGCAATGGCAATGAGGTTGTGCGCCCACACTGTGTAACCTTCAAAATAAACCAAAGACAAACACTGTCATTTCCTTGCATTTTATTTTATCTATTTGATAAGTTAGTCTTTTCCACAAACTTGTATCTCACTGACCACTTTGGTCCTTTTCTTTTAAAAATATACTGAGATTGGAAAAGGAAGTATGATTGTTTAGCTAAAAAAAAAAAAAAAAGACTAAGTTTGATATTGTTTCCAACATCACTGTGGCTGGTGAATTGGTAGGTGCTGTAATCCTATTCCGATATCAGTACATTTAGTAAGATTGAAGACATTTAAGGTAAAACTTTATAGCTTTGGATAGTGCTGTATCATAAACAAATTTTTATTTCATATATGTATCCATTAATGATACATAGGAAACTTATTTTTAGTGAGTAAAAAATCCTCTCCTATGATGCTTCACAGTCCAAAGTTAAGAAGTGACACTCTAAACTGTTAATTGCCAGTAGAAAATATGTAAAGTATAAAACAGTCATGGATTACCTCTGGGAATGAATAAAGGGGAATGGGTATAGGGGCTTCAGCTGTATTTAATATCTTATTTCTTATTTCTTAAAATAAAAGCTTAGACTGGCTGAAATTAACCTTTAATATATAGTGTTGGGTAATCTTATAACAAGCTGAAATGCATTTCTTTGCTGCTACCTCTGATGACTGGCCAAATTATAAAGCAAAACTTGAAAAGCAAGACGCACACTTTCCTGCATTAATGCAGGCTAAAAAATTAATTTAAAAAACAAGGAAACACAACTAAAAGAGTTTAAGACATTTGTATAGTCTATTTTGTATTCTGTAAATATCTTACATGTTCCAGAAAAGGAAGTAAAATGTTCTTCTAACTTGTCAGAATAGCAACTCTCTCTAAATGAAAATAGTTAACATTAAGATGAAAGGCACCAGTAAGAAAAAAGCATATACCCAATCAATGGAATCATCATTTAAAAAAATATACAAATTAATATGTTAATATCTAGAATCTAGAAGATGAGGCAGCAAGCAAGAAAGAAATCATACTTTCTCTTCCTTCTGTATTATGTTTTTAAGAGATCTTGTGATTAGAGGAAGAAATATATCTACTGCAAGTAGATATGTTTTCTTCGATAGATCAATTAATTTCAAATGCCATTCTCATGAAATACCATCAATCACATGGTGGAAGAAAAAAGTAACACGGAAGCCGGAGCAAGAACACTTAAGAGTAGAGGGACGCCTGGGTGGCTCAGTAGGTTAAGCGTCTGCCTTCGGCTCAGGTCATGATCCCATGGTCCTGGGATCGAGTCCCACATTGGGCTCCTGCTCAGCAGGGAGTCTGCTTCTCCCTCTGCCCGCCACTCTCCCTGCTTGTGCTCTCTCTCTCTGACAAATAAATAAAAAAAAAAATCTTAAAAAAAAAGAACACTTAGAGCTATAGTAATATGACTTTCTACTTGTTAAGTGGTATATCTTATAAATTATTAAAAAGTATAAAAACCTGCATTTCAGCTTTTTAGATTACTCAACACTATAAATGTCATTGCTATCTTTTTACTGGTTTAAAATATTTTAGATGTAATATAAATAACAAATTAAACTGAGCAAAAATCACCTACCGTGAATTGCCAGAAGAGAGAGCTTTGTGCACCTCCATGCTAATAAAACCAACGGATCTTCATTTCGGTTGTCACTAAGATCTGGAAAACCAGACGTGTCAATTACATCATTCATTAATATAAAATGAGTGAGGAACTTATCATACTGCCTGGATATAAGATCAACAATAGCTCCTGAAACACAAGTGATGTAGCTGTCAAAATGAATCCTCTCTAGTGGTATACTGGGTTTCAGAATCTTTAACATATCTTCACTCTTGATATCAAAGGCCATTATGTAGACCCGAAGGCTGGTGCTCTTCCGTGACAAGGCTTTCCAATGCTCATCATTTGGCATGTTGTCCAGAGACTTGTGCATCACGGAGACATTGTGGACCAGGAGAGACAGTCGCTGCAAAGGCACATGGTTGCTATCGGTTAAGACTCTTGCCATCTCAGCTGTAAAGTCACAGAAATCCAGGGCAAGTGAGCGCAGATTCACGAATCGCTCCAGTTCGACTGTGGTGATAAGGGTGCTGTTACCAGGAATATTGTTGTCCAGCAAGCTCAGGTGCTCCATGGTGTTGGCAATAGAGTTTGAGAGAGATGACAGGGATGTTGGGGTTACTATTTCCAGCATAAACCCACAGGACAGCCATTTCAGTTGCCTACTATTACTCAGTATTTCTTCGAACAGCTGCTGAATTCTGTATGGAAAACACATGCCACAACGATCCTGTTAACATTTAGTGCTAATCTTTTAACACCGACTTTTGAAACTGGGCAGTGAAATGGCATGCAATGTTGAGATCCATTTTCTCTCAGTTAATTTCTAACCAACCCCCAAGTAGTAATATCATAAATACCATTAAAATTCACATTCAAATTTAATGAATAAACTGTATCAGACCCATGGATATATTAAACATATAAAAATATGTTCTTCACCCAAGGAAAGCAGCATTTTGTACCAGTATGGTAGAAAAGACTGATGATATGCAATTTATGTTACAGTGAAGGCAAGCAGAAAAATAAGTTTTAAATAGCAATAATTACCCAGCAAATTCTCTGTCTTAAAGATTTATAATGTGGAATAGCATATTTCATAGGTAAAACATTTCCAATTTACAGGACATATGTTCTTTTTAGAAAAAATACTACTCTTCTGATTGTATCTTACAATTTCTCAGAAAAAAACTAAAATTATTATTAGCGTAAGCCCCCTTCCACAACTATGTAACTTACTGTTTAATTTTTTTGCCATCAGGATCCACCTTGCTGAGGTATGTATTTGACAAACTTCCTTGCTGTTGTAGAACACTTATGTCTCCAAAAAGGCTAAACTTCTGGAGGTTCCTACAAGAAAAGTAATTTAAAGTAACTAATATATGAAAATATAAATACTAAAAATAGAAATGTAGAAGGGATATCTACAAAAGTTTCTACCTTATAACTCACTTAAAATCCACTTAAGTACTTTCAGATTGCTTTTTACATACAATGAAAAACAACATAATACAGGAGAAATAGCAAAAGTTTTATAGAATGAGGACTGAGGTATAAAGCTTAGTTCAGGAACTCAGTATTTTAATGACCATGGAAAAATGTTCATGCATTGTTTCCCTGATTTTATTTAGTTGTCTATGTTCTCTTGCATGTAACTGAGCTTCTTTGAGATGATTACCTTGAATTATTTGTCAGGCAATTCATCTCTATTTCCTTGGGGTTGGTTACTGGAACTTTATTAGTTTCCTTTGGTGGTTCCATGTTTGCCTGATAATTTTAATGATCCATGTAGCCTGGAATTGGTGTCTGAATTTGGAGGAACAAACATCTCTTCGAATTTTTGTAGGTTTCTGCGGGTAAAGATCTCCTCCTATTGGGTCTCCAGACTGATGAGACTGCCTCTAGGACCGCAGTCAAGTTAGGCTGAGGCCAGGTCACATGGCTGCTGCTGGGCCTGCACTGGGGTCTATGGTTTGTGGACCCCATTACCAGACACTTGGTGTCTGATCTCTTGGCAGACAGGATTGCCTCTGAGTCCTTGGTCAGTAGGGCTGGTGCTGGGACAAGGTCTGCTGTTAGGTCCGCAGACAGCTGGCCTGTTACTAGGTGTGTGGGCAGGAGTGGTTTCTGCTAGATCCCTGGGACGGCCCCTGTTCTGCCCCTGGGTGGGTCTCAGGGAGGGCAGGAGTGCCTAGGATTACAGCTGGGAGGGGCTAGAACTGAGTGTCAGGGTTGTTTCAGGGTCCAGAGCTGGGACCAGATTCTGCAGACCTGTCTCCCGGGGCACTGAGAGGTACGCCATCTGCTGGGTTTCTAGATGTGTGCGACTGCCCTAAACCATGGCTGAGTGAGGATGGAGTTGGTTCACAGGGCTGCTTCAGGATCCATTTAGACCAATGTTGGTGGGTTTGCCCTGGGGCACAAATAGGTATCTCCCAATAGGTTCCTGGGCAAGTAGGAATGCTCCTGGATCATAGCTGTACACAAACTTGAATTTTGTATTGCCTTGATTAAAAATCCCTAAGGGATCATACCCCTACTGGCTATAAGAAAATGGCAAATGGCTAGCTTGATACAATGAGAGACTTCAAAATTTGGTTCAAAAAAACCTATACTGGGCTACTTACTATTTTTTTTTTTTTTAAGATTTTATTTATTTAACAGAGAGAGACAGAGCGAGAGAGTTCGGAACACAAGCAGAGGCAGTGGGAGAGGGAGAAGCAGGCTTCCTGCGGAGCAGGGAGCCCGATGCGGGGCTCGATCCCAGGACCCTGGGATCATGACCTGAGCCGAAGGCAGATGCTTAACGACTGAGCCACCCAGGCGCCTCTACTTACTATTTTTTAAATGTAATATTATTCACTCTCCTGGTCTGCCTGGTAAATCTCTATTCAGCCTTCTATACCTGAATGCCACTCTACTAAAGTCTTTTCTGAGTCCATTCTCTCAGCCTCTGTAGATTTAGCCATTCCATGGGACTTTGTAAAATGCTTTTATTAAACTAATATGCTTTACTGTGATTTGTTACCTAACTTTCTCATGAGAGGGTAAACTCCTGTTTCTTATAATACTTTTGGGCACAAGACAGGTGTTCAATGAGTATTTGTTAAACAAATGAATACTTTGGGAAGGTAAGTTCAGGAGTTACCTAGATAGAAATTGTAATCAAGACCATAATATAAATGAGAACAATGGGAAATAGATACATAAGGGGAGGTGGGCCTGGGATAGATTTTGGAAAGATAATCACATCATATGGAGCATTATTTTAAGGGTAATGTTTTCAATCAATTAAAAAAAATAAAGTTTTCTTCTGGATAGATCTATGTAAAGGGAAATTAAAGATGAGTTTATGAGTACTGACAGCTATTCCAAATAATTATGTCCTCCATTACTTTGACTGTGTTTCTTATCAGGAGTTCTTTTATGAAATAGAGAACTAAATCTGCCTTAAAGGGGAAAAAAAGACTAAGTAAAAGGTTAGCACCTCAAAGGGCTTAGAAACACTTCTTCATATATTTCCATAGAATAGTAAGGCGATAAATATCAGGTGAGTAGAAAATATTTCACTAAATTTACTACCAAGATACCCCCATAAAAGTATTTAAATTTATTATTTATAAAAAGATATTGATAAAAAAATTTTTCACAAATAAAAAGACTTTTTAAGGGACCCATGATAGATGGGGACCAACCTGAATTATTATTATTATTATTTTTTTAAGATTTTATCTATTTATTTTACAGAGAGAGACACAGCGAGAGAGGGAACACAAGCGGGGGGGTGGAGAGGGGAGGGAGAAGCAGGCTTCCCGCAGAGCAGGAAGCCCGACTGGGGCTCGATCCCAGGACCCTGGGATCATGACCTGAGCCGAAGGCAGATGCTTAACGACTGAGCCACCCAGGTGCCCCACCAACCTGAATTATTAATATCATAGTAGTAATATTCTTCCTATCATATTCTAAATCTGCATCATTCAATATAGGAAATATAGCTACTAAATACTTGAAATATGGGTAGTCAGAACTGAGATGTGCTCTAAGTAGAATCATGGAACACTACATCAAAAACTAATGATGTAAAAATAAAATAAAAATAATAAAAATAATACATTTAAAAGACTTAGTACAAAAAATATAAAATCTCATTAAATTTTTTATACTGATCACATAATGAAAAGGTAATACTTGGATATATTGGGTTAAATATATTAAAACTAATCTCATCATTTCTTTTTACCTTTTAATGTGGCTACTAGAAAAATTTAAATTACGTGTGTGGTCTATATTGTATTTTTATTGAACAGTGCTGCTCTAAAGAATATAATGTACATATTCTAGTTTTCTGGTTAGCTTCATTTAAAAACATACTGTCATCAGCAGAAATATAATTGAGTATATATAGCTAATACTACTGTTCTTATGGTTAAAATATTTAGTAGAAGGTCCACACTATTTTTCAGCTTTCTTTCTAACTCTTAAGACCAATGACTAGTTTTTAACTATAAAAAAGTAGGAGTTGACTTCAGAAAATGTTTTCCATAATTAAAAAAATATCCTACAACCCCAAACATATCTTGATTATACTGCTAATGTATGTTGCAGATATTATAAAGTACACAGAAAAACACACAGTCTTCCCCCATTTCTCCCATTAACTCAAATACAAACCAAATCCATCCCTTGAAAAAAAGTGCAAATGATCAAGAAGACAACCATTTTGAATGAATGGAGCAAATAAACTCACCTTTCTTCACCTGTGATGTCATTTCTGACTTTCCATTTACTATAACTCATTTATTTTGAAGACATCATATTTAATTTCCACTGTCTGTATCTCAGACCTGGAAAAATGCAGCCTGCCAGCTATGACTGATTCAAAAGCAAATCCTCCCATAGGAGAGAGGAATCCTCATTTTCTTATTCTCTTGAGAGAAACAGGAATGGAAAAACATATAGGCAGGGGAAATGAAATTAACCATGGATTATATATTTCCTCTAAGGGGCAATTTTTCTCCACTTATTTACTATAATAAGGCCCAGAGAATTTAGGATGACTATGCTGGTGTTTATTTTTTTAGTTTTCCCAAACATTTTAATCTATATCACTGGCATCAGGTCTGGATGTTCCTTTTTTTCCCACATTGTGGTGTCCCGGCTACAGTGGAGAGAGAGATCATCCACATTCTCCAGGAGATCTATCCTCTCTTCTGTTCTCTAATCTCCTCTTTTTCTACTACTTCAATTCTTTTAGTCCAAAAACTTCCTTAAGTATAATATCAAAGACTCCTACTTATCAAGGTGCCACAACAGAACAGGGAGTTAATTTAATGAACTGTGGTTTTAATTTTGCTGTACTATATGTGGTAAATAAAGAACACCTATCTCCTACTGATGGAATATAAAAGTCCTCATAAATTAAAAAAACAAAAGCAGAAGAGTGGTCTTTCACAATCATGGCTAATAGCCAAGACTATTAACAAAAAGTTTTGACATTTTGGCAATTCTTGGCATAATGGTGACTGTATCTCCATCATAGTTACTAGCATTTAAAATTAAAAGTAGAGTTTAATAAAACATTGCCCCAATTAATTTGTCCCAATTAATCTGTTTAGATTTACTGAATATAAAACAAGTTTTTTCTACCTCAGCTTTCCTTTTCAACTGTGACTAAGATATTCTTGCAATGTCATTTTCCTAAGCACTTAAATTTTATTGACAAGCAGCACTGAATTTCTTTAGCTACTCAGCAATTTAAAAATCCTTATCATTCAGACCACAACTCAGTGCTTCCATATGTAATCAAATAACCTAGATAATATTACCCAAAAATGAACTTCACAATTCCACTACAAAATTGTGTATGAAAGATTTTGTCCATTAATTTTAAGTCCCATATCACACTTATCCCTCTCCAGTCCAATAGCTTTCCCTAGCTGGAATCTATTTACCAAGTAATGCTCATTGCTAAGCTCACACTGTTAAGTAATGATGCCCAAAAGTGTTAAATATCACATTTGCTTGGCACAAATATTTAAGTATATATAATTCTTTCTCATATACTATCCACACTGGTCTGAATGAAGTACTTAGTGTCACTTATTGGACAATCAACATAAACCACATTATAATCAGCAAGAATAATGTTATCCAGATTTTTAAAGGGTTGCTCAGGAGAAATAAAAGTAGTGTGGAAAGAACAATGAGTGAGAAATCAAGTGTCCAAAATGCAAAAAAATCCACTGACTGCAGTTTTCTTACTTGTGAAATAAAAGTTTTTAAATTATTATTTTTTTTGCTTTTATTTACTTTTTTATTCTTATGTTAATCCCCATACATTACATCATTAGTTTTAGATGAAGTGTTCCATGATTCATTGTTTGTGCACAACACCCAGTGCTCCATGCAGAACGTGCCCTCCTCAATACCCACCACCAGGCTAACCCATCCTCCCACCCCCCTCCCCTCTAGAACCCTCAGTTTGTTTTTCAGAGTCCATCGTCTCTCATGGTTCGTCTACCCCTCCGATTTCCCCCCTTCAAGTTTTTAAATTACTTAAAAAGACAAAAACCTATCACATTAGCAACCCTAATTTCTTCTAAATATGATACTTTAGTCATGTTATTTGAAATCTTGCACACAAAAGTAGGTAAAAGGAGAAGCAAAATTAAGTACATTTATGTTAGGGCCAACACCTAATTTATTTTGGGCCTAGAGTGCTGTCAATTTTGTTGGCAAGTCTTCAGATTCAAAGAAAAGCACTTTTCTATCAGAAATGTCACTTTTCAACCAACCCAAGTCACAGCTATCAACCACCACCACCACAAAAAAAAAAATATATATATATAAGTTACAAGGAGTTTCTCAATTTTTGGTGGAAATAAAAATGTTTTACTTTGGAATTTTTTTTTTTAAGATTTTTTATTTATTTGATAGAGACACAGCGAGAGAGGGAACACAAGCAGGGGGAGTGGGAGAGGAAGAAGCAGGCTTCCCACTGAGCAGGGAGCCGGACGCGGGGCTTGATCCCAGGACCCTGGGATCATCACCTGAGCCGAGGGCAGACACTAAACAACTGAGCCACCCAGGCGCCCCTACTTTGCAATTTTTTAAAGAACTTTGTCATATATATAGCATTTTATTATCCTAAAAAAATCCTAGCTGTACCTTTTCTCTACAAAAATGCTGGATTGTCTATTGTCTTCTCAGTTAACCCCTCAAAGAAAATAAGGCCTCTTAAATTTGGCACTTTAAGTTTTTTTTTTTTTAAAGATTTTATTTATTTATTTGACAGAGAGAGGCAGTGAGAGAGGAAACACAAGCAGAGGGAGAGGGAGAAGGAGGCCTCCCACTGAGCAGGGAGCCCGATGTGGGGCTCGATCCCAGGACCCTGGGACCATGACCTGAGCCAAAGGCAGACGCTTAACCGACTGAGCCACCCAGGCGCCCCACTTTAAGTGGTTTTTATGCTGTTTTGGTATTGTTCACATTAGCTCACAAGGTAATCTTAATTTAGGATTTTTAAAAGACAATTTACTTTTATATTTTCAGGCTGTATTTTTTGGTAAAACCTTCATTTTTTTAAAAAGATTTTTATTTATTTTATTGAGAGAGATGATAGAGAGAGAGCATGAGAGGGGGGAGAGTCAGAGGGAGAAGCAGACTCCCTGCTGAGCAGGGAGCCTGATGTGGGACTTGATGTGAGACTCAATCCCAGGACTCCACGATCATGACCTGAGCCGAAGGCAGTCGCTTAAGCAACTGAGCCACCCAGGCGCCCTGGTAAAACCTTCATTAACACCTAGGTAAAAATGTAAGCGAATGGGCAAATTTAATTTACATTGTTGGGTTCTTTCACAGATAACTTGGTATATAAGATTAACTTAAGGGGCACCTGATACACCTTATCAGATGTATCATTTGAAAATATCTTCTTCCATACAGTAGGTTGCCTTCTTGTTTTGTTGATGGTTTTTCTCACTGTGTTTTGGTGTAGTCCCAATATTTATTTTTTGTTTTCCTTGCCTGAGAAGACGTATCTTGAAACATGTTTCTGTGGCTGAAAAGAAATTACTGCCTATGTTTTCTCCTAGGAGTTTTATGGTTTCAGGTCTTACACTTAGGTCTTTAATCCATTTTGAATTTATTTTTGTGTATGCTCTAAGAAAGTGGTCCCGTTTCATTCTTTTGCATGCAGCTGTCCAGCTTTCCCAGCACCACTTGCTGAAGAGACTATCTTTTCCCCATTGTATATTCTTGTCCTGCTTTGTTGAAGATTAATTGACCATAAAACCATGGGTTTATTTCTGGGCTCATTCTTCATGTTATGGACTAATACACAAAGTGTTTGCAATATAAACAATTTTAGGGCTAATCATCCCTTTGGGTTATGGAGTTTACTTCTCTGAAACCGAATTGTCAGAAGATGCTTTATTGATATAGTCTTCTTTTAGAGAATTTTAAACATACGTGTCTGTGTGTACACACACACACACAGACACATATACACCTATCTTTTAAAATTGATTTTTAGAGCAATTTTAGATTGATAGCAAAACTGATCAGAAAGTACAGATTTCCCATATACTCCTTATCCCCACACATGTACAGCCTCCCCCATTATCAATATCACTCACCAGAATGGTACATTTTTAAGCAAGGATGAACCTACTCTGACACATCATAATCACCCAAAGTCCACAGTGTAACTTAGGGCTCACTCTTAGTGTTGTACATTCTACAGGTTTGGACAAACGTGTAATGACATATATCCATCATTATAATATCGTACACAGTTTTTCACTCTTCTAAAAATCCTTTGTGCTCTGCCTAGTCATCTTTCTCTTCTCCCCACCCCCGGCAACCACTGATCTTTTTATTGTCTTCAGTTTTGCTTTTTCCAGAATATCACATAGTTGGAATCATACAGTATATAGCCTTTTGAGATTGCCTTCTTTCACTTAGTAATATGCACTTAAGGTTTCTCCATGTCTTTTCATGGCTTAATAGCTCATTTCATTTTAGTGCTAAATAATAATTCCACTGCCTGTACGTACTAAAGTTAATTTATACATTCACCGACTGAAGGACATCTTGGTTGTTTCCAAGGTTTGGCAATTATGAATAAAGATGCTATAACCATCTGTGAGCAGGTTTTTGTGTGGACATACGTTTTCAACTCCTTTTAGTAAATACCAAGTAGGACAACTGCTGGATTGTATGGTTAACAGTATGTTTAGTTTTCTAAGAAACTGCCAACTTTTTTTCATAGTAGCTGTACCATTTTGCACTCCCTCTAGCAACAAGAAGAGTTCCTATCACTCCACATCTTTGCCAGTATTTGGTATTGTCAGTATTCTGGATTTTTACCTTTGTAGTGCATGACAGGATTTTGATGATGTGAAAAATGAACAAGGTATAATATTAAAGGAAAAAGGTACAAGACCACACATAGATTATTATTCCAGTTTTGCAAAGATACATCATATTTGCCAGTGATCATCTCTGGTGAATTTTTTACTTTATTTTTCTTGTATTTTTTTTAAGAGTTTATTTATTTATTTGACAGAGAGATAGAGAGCGAGCACAAGCAGGCAGAGTGGCAGGCAGAGGGACAGGGAGAAGCAGGCTCTCTGCTGAACAGGGAGCCGGACGCGGGGCTCGATCCCAGGACCCCAGGATCATGACCTGAGCTGAAGGCAGCCGCTTAACCGACTGAGCCACCCAGGCGCCCCTCTTGAATTTTTCAAATATTCTATTTTACAAACAAATATTACTTAGGAATTCACAAAAGCAATTTATTTATTTGAGTATAGGTGACACACAATATTACATTAGTTTCAGGTGTGCAACTTAGTGATTTCACAAGTTTATACATTATGCTATGTTTACCACAAGTATAGTTACCACCTGTCCCATTACATCATTATTACAATATCCCTGACTATATTCCTTATGCTCTACTTTTTACCCTTGTGACTTACTCATTCCATAAATGGAGACCTGTATCTCCCTCTCCCCTTCACCCATTTTGCCCAACCCCCTTGCCCCCGCCCCTCTGGCAACCATCAGTTTGTTGTTTGTATTTACTGTTTCTTCATGCACTTCTTTTAGATTCCATTTGTGAGTGGAATCATATGGTATCTTTCTCAGTCTGACTTATTTCACTTAGCATAATACCCCAGGTTCATCCATGTTGTCTCAAATGGCATGATCTCATCCTTTTTTATGGCTGTCTAATACTCCACTTTGTACATATATGTATATATATGTGTATATGTATATATATATATATATATATATATATATCACATTTTCCTTATCCATTTATTTATGGACACTTCCATTGCTTCCATTCCTTGGCTACTGTAAATAATGCTGCAATAAACAAAGGGGAGCATATATCTATATAGATCTGTCTATCTACATATATATTTATCTTCCTCAGGTAAACACCCAATAGTGGAATTATCTGATCATATGGTATTTCTATTTTTAGTATTCTGAGGAACCTCCACACTGTTTTCCACAGTGGCTGTACCAATTCACATTCCCATCAATTGTGCAAGAGGATTCCTTTTTCTCCACATCCTCACCAACACTTGTTGTTCTTGTCTTCTTGATTTTAGCTAGTCTAACAGGTATGAGGTGATATCTCACTGCAGTTTTGGTTTGCATTTCCCTAATTAGTAATGTTGAACATCTTTTCATGTGTCTGTTGGCTATCTGTATGTCTTTGGAAAAATGTCTATTCAGGTCCTCTGCCCATTTTTTAATTGGATTTTTTTTTTTTTTTTTTTGGTGTTGAGTTGTATTTAGTTCTTTATATATTTTGGATATTAACCCCTTATCAGATATATCATTTAGAAATACCTTCTCCCATTCAGTAGGTTGTCTGTTTTCTTGATGGCTTCCTTTGCTGTGCAAAAGCTTTTATTTTGATGTAGTCCCAATAGTTTATTTTTGCCTTTATTCCCTTGCCTTAGGAGACATATCTAGAAAAATATTGTTATGGCTGATGTCAGAGAAATTACTACTTGTGTTCTCTTGTAGGATTTTTATGGTTTCCAGTCTCACATTTAGGCCTTTAATTCATTTTGAGTTTATTTTTGTGTATGGTGTAAGAAAGTAGTCCAGTTTCATTCTTTTGCATGTAGATGACCAGTTTTCCCAACATTGTTTGTTGCAAAGACTATCTTTTTTCCCATTGGATGTTCTTTCCTGCTTTGCTGAGGGTTAATTGAGCATATAACTGTGGGTTTATTTATGGGTTTTCTACTCTGTTCCATTGGTCTATGTGTCTATTTTTGTGCCAGTACCAGACTGTTTTTACTACAGCTTTGATTTATAACTTGCAGCCTGGAATTATGTACCTCCAGCTTTGTTAATCTTTCTCAGGATTGCTTTCGTGGTTTGATACAAATTTTAGTATTATTCTAGTTCTGTGAAAAATACTGTTGGTATTTTAATAGGGATTGCATTAACTCTGTAGATTGCTTTGGGTAATACAAACATATTGACAATATTAGTTCTTCTAATCCATGAGCTTGGAGTATCTTTCCATTTCTTTGAGTCATTTTCAGTTTCTTTCATCAGTGTTTTATAGTTTTTACAGTATAGGTCTTTCACCTCTTTGGTTAAGTTTATTCCTATGTATTTTATTCTTTTTGGTGCAACTGTAAATGGCGCTGTTTTTTTAAAATTTCTCTTTCTGCAACTTCATTGTTAGTGTATAGAAATGCTACCAATTTCTGGGTATTAATTTTATATCCTGCCACTTTACTCAACTCATTTAGTATTTCTAGTAATTTTTTGATGGAATCTTTAGGATTTTCTATGTATAGCATCATGTTGTCTGCAAGTAGTGACAGTTTAACTTGTTCTTTACCAATATGGATGCCTCATTTCTTTTTCTTCTCTGATTGCTATGGCTTGGATTTTTAGTACTATGTTGGGAGAAAAGTGGTGAGAGTGGACAACCTTATCTTGTTCCTGACCTTGGAGGGAAAGCTCTCAGTTTTTCTTTTTTTTTTTTTTAAAGATTTTATTTATTTATTTAAGACAGAGAGAATGAGAGAGACAGAGAGCACATGAGAGGGGGGAGGGTCAGAGGGAGAAGCAGGCTCCCTGCCGAGCAGGGAGCCCGATGCGGGACTTGATCTAGGGACTCCAGGATCATGACCTGAGCCGAAGGCAGTCGCTTAACCAACTGAGCCACCCAGGCGCCCAGCTCTCAGTTTTTCACCACTGAGGATGATGTTAGCTGTGGGCTTTTCAAATATGGCCTTTATTATGTTGAGGTATGTTCCCTCTAACACTGTTTTGTTGAAAGTTTTTTTTATCATGAATGGATATTGAATCATGTCAAATGCTTTTTCTGTGTCTATTGAAACGATATGACTTTTATCCTTCATTTTGTGATATAGTGTATGATGTGATTGATTTGAGAATACTGAACCATCCTTGCATCCTGGGAATACATCTCACCTAATTGTGGTGCATGATCTTTTCAATGTATTGTTGTATGCAGTTTGCTAATATTTTGTGGAGAATATCTGCACCTAGGTTCATCAGGAATACTGGCCTGTAGTTTTTTCTGTGGTGTCTGTACGGGTTTGGTTATTAGAGTAATGCTGGCTTTATAGAATGTATTTGGAAATTTTCCTTCCTCTTCTATTTTTTTTTTAAATACTCTGAGAATAGGTATTAACTCTTTTTAAAATGTCTGGTAGAATTCGCCTGTGAATCCATGTGGTACTGGACTTGTATTCTTTGATTGTTTTTGAATATTGATTAAATTTCATTACTTGTAATCAGTCTGTTCAGATTTTTTATTTCTTTCTGGTTCAGTTTTGGAAGATTA
Organism: Mirounga leonina; assembly: GCF_011800145.1. Taxonomy (NCBI): domain Eukaryota; kingdom Metazoa; phylum Chordata; class Mammalia; order Carnivora; family Phocidae; genus Mirounga; species Mirounga leonina. The sequence continues at coordinate 56,927,455 of NW_023270825.1, read as the reverse complement.
TATGTTTCTAGGAATTTATCCATTTCTTTTAGGCTGTCCAGTTTGTAGGCATATAATTGTTTATAGTATTCACTTACAATCTTTTGTATTTCTGTGGTATGAGTTGTTACTTTTCCTCTCTCATTTATTTTTTCTCTCATTTCTGATTTTATTTGGGTCCTTTCTCTTTATTTCTTAATGAGTCTGGTTAAGGGTATATCAATCTTGTTTATCTTTTCAAAGAATCAGCTCTTGGTTTCATTGAGGTTTTTGTTTTTAAGTCTCTATGTCATTTACATCTACCATGATCTTTATTATTCTATAAGTTGCGTAAGATCTATATTATGGTAGATCTTTATTAAACCTTTCTTCTACTCACCTTGGGTTTTGTTCTCTCTTTCTCGTTCTTTTAGGTGTAAGATTAATCATTTGAGTTTTTTCTTGTTTCTTATTTCTTAGGCCTGTATTCTATATACTTCCCTCTTAGAACTGCTTTTGATGTGTCCCAGAGATTTTGGATCATTGTGTTTTCATTTTCATTTGTCATCATGTAGTTTTTGATTTCTTCTTTGATTGTTTCATTGACCCATTGGTTGTTTAAGTGTCATGTTGTTTAGTCTCCACTGTATGTGGGTTTCCCTGTTTCTTCCTTGTGATTCATTTCTAGGTTTATACTGATGTGTTGGAAAAGATGTTTGCTATGATTTCAATTTTCTTAAATTTATTGAGACTTGTTTTATGGCCTAGTATGTGATCTCTTCTGGAGAATGTTCCATTTGCACTTGAAAAGAATGTGTATTCTGTTGTTTTTGGATGGAATGTTCTGTATATATCTGTTATGTCCAGCTGGTCCAACATGTCATTCAAAGACATTGCTTCCTTATGGGGGTGCCTGGGTGGTGCAGTTGGTTAAGTGTTCAATTCTTGGCTTCAGCTCAGGTTGTGATCTTAGGGTTGTGAGATCAAGCTCCATGTAAGGCTCTGCGCTCAGCACAGAGTCTGCTTGAGATTCTCTCTCCCTTTCCCTCTGCCCGTCCCGCTCATGTGCAGTCTCTCTCTAAAATAAATACATAAAATCTTTAAAACAAATCAAAACAAAACCAAAGACATTCCCTTATTAATTTTCTGTCTGAATGATCCATCCATTGATGTAAATAGAGTATTAATGTTCTCTACTGTTATTGTATTACCATCAATTTCTCTCTTTATGTACATTAATATCTGCTTTATGTATTTAGGTGCTCCGGTATCAGGTGCACAGATATTTACAATTGTTATATCTTCTTGATGGATTGATTCCTTTCTTCACTATGGAATGCCCTTGTCTCTCGTTACAATCTTTGCTTTAAAGTCTGTTTTCTCTGTATAAGTATTGCTACTCCAGCTTTTTTAAACTTTCATTTACATGGTGAATGTTTTCCATCCCTTCACTTTTAGTCTGTAGGCATCATTAGGTCTGAGGTGAGTCTCTTGTAGGTAGCATATAGATGGGTCCCATTTTTTTTTTTTAAAGATTTTATTTTATTTATTTGACAGAGAGAGAGAGAGACAGCTAGAGAGGGAACACAAGCAGGTGGAATGGGAGAGGGAGAAGCAGGCTCCTGGCCGAGCAGGGAGCCCGATGCGGGGCTCGATCCCAGGACCCTGGGATCATGACCTGAGCTGAAAGCTGACACTTAATGACTGAGCCACCCAGGCGCCCCAGTCCTATTTTTTTTTTTTTATCCATCCCACCACTCTATGTCTTTAGATTGGAGCATTGAGGCCATTTACATTTAAAGTAATTATTGATAGGTATGTACTTATTGCCACTTAAAAGTTTTTCTTATTGGTTGTTTTTGTAGTTCTCCTTTGTTCCTTTCTTCCTTGCTCTTTTTTTCTGATTGATTAGTATCTATAGGGTTTTATTTGGCTTTATTTCTCTTTACTTTTGGTGTATCTATCGTAGGTTTTGGGTTTGTGGTTACCATGAGGTTCATCTATGTTACCTGAAGTAAATAGCAGTCCATATTAATTTGATGGTCATTTAAGTTCAAACACATTCTTAAAAGAAAAAGATTTTTTTCTTTTTCCCCTTCTTTTCTCTTTTTACTCCCTTCTCCACTTTTTTTTTTTAAGATTTTATTTATTTGTCAGAAAGAGAGAGCGCGTGTGCATGCAAGCAGGGGGAGCAGCAGAGGGAGAAGCAGGTGAAAGAGAGGGAGAGAGAGAGAGAGAAAGAACACACAAGCAGGGAGAGCAGCAGTCAGAGGAAGAAGCAGGCTCCCCAATGAGCAGGGAGCCTGATGTGGGACTTGATCCCAGACCCCTGGGATCATGACCTGAGCCGAAGGTAGATGCTTAACTGACTGAGCCACCCAGGTGTTCCTCCTTTCTCCACTTTTGTGTATATGTCATATTTTATGTGTTTTTATTCATTTTTCTTATGTTTAATTATGGCCATTTCTTTTCCACTTAAAAAGAAGTCACTTTAACATTTCTTACAAGGCTGGCTTAATGGTGATAAATTCCTTTATCTTTTCTTTTCTGGGAAACTCTTTATCTCTCCGTCAAATCTGAATGCTAACCTTGCCAGATAGAATATTCTTGGTTGTAGGTTTTTCCTTTTAGCACTTGCCACTCTCTTCTGGCTTGCAAAGTTTCTGCTGAAAAATAAGCTGATAGTCTTATAGTTTTTCCTTTCTAGGTAACTTTGTGTTTCTCTCTAGCTGGTTTTAAGATTCTCTCTTTATCTTTAACCTTTGACATTTTAATTATTATGTGCTGTGGTGTGGACCTCCTTGGGTTCATCTTGTTTGGAACTCTGCTTCTTGACTTGGATGTCTCTTTCTCTCCCTAGGTTAGGGGAGTTTTCAGATATTGCTTCTTCAATAAGTTTTTTACACCTTTCTCCCTCTTCTTCTGGGACCCCTATAATGTGAACATTTGTTCACTGGATTTTAAGGGATCTCTTAATCTGTTCTATTTAAAAATTTTTTTAATTTTAAAAATTAAATTTTTTTTCCCTCTTTTTGGATGTTTAGCTTGTGTGCTTTCTATTATCCTGTCTTCCAGACTGCTGATATGTTTCTCTGAAAACCTCTAAACTACTGTTGATTCCCTTTAGGGAAAAAAACAAACACTGACAACTCAATGGCAGCTTTCAAATATATTGTGATCATACAGTGAAGCCAAGAAAACTGCATATAGCCTCCAGGTGGCTCACTATTGTTTCAGATGGTAAAAACAGGACTGAAAAGAACATCTGGCAACAACACTAGAATAGAATATACTGAACCATGGCAATAAACAGATGCCTCATTTGGAGGCCATGAGATAATACCAGTAACTAGGGAATTGTGCCACATAATCCTTTTACTTAAATATGAAATCTGACCTACTTTTTATTTATTTAGTTTATTTACTCATTTATCTGTTGTCGAATCAGCAAATGAACTAAGAAAACAAACAGGGTTCTTTCCTGCACAATGTCTATAACATGCACTTGCTCAAAAGACATGTAATAAAAACATATTGGGAAAACATTACAGTTGGTTACAAAGTTTTCTTTCATCTCACTTCTTCAAATTAGTTTAGCTCTGTTCCTAAGGTAATATTAATAGTATACAACCTACTTACTATTACTAGTCCTTCTTGCAACACATCTTAGCTCTTTTTTTAAAAAAGATTTTTTATTATTTGAGAGACAGAGAGAGAGAAAGACAATGTGCATGAGTGTGTGCAACAGTGGGAGGAGGGGCACGGAAGAGGGAGAAGCAGACTCCCCACGGGGCAGGAAGCCTGATTCGGGACTTGATACCAGGACCCTGGAATTACAACCTGAGCCGAAGGCAAATGCTTAACTGACTGAGCCACCCAGGTGCCCCTGTAACACATCTTAGATGTGTTGTGAAAGCACAAAACCATAAACAATGTTTGATAATCAATCTCCTGAACCATGCAATAGGCCATACTACTGCCAAAAGAGAATGAATTTCTTCAACTTAATTGCATTTTTTTAATCCTATTTCAAAAAGCCATCAGTTTTAGATCTAGAGCTGTCAGATAAATATTAAGAACTTACAACTTAGAAACTCAGCCTATAGACTTCTCTCCTACTCTTTGTTCATTCAATTACTAAAGTATGTATTATGTGTCAATGATGTGAAAAGTTATGGCAGTTAAACTCCCAGTGTCCATGAGTGGGTTAGTCTCTTGGCATAGAAATAAAGGTTTTAAAAGGACTCATTTAAAAAAAATTGGATGAGAATAAGGAATTATTAATAACTTTGTTAGTGTGTATTAATGGCATTGTGTTTATGTAAAAAAAAACCCCATAATTTTCAGAGCTTTATACTGAAGTGTGTAGTGTAAAAGGACATTGATATCTTGGATTTGTTTTAAAGTACTTCAGTAAAGATAAAATGAATGCAAATGTGGCAAAATCCTTAAATTACTGAATCTGGGTGACAGGTTGGTTCATAGTGTCTATTTTTTGTGTGTGTTACAAAATTTCATTAAAAAAATTAGAAAACCAGGCAGTAATTTCTCTGTATAACTAGCAAGTTCACTTAACTAATCTGTGGTTCAGTTTTAGCGTCTGTAAAATAGCAATCACAGACCTGTACCTCTGAAAAATGAAGCGCGGGAAATCGAAGGGGTAGACAAACCATGAGAGACTATGGACTCTGAGAAACAAACTTAGGGTTCTAGAGGGGAGGGGGTGGGGGAATGGGTTAGCCTGGTGATGGGTATTAAAGAGGGCACGTACTGGGGTGCCTGGGTGGCTCAGTCGGTTAGGTGTCTGCCTTCGGCTCGGGTCATGATCCCAGGGTCCTGGGATCGAGCCCCACATCGGGCTCCCTGCTCCACAGGAGGCCTGCTTCTCCCTCTCCCACTCCCCCTGCTTGTGTTCCCTCTCTTGCTGTCTCTCTGTCAAATAAATAAATTAAAAAAAAAAAAATCTAAAAAAAAAAAAAAAAAGAGGGCACGTACTGCACGGAGCACTGGGTGTTATAAGCAAACAGTGAATCATGGAACACTACATCAAAAACTAATGATGTAATGTATGGTGATTAACATAACATAATAAAAAAAATAGCAATAATAATGGTACCTACCCTTATGGTTGTTTAATACTGTTGTTTCTCTGGGAAAACTAGTTTAGCATTTTGTGGGTTGTTAAGAACATATCTACTCCTACATCAAAAACTAATGATGTAATGTATGGTGATTAACATAATAAAATTAAAAAAAATGCAAAAAAAAAAAAAAAAAAAGAACACATCTACTCAGCTCTCTGCAGTCCTGGCAATATGCCTGGACCTTACCCAGGCCCATGACTGTTGTGGTGACTCTAACTGGAGTTTGATATCAGGAGGGTGATGGCTTGAGAAGGTAGGTCTAAGCTATGGAAGATCAAAGTCTCTTGCCTCAGGTGACTACCTTTCTTCTTAGCCTTGAAGCAAAATTGTCCTTTTGAGGTTTCTAAGAGTGAGATTCTGATTATTTTTTCAAGTAACTAGCAACATCTGAATAAAAGGTAGCTCAATTCTGCCCTTGTTTCCTCCCCTTTTCCTTGTCCACTGAAGAGATGTAATAGAAGAGTACACATGATGAATGTCTGGGTAGGAAAACAGATTTATCTGGGCTTACGGTTACAGGTGATGAGACCAGTGATTTGGGGCAAAGAACCCTTGTGCAGAGTACTACCTGCTTCTTCCTTTCCACTTAGTCCCATCATCTTGAGCCTGTAACTCATATGAGGGCCAGACTTAAGCAAATTCAAAGTAGTAATGGGTTTAGGGCGCCTGGGTGGCTCAGTCGTTAAGCGTCTGCCTTCGGCTCAGGTCATGATCCCAGGGTCCTGGGATCGAGTCCCACATCGGACTTCCCGCTCTGCGGGAAGCCTGCTTCTCCCTCTCCCACTCCCCCTGCTTGTGTTCCTGCTCTCGCTATGTCTCTCTCTGTTAAATAAATAAAAACCTTTAAAAAAAAAAAAAAAGAAGTAATGGGTTTATATGAAGCAGGAAGTGAGGGAGGAGAAAAGAGGGAAAGGAAAATTCCAAGTGACTGCAGTAAGGAAGACCAGGAAGTTTCTGGAGCAATTCAACAGACTGATCAAAATTTACATAAGGCCTATATGAACAGGGCATTGTTTGAAAGTATTTCGTGGTACAAGGAGCTAAATAGCAAAGATAAGCCATGTTTTCAGAAAGCAAACTGTTCATACCTAGGTATTTTCTTTAAAAAAAATACATAAATCATTAACACAAAAGGAAAACAAAATGAATAAAAATAGCCAATGGAGGGGCGCCTGGGTGGCTCAGATGGTTAAGCATCTGCCTTCGGCTCAGGTCATGATCCTAGGGTCCTGGGATCGAGTCCCGCATCGGGCTCCCTGCTCGGCAGGGAGCCTGCTTCTCCCTCTGCCTCTGCCTCTCTCTCTCTCTGACTCTCATGAATAAATAAATAAAACCTTTAAAAAAAAAAAAAGATTTAAAAAAAAATAGCCAATGGAAAAATATTTTTAGACATATTTAGAGAGTAATTAAAAGGACACTGTAATATTCATTAAACAGTTATGTCTAATTTTTTATACTTACATTCTATTTCTAGAAGGCATCCAGATAAAAATACAGAATCAGACTACCATCACTTTTACTGCTCCCACACTGGTCCACAGCACCATCATCCCTTGCCTGGATTACAGTAAAGGCCTCCTGGCCCAGCCTGTTGCTTCTTCCCTTGTCCTGCTACAAACTATTCCCAACAGAGCATCTGGAATGTTCTTCTTTTTTTTTTTTTTTAATCCTTTAATTTGAGTAGACACACAATGTTACATTAGTTTCTGGTGTACAAAATAGATTCAACTTCTCTATACATTATGCTAGGCTCACCACAATTGTAGCTACCATCTGTCAACATACAATGCTACTGCAATATCATTGACTATATTCCCTATGCTGTGCCTTTTATTCCCATGACTTATTCATTCCATAACTGGAAGCCTGTATCTCCTGCTCCCCTTTACCCATTTTGCCCATCCCTCCATTCCCCTTCCCTCTGGGGGAAGTTTGTTCTGTTAGAATGTTCCTTTTGAAATATTAGATCCTGTCACTCCTCGGTTCAAAACTTTTTCATGGCTCCTCATCTCAGAGTAAAAGTCAAAGTCCTTACAAGAGCCTAATAATGGGCTACTGATTTCTACTTCATCTTCCCCTTTATGTGGTAGGCAGTGTTCTATATCCCAAGGCATTTCCTACTATTTTACTCAAGCATGCCCCTGGTCAAAGTCCCACAGAAGAGCTTCTCCACTTACTGCTACTTACTCTAGGAATCTCTTCCCAGAGAGACACAGAAGGCTGCTCCCTCCCTTCTTTTCTCAAACAGGTTGTGTGCACTTAACTTTTCAACAACAGTTTCAATATATGTATAATTTTCATATACATATTTAAGTTGTATGTTTTGCAGCATGTATACTGTAAATATATATATTAAAATTCCACTGAAAAGAGGTATCTTTTTACTTTTTAGCATAAAAATTTCCCTATGAATTAAACAACCATCACAACTTTTATGATGCCTTTTATAAAAACTTATACATATACAGGCATACCTCTGAGACATTGTGGGTCTGGTTCTAGACCACCACAATAAAGTGAATATTATAATAAAGCCAAGTCAAAATGAATTTTTCGGTTTCCCAGTCAGGACATATACAAGTTATTTTTATACTATATTGTAGACTATCAAGTGTACAATAGCATCATGTCTAAGTGTACATGACTTAATTAAAAAATACTTTATTGCTAAAAACCCATTATCTGAGCTTTCACCAATTTTTTTTTTTTTTTTTTTTACTGGTGGAGGGTCTTACCTCCATGTTGATGACTGCTGACTGATCAGGATGGTGGCTGCTGAAGGATGGGGTGGATGTGGCAATTTTTAAAATAAGACAATAAAGTTTGCCACATCAATTGACTCTTCCTTTCACAGATTATTTTTCTGTAGCATACAAGGTTTGATAGCATTTTACCCACAATGGAGTCAATCCTCTCAAACCATCCTGCTGTTTTATTAACTAAGTTTATGTCATAGTCCAAATCTTTTGTCACTTCAATAATCATCACAGCATCTTCACCAGGAGTAGATTCCATTTCAAGAAACCACTCTCTTTACCCATCCATAAGAAGCAACTCCTCATTCATTAAAGTTTTATCACGAGATTGCAGCAAGTCAGTCATGTCTTCAGGCTCTACTTCTACTTCTAATTCTCTTATTATTTTTCCACCACATCAGCAGTTACTACCTCCACTAAAATCTTGAACCCCTCAAAATCATCCATGAGGGGTGCCTGGGTGGCTCAGTTGGTTGAGCGACTGCCTTCAGCTCAGGTCATGATCCTGGAGTCCCAGGATCGAGTCCCGCATCGGGCTCCCTGCTCGGCAGGGAGCCTGCTTCTCCCTCTGACCCTCCCCCCTCTCATGTGCTCTCTGTCTCTCTCATTCTCTCTGTCTCAAATAAATAAATAAAATCTTTAAAAAACAAAAAAACCCCCAAAAACCCAAAATCATCCATGAGGATTGGAATCAAGGTCTTCCAAACTCCTCTGATGTTGGCTATTTTTGACTTCTTCAAGTGAATTATGATTGTTCTTAATGACATCTAGAATGGCGATTCTTTTCCAGAAGGTTTTTAATTTACTTTGCCCAGATTATCAGAGGAATCATAATTCATGACAGTGAATGCCTTACAATATGTATTTCTTGAATAATAATACTTGAAAGTCAAAATTACTCCTCGAGCCAAAATATAAGTTTTTTACTACAGAATGGATGTTGTGCTAGCAGTCATGAAAACAACACTGAGGGGCATTTGGGTGGCTCAGTCATTAAGTGTCTGCCTTCGGCTCAGGTCATGAACCCACATGGGGCTCCCTACTCTGCGGGAGGCCTGCTTCTCCCTCTCCCACTCCCCTCTGCTTGTGTTCCCTCTCTCACTGTGTCTCTCTCTGTCAAATAAATAAATAAAATCTTTAAAAAAAAAAAGGAAAACATTGATTTCATTGTACAGCTCCATCAGAGCTCTTGGGTGAACGGTGCATTACCATAAGCTATAATATTTTAAAAGGATTTTTTTTTTTTTTTCTGAGAAGTAGGTCTAAACAGTGGGCTCAAAATATTCAGTAAACCATGTTGTAAACAGATGTGCTGTCATCCAGGCTTCATTGTCCCATTTATAGAGCACAGGCAGAGTAGATTTAGCATAATTCTTAAGGATCCTATGATTTTGGGAACAGTCAATGAGCACTGTTTTCAACTTAAAGTCACCAGTTGCATTAGCTCCTACGAGAGTCCACCTGTGTTTTGAAGCTTTGAAGCAAAGCACTGACTTCTCCTCCCTAGCTATGAAAGTCCTAGATGGCATCTTCTTCCAACAGTAGGCTGTTTTGTCTATATTGAAAATCTGTTGCTTAGTGTAGCCATCTTCATTAATTGTCTTAGCTAGATCTTCTGGATAACTTCCTACAGCTTCTGCATCAGCAATTGCTGCTTCACCTTGTATCTTGATTTTATGGAGACAACTTCTTTCCTTAACTTCTGTTAGCTTCAAACTTTTTTTCTGTAGCTTCCTCACCTCTTTCAGCCTTCACAGAACTGAAAAGAGTTAGGGCCTTGCTCTAGATTAGGCTTTGGCTTAAGGGAATGTTGTGGCTGGTTTGATCTTCTATCCAGACCACTAAAATTTTCTCCATATCAGCAATTAAGGCTGTTCCACTTATTTGTGTGTTCCCTGGGATAGTACTTTATTATTTATTTATTTGAGAGAGAGAGAAAGACAGAGACAGCATGAGCTGAGGGAGAGGCAGAAGCAGACTCCCCACTGAGCAGGGAGCCCAACGTGGGGCTCGATCCCAGGACCCCAGGATCATGACCTAAGCCAAAGCCAGACGCTTAATTGACTGAGCCACCCAGGTGCCCCAGCGCTTTTAATTTCCTTTAAGAAGGTTTCTTTTCACAGCTTGGCTATTTGGCACAAGAGGTCTAGCTTTTGGCCTATCTTGGCCTTTGACATGCCTTCCTCACTAAGCTTAATCATTTTTAGCTTCTGATTTAAAGTGAGACACGTGACTCTTCCTGTCACTTAAGGCCATTTCAAAGTTATTAACTGACCTAATTTCAATATTGTGTCTCAGGGATTAAGAGAGGCCCGAGAAGGAAAGAAACAAGGGATGGCTGGTCACTGGAGCAGTCAAAACGCAACGCTTACTAAGTTTGCTATCTTATGTGGAAATGGTTTGTGGCACCCCAAAATAATTACAGTAGTAACATCAAAGATCATTAACCATAGATCACCATAACAAATCTAATAATAATGAAAAAGCTTAAAATACTGTGGGAATTACCAAAATATGACACAGAGACACAAAGTGAGCAAGTACTGTTGGAAAAATGGTGTCAACAGACTTGCTCCATGCAGGGTTGCCACAAAATGTCAATTGCAAAAACAAAAACAAAAACAAAAACAAAAACTATCTGCCGAGTGCGATAAAGCAAAGCACAATAAAACAAGGTATGCCTGTGGTACTCAATGGTTTAGTTTGGGCAATTCTTTGAAAAGAAAAAAATATTAACCACCTATAAGCTGAAGAAATATTCCTTAAGTTCTAACTACAGAAGGCTAAAGACCTTTCATCTTTTTTTCTGGGATTCTGTTGGACTGTTTAGTACAACCGGGACCTAAAAGTTTGATATCTTGGTCATAATGACCTTGTTCTCTCTTTCGTGGTTCAAAATTGGGGAACTTTATCTGTGGCAGTAAGTTTAGCATGTTTCCTTCTATTTCAGAGGATCCAAAATTATTATTATGATTATTATTCTAGATTTTTAAATTTATTTATTTGACACAGAGGCAAAGTGAGAAAAGGAACACAAGCAGGGGGAGTGGGAGAGGGAGAAGCAGGCTTCCCGCTGAGCAGGGAGCCCGATGCGGGGCGGGGCTCGATGTGGGGCTCGATCCCAGGACCCTGGGATCATGACCTGGGCTGAAGACAGATGCTTAACAACTGAGCCACACACGCACCCCCAAAATTGTTTTTTTGATGTAATAAATAGTATCAGTGGAAAAATGCAAAACACAGCCACTCTGAATTGAAGTTAGTACAGCCAATTCCCTATGGAAAAGTTACATACATGAAAACTTGATACTTTAAAATAATGTTCTTAAAAAGGTTAAAACCTTTCCCAGTGCGGTAAAGGAGCTCATAAAATGTAATGTTTTCATTTTCTAAACTGATAAAAGCTAAAATAATCTACATCATTGCAAGAAATTCTTTCAGGTCAATTCCATTCTTAGTCCATGTTCAATACCAAGTATATTTACATCCACATAACACTTTTTATAACATATTTCCTCCTCTCACAAATGCTAATGAATGACCACAGCCAAATGGAACAAACAAAAACAAACACTTTAAAGAAATATTGTCCAACAGAACTCTCTGCCATGATGGCAATACTCTGTTCATGCTGTCTAATAATGGTAGCCACTAGCCACATATAGCTATTGAGCACTTGAAATGTGGCTAGTAGGACTAATCTTTAATTTTACTTATGAAATTAAAAATTCAAAAGCTGTATGTGACTAGTGGCTACCAAACTCTACAGCACAATTTTAGGGACCAGATATAAGTCATCAGCCTCTCATAGTATTCCTTATTAGTTTTATTAGGATCTGGTAGCTAAAAGCAATCTCCTAGCATTTGGTTTACAATTCACTTACTCAGTTACCTTCTAAGAATTACCATCATCCTCCAATCCCAGATATTACACAAAAAAGGTTTAAATAAGACTGACATTTAAAATTGTTATTGAACATGCTATTAATATATCATTTAACAATATAAAGAAAACAGTGCTTCTTAGAGTAATGATAGGAAAATATTTGATTCTCCCATTTTCATTCTCATGGTCCTGCCATACTTTCTTTCCTATTGCTCCAACAGGGCAAAAATTTGTCTGGCCCAAGGCCTTGGTGCTTAGTGTGTTTTTTTTTTTCCCCCCCTTGCTTAAAATGCTATTTGCTCAGATCTTCAGATGGGTGACTTGTGTCATTCACATTGAAGCTCAAATGTCCTTTTCAGACATGTTTTCCCTCGCTACTCTATTGTTGCCACCTAGTCACTATTACGTAGTCCTCTTTTATTTTCACAACTGAAATAATCTTTCACTTATTTACTTGTTTCTTTCTTTCCCCTCTAGAATGTTGACTCCACGAGAAAGGGAAGTTTGTCTTCACTGTTTGGCACATAGTAGGCTCTCAATATTTGGAGGAAAAAAACCCAAATTTTTTATAACTATCATTTTAGGCCCTAAATAAATTTATCAAGTTGGGTGAGCTCTTTCAAGGCTGCCTCAGAACTAACACATTAAAATGGTAATAATTTAATCACTTCACTCAAAAGCTACTTCACAGCTTCATTTAACACAGAAAAAATAACATTTTACTTTAACAATCTTTTGATGAGTTTTATTTCATATTCTCCAACTATCAGTTCTCAGTCATTGTAAGAATGTACCTATGGACTAGGGAGAACCCTAATTCTTCTCAGCAGCCCTCCTAGGAGGTTAGTTTCTTTAACAGGTTAGAATCTCCTCCTTTCTCAATGACCTATGGAACCACTTTATATTGTCAGTTTTAAGGTAAGCAGTCTGTTGGATATGCATCATCTCAGCTTTCCTCTCTATGGGCAATCACCTCTTGGACAGTATATACTGGTCAGAGTCCCAATATATTTTATTTTTTTAAAAAGATTTTATTTATTTATTTGAGAGAGAGAGAGAGAGAGAGTGAGCACGCATGAGCAGAGGGGGGAGGGATGGGGGGGGAGAAGCAGACTACCCGTTCAGCAGGGAGCCCCACATGGCGCTCAATCCCAGGACCCTGAGATCATGACCTGAGCCGAAGGCAGCTGCTTAACCGACTGAGCCACCCAGGAGCCCCAGAGTCCCAATATATTTTAATATTTATTCTGCAAATGGGCTTTTTACACAAATAATAAAAGCTCTCATAAGAAAGATGCTATTATTACATGTATTTACTACATTATGAGAGGGGAAAATATTTCTAGAAAAATAAGGCTGAGGGTTGCTGAACACAACACCTTCAAGGCATTTCCTACCATGGTAGATAATAATATGAAATGTCCAAAGAATTTTTAAACTATTTTAAGATGTATTTTTAAATGGCCTTATTATCTGTTTTTGGATCTTGTAGACTGATGTTGAGAAAATAATACAAAGGTAAGGCTTTTCTTCATTGCACATGCCAATCAACAAGACAAAATCTAAGAATTATTAATAGAACTTCTACTACTGAGAGGTTATGTAAGCCAGCAGAGCCATGAAATGGTCAATGTACATATATGTAGTTGGGAGTTGTAGCCCAGATTTTTAACAAGAAAATGTCCCCTGTACAAAATCTCTATGGCTTACTGCAATATTTATCTTTAATAAAAGTACTGCCCCCAATTTAGAATTTCATCCAACAAAGCTCATGTAAAATACTTATACAGTCCAGAAAAGCATAAACTGGATGATGACAATATACCTATGCCTGCTGTTTAAAAATAAGTATTTTTAGGGACACCTGGGTGGCTCAGTCAATTAAGCGTCTGCCTTCAGCTCAGATCATGATCCCAGGGTCCTAGGATCAAGCCCCACATCGGGCTCCTTGCTCAGCAGGGAGCCTGCTTCTCCCTCTGCCTGCTGCTCCCCCTGCTTGTTCTCTCTCTGACAAATAAATAAAATCTTTAAAAAAAAAAAGTATTTTTAGTAATTGAGTCTATTAGCTATTATTATAAATCTTATTGTCCAGGAACTCATTTTTTCTAAGTAGTCAAATACAGCTTTTCAATAGGCAGTACTCAACCAGATTAAATTCTAAAAATGAATATCTACATGTGTTGTTTTGAACTTTTAAGAACAATTTCTTATGGAACAACTGCAGAAGAAATTCAGCCTATTTAACTTATAATACAGTTAATGAGAAATACCTACTGCATTTCTGTTCTTACTTTCTGTTTCCTACAATACTGGCAGATATTGTAGACTCCCGTAGGGAAGGGAACTCTGAAACCTAGAGGACTGTGTTTTGCCCTTTGAGAGGCATTTCTGCACCTCTTTGATCTTCATCAGTTGTTCCTAACATCTAAGATATCTATAAAGAGGCTACACTCACTCTGAGAGTACCTGTGCATATGAAACCCAGGAATCAAGCAAAACTAAAATGTACCCTTGAAAAGTTCCCACAATCCAAGGTTATAGTTTTAGTTCTTTTTGTGGAGGACATGAAAATATCTGGAACACAACAAAATAACAGTCTGAGTTGTACAGATTATATATAGGAATTCACCACAAAGGCTGGAAGCATCAGGCTGGTGAACTGGTAGGTTTCAATTCCCCCTTTAGTACTTATAAAAATGGCAGAAATCAAGACCCAAAACTACTGTAAATTTAACTTGGAAGTGTAAAGAACAGTATCAAATGTTCATTTTTCTCATTAGTTATTAAATTTAATGGTTTTGGAAAACCCAAAAATCACATGAAATTGTTTTCTTCTTCACTGAACCTGAGCCTGTAGTTTAAGTGTTTACAGAAGGAAATAAGTATAGGCTTTAACAAAATTACCAAATAAACAACTTGATCTAAAACACTTCAAATTTGTTCAAGTTGAGAGAAAACTAGTCCCATTTATGTTTTTAACATTCATGTTAGCACTTTCAATATTACTAGAATATCTCAAGACATTTTCAAAAATAAAGGTTAAATTACCTTATTTCCAAACATATAAAGATATTTTATTTAAAAAAACCCTTTGAAGTATCACTAGTACAGATAATACATGTAATAATACTATATTTTCATTCCAGACACACACATGAATGTGCTACCAAAGCAGCACAACACACAGTACCATCCCTACTGTAAATGACAAGAAAACCTTAAAATCAGAGATGACAGTGTGCTGTATTTGCATAGAAGTGAGAGCTGACCCAAATGGGCAGGCGTAAGGTGGCATTATAGACAGGTAGATTGGGATGCTAATAAAAGTGGTAGGTACATTTTGGTCATTTATACCTCAACAAAGCTGAAAAAAAAGTGGTAGGGGTAAGAAAAGGAGAAAGAGAAGAATTAAACAAAGGAAAGAGGTGAGGTACCACTATTTCGCCTATATAACGTTATCCATCCAACCAACCAGTTATTGAAACACTTAAAAGGAACTAGGCACTCTGTAAGGCTTGTTCGTACTTGGACCAAAGGCTAGCTTTTTTTTTTTTTTTTGGATGTTTGCTCAGAAGTGCCATCTGATCTCAGAACGGAAAAATCTAATTAGTACTCACTGAATTCACTCCCACTCTTGGTCTCATCAGTAGTTTAAGTGCTCAGTGACTCTGAATCTTTTAAACTCTGGATCATTTGGTCCTCTAGTCATACATTCAACTCTGAGAGTCTCCAATTTATAGCTTCAAACAGCCTCTCTTGCTACATACAACCAAAGTAAGAAAATGGAATGGCTTGATGTGAAAAGCTGGGGAAATACACAGGCCACCGGAATGATGGAGCCGTGCTCCAGGTACAAGTTGGAGCTACATGCTTATCTCCCACTCATTTGATTCAGATCCAGAAATTATATTAAATCAGTACCTTCTCTCAACCCTGTTCAATATAACGTGTGATGTTAAACACGATGTATTTATTGCAAAAGGAAGGACACTGCCCTTGTAGAAAAATGATGCTGTATGACAATGTGTACATCACTTGCGTCAGTTTCCTTTCTATAAAATAGGGATAATAAGCTGCCTTGCCTAACTCCCAGGGTCACTGAAAGGATCAAATAAGATAGTGTACTTGTAAACTGCTAAACTATTATTACCACGTCAGTTGCTCCTTTTAGAACTTCTGAACTTTTTTCCGACTCACAGTTTAATTGTAAGGTTATTTAGAACATCCAGATACAAAAAACTTAAGTTGATAGGATTTTGGAGAGGACAACAAATAAAGGAAAATGCTGATAAAGATAATAGGTCAGAACATAGGAAGTTAGTCCCAGAATTACGATAAAGTCCTGGTGCAAAACCAGGACAGTTACGTGCTTACTCTTTGCAGGCACTGGGCAGTTCCCCTAGCACACACAAACACTAAGCTGTACTGTGCTACTTTTAGGTGAATCACTGGGGACAAGTTGAGTCTGGAGGTGCAAGGGGAGGGACTTCCAACCCTGATGATCAGGCTCTTCCCCCATCCCTTTAACAAACACTCCTCCTACTCTTTGTGCCTGGCCCAGTTAATGAAAACTATTCCTGGTAAGAAAATGGCTGTCAGAGATTTCTTTTAGGGAGAGTCTTGTAACTATGAGACACTAGTAGCATACCTATTTCTCCCCCCACCACGAACTATTTTGAATGGACAGTTCAGAATCAGAAAAACCAGGTTATGTTTTGTTTTCTCTCAAGACTCACAGGCCTCACCCCCACAAGCTTCAGCTCTCCCATCTGTAAAATGAAGAATGACGGCGCCTGTCAGCTTCATCCCGGGGCCACGGAGAGGATGAATGAGACAGTTCTTGAAAGGCGCCAGGACTGGTGTCTGACAAACACCAAGCCCATCACTGTTTATAAAGTATTATGATGAGTCCCGTTATGCCCTCCCGCCTCAAGTGAATCGCCGGGTTGGAACTGACACCCGCAATCACTGAAGAAAGCAAAGCTAAATCCGGACGGGCGTATCCGCACCGAATCTATTTCGGGGTGACAGGCGGGAAGCGACAAGGGGCCCCGGGAGAAGGGGAGAGGGGAAAGGAGGATGGATGGAAGGTCCACGATGACCTACCTGTTGTTCCGGATGCTGACCAGCACGCACAGCACCAGCTCCAAGTAGGTGCGCAGCACTTCCAGCCAACGGGTTGAGAGCTGCAGGGCCTCGACTTCTTCCCCGCCAGTCCCGGTGTCCGCGCCGCTTCCGTCGCCCGGGCCGCCGCCACCGCTCAGGTAATTCTCGGCGGCGAACTCAACACGCAGCTCTCGCACGAACCAGCCGCACTTGCGCATGAGGAATTCGAGCCGAGGCTGCTCCGCGGGGGAGACGCGGAGGCAGATGCGGAGCTGGGGCCAGAGAGCAGGGTAGAAGAGGCACTCGCGCCAGTGCGAGCAGGAAGCTGAGGCCCGCAGCCGGTCCGGCGCCGGCAGGAAGGAGAAGATGTGCACGATCAGCTCGCTGGGCAGCGACGCGGCGCCTGCCGCCTGCCCGCACAGAGCCATCCGGCCCCGCCGCCGGCTGCCAGCCCCCGGCCGCCCCCGCAGTCCCCGGAGCAGCCCCCGCAGCCGTCGCAGCTGCTGCAGCCGCAGCCGCTGCCGCCGCCACCGCGCCACCCGGGCGGCCCCGGCTCGGGTTCGAGCTCCCGGCGGTCGGGGCTGCGGTACTGACAAGAACAACAACATCAATGACAAGGAAGAAGGGGGCGGAACCGTCGTGGGTCTTGGCGGAACCAAGTGCAGCAGAAGTTGCCGAGAGGGGGGAAGGTCTCTGAGGGGGTGGCTTCTAGATAGCCAGCTTCTGGCCCCTTAAACTGTACTCACGCGAGTCCGAGGCCTACACACTCAGTAACTTCAGAATCCTCTCTTGTAGTGTTTAGGGCCCAGGAAGCGCGGGACTTATCGTAAAGAAACGGCAGACCTCCCCGCGCTTGGAGGCGGAGGCAGAGCAGTGGTAGCAGCTGAGTTTGACGTCAGCGGTGGTGGGAGGAGCCCTGTGAGGAGGAGCGCGACTTCCGGAAGAGGGGAGCGCCTGGTTGCCGGTAGGGAAGGGGGACGCGGCACGTGACTTTTGACGCACGCAGGTCGGCGGGGCGGGGTGGGAAGCGCGGTTGGTGCGGGCGCTAGGCGGCTCGTCCCATCTCCTAGTGGCGGCTGAGTCCCATCAAGTGTGTAAGTCAGTTAGTTAATTTGGACGTTCGGGCGGTGGCATTGGCGGAATTCGGGTCAGTGCGAGGGGTCTCGCAGTTTCTCAGTTGCTGGGCCGGGGACTCAGAGCCAAAGTGTCAGCGTGCACAGGGTTTCTGGGCGGACCCACCCGCGCAGGGTACTGTTAAGAGTTTGCGAGAGAAAGAGCCGCTAAGGAGAGGGAGCGGGCGGACTCGCGGGCTAACTCGGGCGGGCTGTGTCGGGAGAGGAGAAGCGCGGCGCGGGGCGGCCGAGAGCACAGACCGAGGCCTTAGGTGGACCTTCATCACTGGTCCGGCCGTGCAGATGACCTCTGCGCACATCTGGTCTGTGGGGAAGGAGTGAGGAGAGCGCCCCCCGTTGGATTTTGAGGGAGAGAGGGAAGAAGAGGCAAATGAGTTCGGTCTGTGGTGGATCATCAGCCTCTTCTCCGGGATTTGAGGGAGGCTCTGAGTTCCCGGTTCTGAGACTTAAAAGCACTAGTTGAAAAGAAGCTGATGGTTATGGTAAAGCTTTTCTTTAGTTTGGAGCCCGTAATTTCAGGGAAGGATTTTTAAAAGTGTCCCTTAACTTGATCACAACTTGGGAAGTAGTTAGCTGGTTGTAAAGGGCGGTGAAGTCAGAAAGGAGTAAGTGATTTTTATGTAATAATTGAGGATTGCTTTAGTGAGGCTGCCGCTCCAGAGCCTTCACTATGATCTTGGAACAGCCTTGTTCTCTTAGTAAACACCAAGAAACTGTTCTAAATATTTTTAGCTCTTTGAGGGCAAAACTCTCCATTCATGCTGCTTCGATGGCTTTTGGTGCCTTGCACGTAACATGTTGCCAACGATATAGTGCTACCTGTGAGTTCTCCTCAGCTAAGTACCTGTAAGAAAAAAAGCTGTCATTCTGGTAGGTCACTTCTCTGAACCTCTGTCTGCAAGTGTTCTTTCTATGTAATTATTATTATATCTTAATGAATAACGAATACTTATGGCAACAGCAGTGAATTAGGAAGTTGAGACTTGGATTTTAATTTTTTATTTCTTAAACTCATTGAAGTATTTTGAAGTAAAACCATAGAACTCTAGATATTCCATTTCTAAGTCCTTCAGTACGCATCTCCATAAAAGCATATTTAACTATATAACAAAAATATTATCACACTTTAAATAACATCTTAATGTTATTTAATATTCTAATATCTAATATTATAATTCTTCATATTTATCCATTTATCTCCCAAATGACCTTTACAGCTGTTTTATCCAAACCAGAATCCAGTTAAAGACCACACTTGTTTTTGTTTATGTATTTCAAGTCTCTGTTAATCTAGAATAGTCATTCCCCCAACACATTTTTTCCCCTTTGATTAGCTAAAGAGAGGAGACATTATCCTGTAAAATATCTCCCCTTCTATAATTTTTTGACTATTTTCTCTTGGTATTTAGCTTATCTCTCTAGTCCTTGAATTTCTAATAAAACTGGACATTAATGTTAATGGCTTAAGTTGGTGACATCTTGATCTCCCTCCTAAATTTATGCTTTATTTTTCTCCTTAAAGTAATCTGTAACATGTTATTTGGCTTCCTAAAAATGTCTAACTCCCCTATCAACCACTCACTTAATGCCCTTAATAATAATTGATAATTCTTGCTGGAATCATAATTTTATTAGGGTTTGCAAAATGATAGTTTCTAACTCTTTCATTTCATCTATATTTATTAATTTGCATTCTTCTGGATAGAAAGAATTTCTTTCATAAACTGGCAACATGTAGTTACTCCAAAATACAGCTTCTGTTGGAAAGTTAGAAAAAAAATACTTAGATGTTTTTCTTTTATTACCAATTTTGAAAGTAAGTTTTAGGGCCTCAAGGAGTGACAAATGAGTTTTTCTAGCTTTTATTTATTTTTTTAACATCATGTATTCATTGATTTTTGGTATATTTTAATTAGTTATTATTTTTAAAAAATATTTATTTATTTAAAGAGAGATAGTGGGAGCAGGGGGAGGGGCTGAAGGAGAGGGAAAGAGTCTCAAGCAGATTCTGAGCTAAGTGCAGAGCTGGTGGAGGGGCTTGATCTCAACCCTGAAGATCAGGACCTGAGCCGACATCGAGTCAGAAGCTTAATCCGATGATCCACCCAGGTGCCCGTAGTTATTTTTGAGTCTCAAATTTGATGCTTCTAGAGTGCTTCTCAAAGAATTCTGTGTGATTATTATTATAATAAAAAAATTCCTTGAGCATTTTTAGTAGATGTTACCCTGGACTGGGTTGGAAAGTGAGGCTAGATTTTGATCTTTTTTGCTTTTGCTATGATCTAGCTAGGTGACATTTAAACAATCTGCTTAACCTCTTTGGGCCTCATTTTCTCCATCTGTACAAATAGAGAGTTTTGACAAAGTTCCCTGCAGCTCTGATATTCTCTGACTTAAGAAGACAAAACTTATTTAGACATATTTTACATATCATAAAATTCACCCATTTCAAGTATACAAGTCAGTGATTTTTAGTAATTTTACCAAATGGTACAGCCATCACTGTAAATCAGTTTTAGAACATTTTCATCCCTTTAATAAGATACCTCGTGCCCATTTATAGCTAATTCCCACTCCTCAGACAGCCACTAATGCACTTTCTGTCTCTATAAATTTGCCTTTTCTGAACATTTCATATTGATAGAATCATACAATATATGATTTGTGTCTTCTTTCACTTAGCATAACATTTTTGAGGTTCACTCATGATGTAGCATGTGTCATGAACCCGTTCCTTTTTATTGCTGAATAGTATTCCATTTTATGGATTTTTTTTTTTTTAATCTACCCATTTACCAGTTGATGGATATTTAGTTCCCAGATTTCAGCTATTACGAATAACGTTTCTGTGAACGTTCATGTGCAAGTCTTTTGTGGACATGTGTTTTCATTTCTCTTGGGTAGATACCTAGGAAAGTGTATGGTAGGTTATATGGTAGTTCTGTGTATAACTTTTTGAGACATTGTCAAACTGTTTTCCAAAGTGGCTGTATCATTTTTCTTCCCAGAAGCAATGTATGAGGGTTTCCAGGCTCTGACTTTTTGAAGATCTTGAGATATCCTCTGATGGATTTGAGATTATTTTTCCTTATTCTTAGCATTTTGCTAGAAACAAACTGCATTTTTCTTGGATACCATTAATACTTAGTTTTTAATTATTAGGAATTGTTCCTAAAGGAAATAAAAATATATCAATCTGCTATAAAATAAGTCAGCTTCTCTGTTTTTTTTTTTTTTATTTTTTACTTTCATGTTAAATGAAGAATGGTGGTAATACTATTATTAATGAAAAGCTAAGACATGAATTAATAAGATGGTTTTTGCCTAGTTACCATAATAAAACCAAAAATTCCAATGATGGGATACAACTTGTTTAATAAGCCAACATCTTTAACATTAATCAAATATTTATTGAGTATGTGTATTCTTAGCATGTTAATTTTACGAGTTAGACTATTTCTCTTGACATATATACTAAAGTATAAACTTTATGATAAACCAACAAAATTGACTTCTGAACAGCAGCATGAAATTGCATTTTATAATGTCTGAACTAGGATTCAAAGTGTGGGAGGAAGTACTGACGTTACAAAGCTCATAAATACTCAGTAGTACTAAGCTCCTGGTTCCAAAAGTGGCATATTGTCACTATAGCAACTACCCATACTTATTTGGATCTGAAACCCAGGCAGTGAATGGTGGATAAGACTATAACATCAAGATAGATGTGTGCCCTGGTGGGTTGATGTGGTCTAATCTGTTGTTGGTCAAGTGTTTGTTCCATTTTTCTTATATTTATTATGATTGATTCAAGTTTTATGAAGTTATCTTAATTTGTATTAATGTGGGGTTTTTTTGGAGAGAAACTAAACATTTACTATTCTTATATTCTTCCTTTTCTAACATGCGAAGCTTGGTGCTTTTTCTTGTTAGGTTATTAAATATATTTGTACTGTAGCCTTTTCTCCATTTTTGTTTGGCAAGTTGTCAAACAGTAGTTATAAAAATATAACTTTTATTATGCTGAATCATTTGCAATATTATAGCAGAAAAAAACCCATGACAGATTTTATTTTAGCTACATCATAAAAAGATGCTTAAGACTACCAATAAGTGTGAAAATTGCCTAAATGCAAACATCTTTTGAAAAAATGTTTTTTTCTGAACAGGGTTTGGGTTTCAGATACTGTTGGCAAATAGAGATGACATA
This sequence comes from Mirounga leonina, assembly GCF_011800145.1. Lineage (NCBI taxonomy): Eukaryota > Metazoa > Chordata > Mammalia > Carnivora > Phocidae > Mirounga > Mirounga leonina. Next base: position 56,905,262 of record NW_023270825.1, on the reverse strand, counting down.
ACTTCCTCCCAATTATCTCTTAGCATGCATCCATAAATTTACTTAGAGGCACAGGAGCCTCCTGGGAAAATAGAATTGGGAACCAGATTCCTTTCTCTCCACCCTTGTCTGATGGATTGGAATGGTTCCTAGTGAGGTCATATTACAGGAAAAAGAAGTGAAGGATTGAAGGGAATTTATCTTTAGGGAAAGTCTGCCCTGGTGAGCTGGCTGCAGGAGAAAGGATCAGTTTTTTTTCCCCCCGTAGGTGCACCATGTTGCTGATATCAGAACTGATTCTAACCAAGCCACTCACAAATTTGTTGTGCAAGTTTGTGAATTGGAAAATCTGTTTCTAAAAGAGACAGAGGCAGTGAGAGAAGAATTGGGTCCTGAGCAATGTGATAGTGAGTGGGGAGGACTGTAACTTACCAGAGGATGCTTCCCCCACTGGGAAAGTTGAAGGTTTCTAGATTTTCAGAAGACACTAAAATACTAATTTTTTTTAAAAAGAGGTGAAATGTCCTGATTGCTAGCTCATTCACATTAGGAATATTCTGTGGGCTACACAAAACCAGATTACCTGTAGGATACCAGGTTACAGCTTCTTTACCTGAGAGCTCTCATACATGTGGGCTGGAGTCACTTTGTGTTCTAATAGCAGGCCTACTAGCTAGTTCCTGTGCTTTAAGTCCACTTCCAGAGTTATTATTTTTTTTTTTCATTCTTACCTTTAGAATTTAAAGGAAAAAAAAGGTTTAGTGTGTCTACTTTATAGCATTATTGATTTCTTGCCTTTATGCTAGAGGATGGGTGTTTTAAGAGGTAATTTGTGTTGCTAAAAATATATTAAAAACTAAGTATTGCTGTTTTTGATGCAGTTGATTCAACCAATAGAGTTCCTTGACTTCTCGTTAAAATCAGTAACTGGCTGATTTTAATTATTTTAGTTGGAGTTGTACAGCTTACATTGTAGTATCCCGCAATGGGGTACATAGGACTATTACTCAAGGGGCACTGTCTCTAAGTAATCTTTTTTTTTTTTTTTTTTTTTATTTGACAGAGAGAGAGACATAGCGAGAGCAGGAACACAAGCAGGGGGAGTGGGAGAGGGAGAAGCAGGCTTCCCGCCGAGCAGGGAGCCCGATGTGGGATTCGATCCCAGGACCCTGGGATCATGACCTGAGCCGAAGGCAGACGCTTAACGACTGAGCCACCCAGGCGCCCTCTAAGTAATCGTTTTAATTGGGTTCCTTTGGTTGCTTAAGTAGATTAAATAATTAGGGAACTTTTTTATTTTCCTTTCTTCTTTTTTTTTTTTAAATGGAAACTATAGGGAGTTTAGGGGATATCCATAAACACATATCAGAGCATACCTGAGCCTCCCAGGGACTAGAAGGGGGAAATAAAAACATGAGTTAAGCTTACTCTCTTCATCTCTGAGTTCAGTAGTGTGTCTTTCATTTTTTTTCAGTAAGCTTCCTTTACTTTCTCATTTGCCCAGGGCCCCAGATTGCTGGCCCTTACTGGTCTACAAGGTCTTCTATCTCAAATATTCACTTTCATTTGCAAATTAGTCCTTTGTCTCCACCTGAAATTCTTGAGAGAATCTGAATGGGTCATCTTTGGGAGATAGGATACTAAAAAGTTGGTGGCATTCCTATTGATTACAGCGAAGTGTTCCTGCTGTTAACCTTAAAAATAAAACTGCCAGTTATTTTACCAGCAAACAATAGGTTTATTCAGGAATAGCAGAGAATTGCAATCTAGGACAAGCAAATTATGGCAAAACTGATGGCAGAACCTGAAAAAGGAGAGGAACAGTCTTCTATAGAGGAAGGGGGGAAGTTGGAAAGGCAGTTATAAACAAAAAGTCCATTATAGTAAACTGGGAATTTGAAGTATAGTGGTTTTTCATTGGCTGAGCTGTTGCCAATGGAGGAGGAAAGGCCTTCTTCCTCTTGCTGGGGCAGTGGGGTAGTATCCACCTGCAAGGTCCATCTCTTCCTGTTGGATTTGCAATTGATGATGACTGGTAGGGCATGAGAACTCCTCTGTGGAACCTCTGACTCTATTTTAGTGAGGTTTCCATTAATTAATTTTCACACTGCCCTAGTCCAATTAGCTGAATTTAGGAGGATGGAGTAATGTGCTGATGCTTTGTACAGATAGATGTGGGGATTAAGGATGAAGAGGGGAAGCTTTCTTCAGAAAGGGTGTGGGCCAGCAACCACTCTGAAATCTATCTAGAACAGTGGGTACCATGGCTCAGTGACTTTTTATCCAGAGATGCCTTGAACTCTGTATTGAACAAAAATGGCCCATGTTGATAACAGATCTTTTAGATAGTTATTGACTAGTCTTCAAATAGTTTCTTTGGTTTTCCTTACTCCTGGGAATACCCACCAGACTTTTCCAGGTCATAGTAGTTGAATAGCTGTAAGACTTTGTCATGAAGACCTATATACTTCATGGTATATAGGTGCAATTAGTGCAATATTCTCATTGAGGAATTTATTATTTATTCCTTTGGGAAAATCTCTTAAGGCTATTAGGTACTGAAAAGGAGAAATGAAGTGAGTATTTTCATACAGTAACATTAATTGGAATCTTACTTTGCTCCAGGGCAAAGGGGTTCCACTTGCTAGGCCAACTGTAATCAGTTTTAGAGGCTGAGGAGTACTATGTTGAGGATTTTGGATTTTGAAACTATTCTCTTGTTCTACTGGGAAGAGTGCCATGTTTGATTGTGACATCTGCCATGGTTGGAATTCTTGACCTGAATGACCTATATTTTCTGTCCCTAGTCTGAGTTAATTATTGTCTAAATGATACAATATATTAGTGCTTGTTTTCTACTTTGCTTTTGTTGTATGTATAATACATTCTTCAGTGGATTGTATTTGTGCCAATTCCTTATATTGTGGGTAGTGGCATATCACGTATTAAATTTTATAAGTAATTTTTTTTCAAATTAAGAATTTTTAAAAGCCACAATGATATCAAATTTCTAAATATAAAAATTTGTCAGCTCTTAACTGGATTCTTTAGGAATATGAACTACTTCTTCACATATGTTGAATATTAATAGGGGAGGAGTGGGGTGAGGGGAACTCATTCTTTTACACCACAAATAAAATACAATAAGTTTTCCATTCACTTGAAGGATACAGTTTCTTCCATGGTATTTACTTTATATACAGGAAGATTTTAACATCTCTAAAATCTAGCCTTTAAGCAAGAAGTTTCTAATTTTTTAGAAAATTAGAAATTTAGAAAATTCATAATTTTTTTTTAACTGAAGTAATACATGAACATGGTAATAACAACAAAAAATACTTTTGATGAAAAACAACAGTTTCTCATTCCTTGTCTGCCACTGTGAGGCCTACTCCCAGAAACAAACATTTTAAACTATTTGGGTATTTTGTTCTTTAGGTAATTTAAAAAAAATTTTTTTTTTCTTTAGGTAATTTTAAGTTACATGCTTTTCCTGCATCCCTTGATTGATTAACTTTAAATATCATCTATCTACTCCATTTTATAAAAGATGAAGACTTAGTTCAATTAATTACTCCCCCATCTCTCCTTATCTTCCTACTAATATTTGGATAGTTAATTACGAGTTTAGTTCTTCTCTTGGTTCTTAGATTAATCAGCTTTTGCTGCACAGCATCACAGTCTTTTGTATACAGGAGGGTAGATTATGGCAGATTAGGTAACTATTCAGCAGTTACTCCTCTCTCATCTACTGTCATGGGAAGAGTATAATTTCCCCCATACCCCTTTTAATGATTTTAGGCTTGCTCTTACAGCTTGCTTTGGCTAAGAGAATGTAGGAAGTGACAGTGCACCAGTTTTGAATGTAGGCCTTAAGAGGCATTAAATGTTTCTAATTTGGGGGTTTCCGACCTTTGTATAATAAAACATGTCCCAGTCATCTTTTGGCCACCATTGAGCCCCAGATGGAGAGACATGGAGAGGATGTCAACTTTACTGACAGCCTGAAACAGAGCTGCCTCAATTCACCTGAAGAATTTATTTCTAAGTGAGAAATATATGCTTATTTTATGTATGCTACTGAGATTTTGTGCCTGCTCATTTTGCATAAAAAAACTGATTAATATAAAAATGGGTACCTAGAAATAGGGTGTTGCTGTAACAGAAATTTAAAATATGTCATTTGTTTTGGGACTGGGTGGTGATCAATAAGAAAACTATTATAGAAGGCTGGAAAAAATGGTAAACTGTATTATGCAGTAGCAAAACATTTTATAAAATTGTTGTCTATAGTAACATAGAAGATAGAGATGTAACTAATGAAGTTAGCATTGGGCAAGGAAATTTCAAGGCAGAATACCGAAAGCATGATTTGGTTGCCTATAGCCTTACAGGATAAGGTACAAGAACAATTCAGTCTACCACATCTGACCTCTTGGTCCTAATTACTCATGTCACTCCCATTCCAATTGCCTAGTTTGTCATCTTAATATGTATGTATGGTGGGACATGCCAGTTGGCAGTCTTTCCTTTAGTGTGGGTGTACAGAAAGCTGTCAGGCTGCTGGTCTTCCAGATGCCACAAAGAGGAACGCCTGTCTCTGAGTCACTAAAACCATAGTGTAAAGTTAATTTTTATGGTGATATTTTTTTCTTTTTTCCTTTTAAGAGAAGGGCTCTAATTAATAAGGCTACTAGTTGCTGAAACAAATAAACCTGAAAATTTCCATGTTTTAATAAAATAGTTTTTCACTTGTTTAATGGTCCAGTGAGGGCCTTCCTTTCAGCAGGTAGCTTTTCTCTGCCTGCTGAGAATTCCTTCTTGTCTTGTGGTTCTGCCATCCTTAAAATGCCTTGTGATTCTCTGTCTCCTAGTGGAAGGGGGAAAGAATGGAGAAGGCACTTGATTGCCTTGGTAAGGAAATGACATTATTTCTCCTTATCTTCCATTGGCTAAATTTAGTCACATGTGCCTGCCTACATGCAGGAGGGTCTGAGAGATGCTGTTTATGGCTAAGCAGTTACTTCTTAGGGACAACTTTATACTGTAAGAGGAGATGTATGAATTTTGGTCAACAGATGGCCATCTTTGCTGCAAAGAATAATTTACATTCTTACTGTTTTTGGCCAGGGGTAAATATTAGGCTCCTTGTATGCTTTGTGAGTGGAGGTGGAAGAGGAGGGTAGGTAGTATATTTGATTGGTACAATTTTTCTATATTGAGATCTTCAATTAATCTCTGTTCTTAGCCAATCTTCTCACCCCTTTCCTAATATTCCTTAGGAAACAACGTGTCTCTGAGCTTAGAATCTCTCTGGGCTTTCAGTGAGCAGGTCAGCTATCAGCTCAGTTGCAACTTCCTCCTAGTATATTATGTTCTAAGTTGTCAGTATACTCCTGTCTACTTTCTGTCTCTCAGAAACTTGTTGAAATCTCTTTCTGGCCAATGACCAACTCTTTCCAAGCTGAGTTCTCTTTACTGTTATACAGGCTTAAGTATCTATACATTGTTTTTTATTTTATTTTATTTTATTTTTTTAAAGATTTTATTTATTTGACAGAGGAGACACAGTGAGAGAGGGAACACAAGCTGGGGAGTGGGAGAGAGAGAAGCAGGCTTCCCGCGGAGCAGGGAGCCCAATGTGGGGCTCGATCCCAGGACCCTGGGATCATGACCTGAGCCGAAGGCAGATGCTTAACGACTGAGCCACCCAGGCACCCCCATTGTTTTTTATTTTAATCTTCAGGACTCAGGTGAAGTAAAGATGGAATATCTTCAATTAGTACTTCTAGTAGAATTTTAAATATTTTGTAATATGTGCTACTTAAGGAAGATGCATTTACTATCCACCAGGGGCTGAGCACTTCTCTACATTCTGTAGGATATGTAAAAAAGTATGATATATGATCCCTGCAAGTGAAGAATTTCCACCTGCTCTATTCCAACTTTGATACCACTAATGGCTTACCTTTCTAGAACACTAATTCTGTTGTGGTACTTCTTGAGAAACTTTGATGCATTGCTTAGTTTTCCCTATGTAAACTCTGCCTGGCTTTCAGTCCCCTGCCTGTCAATACCTGACTTTCTAGTGAGAGCTGTTCAGTTCATTGTGTTATCAACATAGAATGTTGATTCTCATTTCTGTGCCTTTGTACATGTAATCTCCACTCTCTGGAGTTACCATCTTTTTCATATCTGAGTCCTATTTAAATAGAGATGCTGGCTTAAGGTTTCACTTTTTTTTTTTAAAGATTTTATTTATTTGACAGAGAGAGACACAGGGAGAGAGGGAACACAAGTTGGGGAGTGGGAGAGAGAGAAGCAGGCTTCCCGCAGAGCAGGGAGCCCAATGTGGGGCTCGATCCCAGGACCCTGGGATCATGACCTGAGCCGAAGGCAGATGCTTAATGACTGAGCCACCCAGGTGCCCCATTCACTTTTTTTTTTAAGTGTACTGTCTTCACTATTCCAGACTTCAGTGATCTTTTCCTTTGAACAGAAACAAAACTTATTTATCTGTATTATTTATCATTGATTCACACTTGTTCTTTCCCACAAAAGAAAGGAGAAATTACAGTTTTAGAGAAAAAGCCTATGGTATGTACCTCTTTGATTACCCTCCAGTATTTAGCATAGTGAAGAGTTTATGCTAAGTATATAATAAAGATTCATTGACTGAAGCCCAGAGTTGTTTAAATCAGTGCTACTCGAAGTGCAGACTGCAGACCACTGGTGCACTAACTGTTATCACTGTGCTGGAATATAAGTGTGGAAGTTGAGAATTAGCTTTAGAAACATTTATAGAAATTTGACAGTGGGAGCTTGGGTGACTCAGTCGGTTGTCTGACTCTTGATTTCTGCTCGGGTCATGATCTTAGGATCCAGGATTGAGCCCTGCATCTGGTTCTGCACTCAGCACGGAGTCTGCTTTAGATTCTTTCTCTCTCTCCCCCTCCCTCCCTCTGCCCATCCCCGCACTTGTCTGTATGCACACTCTTATCTTACTAAATAAATAAAATCTTTAAAAAAAGAAATTTGACAGTAATTTTATGTCTATTGAATTTATAATAAAAAATTTTACTTCTATTTTCCAGGTTTAAAAAATTGCTGGTAATTTCATTTTTGAAAGTGTCAGTCCAAAATGGATTAGAAAATTTTTAAAAATGGCATCTTACTACAGATAGTTCAGGAAGTACTAATTTAGACTACAAAGGATATGAGAATTTAGCAATGAAGAGATCAGTGTATTTTGGATTGGTAGAAGATTTCATGAAGAAGATGAGATTTCTTCTTGAAGGGTGAATAGGATTTGGATGGTTGTAAAGCATTGCATCATTTCTACGAGGGATAACAAGGTTTTAGACTACAAATGGAGGAGATGTGCTGATATGTTTTGTACCACAGAGGAGGTGCGAGGGAGAAGAGCCCTGGCAGAGTTAAAAATCAAGTGCACACACAGGGAGCTGACCAGATACTAGATACCATGACCATTTCCTGTTTATTTGGTGACTGCTCGAGCTATTGTATGCTAAAGATCATTCATTCCCATATGTCTGTTGCTGATTTCTCATGGCACTAGTAGTAGTGAGTACATTTTAAATTTTGCCTCTTTGAAACATTTCTTTTTAATTCAGCCTTTAAGAACTTAGATAGTTGGCTTATTGGTATGTTGTTGCCAAATTTATTCAAGCTTTAATATGAAGCTAAGCAAAATAAGGAAGAATAATTCATAAGAATTATTTTGAATTAAAAAAACCTGTTTTTGGTGTGCCTGGCTGGCACATTCAGTGGAGCACGTGACTTTTGATCTTGGGGTCTTGAGTTCGAGCCCCACAGTTCGTAGAGTTTACTTAAAAAATAAAAATTAGGGGCGCCAGGGTGGCTCAGTCATTAAGCGTCTGCCTTTGGCTCAGGTCATGATCCCAGGGTTCTGGGATCAAGCCCCCCCGTTGGGCTCCCTGCTCCGCGGGGAGCCTGCTTCTCCATCTCCCACTCCTCCTGCTTGTGTTCCCTCTCTCGCTGTGTCTGTCTCTGTCAAATAAATACAATCTTTAAAAAAAATTAAAATTAAAAAAAAAGTATAAATGCTAAAAAAACCTGTTTTCATCTTGTTCTCTATTTTCCTTTGTCAGTTTCATCTTGGATCAAAGCTTTTTCTCCTCATTGCTGAATTATAGTTATGAATTCAGAGACATAGGATTAAAAAATATTGATATAACTATATTCTCCTGGAGAATTAACATTTAGCTTATAGCACAAAATATGAGCTGAACTAGTTATTTTTTTAACTGTAGAAAAATATATATAACATAAAATTTACCATTTTAAGTGTATAGTTGAGCAGCAGTAGGTATAGTCACATTGTACAACTGTCACCACCACCCATCTCTAGAACTTTTTCATTTTTTCAAACTGAAACTCTATACCCATTAAACAGTGGCTTCCCATTTCCCTTCTTTCCCCTCAACTAATTATTTAAAATTTACCTATTTCTCTGTTTTGTTACTTGTCCTGTTTGCTGTCGGTATAAATGAATATATATTGAATACTTTTTATATATAGAACTGGGGCAGATACAGAGCAAGGTTGAATTACATTATAAAGCTGAGCAATTTGCCATGATATTAAGTGGTTTCCTAGGTGACAGTCTTGTATCATATTCTTTATCTTACATCCACGCTCCATTACATGTGCAAAAGTACAACTGTTTTTTTTTTTGTTTCAGAGGCTACCAGGAAAATGTCTCATTGCACTAGTCTGACAATTCTGAAGACAAAATTGAACTGAAATATTGCTTTGATTTCATCTGAGATTTTGAGTACCTAATGAACATATTTGCAAAATTATTAAATATGAAAATAGATGGTAACTTGTTATTTTTTAAAAGCCAGGATAAATTTTTATAGCTGTGGCATATATATGTGTGTGTATATATATATATATATGTATATATATATATGTGTGTGTATATATATATATGTATATATATATGTATATATAGTGAGATGTCCTGGTTTTATTTCTTCCTCTCAAGTTTTTCTCTGTCATGTTCATTTGTACCTCTTCCTCCCCCTGTCTGTTAGTTTGCCTATTTCCCATGGCTTTTGCCTTTAGTCTTTTGCTTAGAAATCTTACCTTTTTCAGAAAGTTCAGTTATCTCTCTGTGGGAAAATAACTTTTAAGTCTGTATTTCTTAACCCTGAGTTACAGCTCTGAATCTAGAACTGTGTCCTGAAATTTTCTCTTGTATGGTCTGCTATTACCTCAAACAAAATGTGTCTAATGTTGGACTTAACATTTTTCCGTCCACTTTAAACCTCTTTTCTTTTTTCTCTTTTTCTTTCCTTTCCTTTCTCTCCCCCTCCTTTCCTCCCCATCCCTCCTTTTATTTATCTTTTTTCTTTTCTTTTTTCTTTCTTTTCTTTCTTTCTTTCTTTCTTTCTTTCTTTCTTTCTCTCTCTCTCTCTCTCTCTTTCCTCCCTTCCTTCCTTCCTTCCTTCCTTCCTTCCTTCCTTCCTTCCTTCCTTCTAAATGGCACCGCTATTCTTTATATTATCTAAGCTTGACATTTAGTGGTCATGTCTTTCCCTATTCAGCTGGTCATCAAATCCTACTATTTCTGTCCATTGTTATGATCATTATCACTTCTGACTCTTTTCCATTGTTACTGCACTCTATCTAGTATAGTGCCTGGTCACCTGATGCCTGTATTAATGCAGTAGTTTCCTAGCAATAGAATTTTCTCTTGAGTTTTTATACCACTTTGTTTTTTTTCATTGTTAATATGAATAGTATCTTTTTAAAATTATGTTCAGTTAGCCACTGTATAGTACATCATTAGTTTTTGATGTAGTGTTCAGTGATTCATTAGTTGTGTATAACACCCAGTGCTCATCACAACATGTGCCCTCCTTAGTACCCATCACCCTGTTATCCCCTCCCCCCCCGAAACCCTCAGTTTGTTTCCCGGGGCCCATAGTCTCTCATGGTTCATCTCCCTCTCTGTTTTCTCCCCCTTCAGATTTCCCTCCCTTCCTCTATGGTCCTCTGTGCTATTGCTTATGTTCCACATATGAGTGAAATTATATGATACTTGTCTTTCTCTGCTTGACTTACTTCACTTAGCATAATTCCCTCCACTTCCATCTATACCACTTTCTCTGTAAGTTTCACATGAAAGTTGTGAAAAGCTATTAGATTATAGTTGATTGTGTCTCTTTCTCATCATTGTCTTTTTCATCTTTGTATCCCACAAAAGACTTGCATCATGGTTGGTAGTCAACAAAGGTTTTTGAGAATATGGTATTCTAACTATAACTTCTTTTCCTTGTAATGTATTTTATACAGTATTGTCATGTTCTTTCATTCATTTAACAAATATTTATTGAGTGCTTATTATGTGTCAAGGACTCTTTTAGGTGCTAAGGATAGAGTAATCAACAAACAAAACAAACAGATATGTATGACTCCTGGTCTAGTAAGGATAGAAGAATGACAAGTAAGCAAAATATATAGTGTGTTAAATGGTGATAACTGCAAAGGAGAAAAAAAAATGATGGAATATGAAGGGAGTATCAAGGGTGAAAGGTTGACATTTTGGATAAAGTGGCCATGAAGGCCCTTCTGTAAAGGTGGCATTCGAATAGAGACTTGAATTGAGTGGGGAGGGAATATCTGGGGAAGGAGTGTTCCAGGCAAAGGGAACAGCAGGTGCAAATGACCTCAAGGTACAGGTGTGCCTGGCATGTTTGAATACTGGGGAGGAGCAGAGTGGAAGATTAGTAATAGGAATCAAGGGGAGAGAGATTTGAGTGGGAAGACACAGACTGTAGGTCACAATATTAGGAGTGTGGTTTTACTCTTAATGAAACATACAAGTGAAATGATCTGACTTACATGTTAACAGAATCATTGTGGTACCCATATTGAGGAGCAAAGGGAGATAGGGAGATCAGTTAGGATCTTTGACATCAATCCCGGTCAGAGATAACGCTGGCCCAGACCTCAGTGATTGCAGTGGGAGTAGTGAGAGGTATTCTGGTTTGGGAATATTTGAAGTAGAGCCAACATAATTTTCTGATGGATTGGATGTGAGGTACAAAAGGAAAAGAAGAGTCAAGGATCATTTGAAGGTCTTTGGCCTGAGCAGCTAAAGGATGGAATTGCCATTAATTGGGAATGTAGGTGGCTCCGAGAGGAGCAGGTTTGGCAGGGGATTTTCGGGAGTTAAGCTTGGCATGTGCTAAGTTTGTGATGCCTGCTTGACATCCATGCTGAGAAAGACTGTCTAGGTTCATGTGGGTATACTAGACTGAAGTTCAGGAAGGAGGTCTGGAAGTCATCAGTGTAGAGATAATATTTAAGATTATGAGACCATTTGAGTCATCTAGAGAGATAAGTGTAGAAAGAAAGATTAAACATTTTGAAATACCTTACTCCTTCATAACTCTGCTTGTTGCATACCCACAAAGGCTGCAGGTTCTCCATGGCCTTTCACAGTGTATTTTCATATAAATCTTTTCTTTCAGTCAAACTGGAGTACCTATGTTGCCTAAGCTCTCCTTTTGCATTGTTGCTTTCCTATTTTTGCTCATTGTATTCCTTTTACTTAGAATGCTTTGACTTCTCTTTACTCAGTTTTATTTTGTAAAATTCTGTATCTTTTATTCCATTCCCTTTATCTTGTCTGTGTTGTAAAGTTCGTCATATTTTTATCTGTGTCCTTTTTTCCTAGTGAGCTAATGAGATATATCACAGGGGCCATGATTTTCAGTGTTTTCTACAGAGATCAGAATCCCAGTTCTACTCCTCAGAGGCAATCTGTGGAGAAACAGTTTTTCCAAACACTAGAGACTTGGAGGAAGCAAGGATGTTTGGGAACATCTGGATATTGATTCTGTTTTCTCCTCTTAAATAAAGTTGCGGCCTTATCGGCACTGGATTTGGCTCAAGAACCGGCAGGAACCCACATGTTTGTAATTTCTTCCCATTAAAGGATATGGCTTGTTAGGGGTGGTTCTTCCCAAAATGATGATGTAAGCCCTGAATTTAAAAGAGAAGTAGAACCATAACAATTTGGCTTGTCCGATATTGCCAGACCCTACCTTGCCCTCCTGCTGGTAGTGCAGGACTCTAGAGGCCAGTGGAAGCAGTGCTGAGATATTCTACATCTATGCCTGCTCTGAGCGTCCGTCTCACTACTGATAAGATTTTGGATATTCGGCTAAGTAATCGGGAACTAAATTTAAACTTGTGTGAGCGTCCTTGTTCATTCATGTGTTGTGTTCTTTCTTCTAATTCATAGCTGCTACCTAACCTTTATTTAGGACTTAACTTACATTGGCTAGTCACAGTTTTAATGCTCTATAAGTATTAACTCTTTTAACCATAATATCCAAATGAATTAGCCATTTTCAGATAAGGAAATCGAGAAGAGTGAGTAACCTTCAGTAATGCTATTAATACTAAGTAGAGGAGTTGGGTTTTGATCCCAGGAAGTTTTGATCTAGAGCTTATACTTTTTTTTTTAAAGATTTTATTTATTTTTCTATATATTTGAGAGAGAGAGAGAGAGCGTGCACACATGAGTGAGCACGAGCAAGGGCAGAGCGAGAGGGAGAGGCAGACTGCCCGCAGAGCAGGGAGCCCCATGCGGGTTGATCCCAGGACCCTGGGATCCTGGGATCCCAAGGGCAGACGCTTAACCGCCTGAGCTGCCCAGGCACCCCCAGAGTTTATACTTTTATTATTTATTTATTTTTATTAAAAAAAATTTAAAGATTTTGTCAGAGAGAGAGGGAGCGCGCGGGTGAGCACAGGGGGGAGCAGCAGGCAGGTGGAGAAGCAGACTTCCCACTGAGCAGGGAGCCGATTGTGGGACTTGATCCCAGGAACCTGGGATCATGACCTGAGCTGAAGCCAGGTGTCCCAAGCTTATACTTTTATTTATTTATTTATTTTTAATTATTTTTTTTTTAAAGATTTTATTTATTTATTTGCGAGAGAGAGAATGAGAGACAGAGAGCACAAGACGGAGGAGGGTCAGAGGGAGAAGCAGGCTCCCTGCCGAGCAGGGAGCCCGATGCGGGACTCAATCCAGGGACTCCAGGATCATGACCTGAGCTGAAGGCAGTCGCTTAACCAACTGAGCCACCCAGGCACCCCCAAGCTTATACTTTTAAATGCTGTACTATACTAGCCTGTCTGAAATGCTGCAAGCAGGTTTTAATTATTTTTGTCCTCTAATGAATGCCTCTATAATTTAAAATAATATACTTACATCACTGTTTCTTGATTCATCATCTAAGGCAATAACTGTTGATGACCTGCCATTAAAGGTGAGGATTTAGTTCATTTACGCTACTCTTGTGCTACTTCAAATTTTATATAGTTATATATTATTGATGTTATTTTCTCTATCTTTGCAATTCCAGTATACCTAAAACTCCATTTCATGTTCCATTAGCTATTAACAGTATCTCTTATTTCTCATTTTATAAAGTGAGGATATTATCACTTATACCCTTTACTTCAACTCTTTTACCTCCTTTCTGCCTTTTAACTTCTGTCAGATATCTATTTACTTTAAAATTATCAGTTGATAATAGTTATATTCTGTTTAAAGAAGGCAATATAACATTGTGGTTAAGAATGTAAACATTAGAGCCAAGCTGCCTGGTTTCAAATCCAGGCCATAGAACATCCTAGCTGTATGAACTGGCAAGTTACTCAATCTCTTTGTGCCTCACTTTCCTCAGCTGTAAAATGGGGATAATAATGGTACTTATTTCACAAGATTATTATGATGCTTAAATAATTTAATATATGTAAAACATTTAAAATAGGACTTGGTACATAATAAGTACTATATGAGTAATTTCTATTAGTGTTAAAATTTTTCTGTAATTGTAGTTAACTCTTCCATGCTTTCAATTTATTTTAAAAGTTAAAACCATTAAACAACTTTTTTTTTTTTTAAAGAGTTTATTTATTTGAGAGAGAATGAGAGAGAGCACATGAGAGGGGGGAGGGTCAGAGGGAGAAGCAGACTCCCTGCCGAGCAGGGAGCCCGATGCGGGACTCGATCCAGGGACTCCAGGATCATGACCTGAGCCGAAGGCAGTCGCTTAACCAACTGAGCCACCCAGGCGCCCCATTAAACAACTTTTAACTGTTTAACTTATTATGATTATATAATACAGAACCAAATAGTATATATTGTGATTGTATTTCTTTGTGTTCAGAGTCATCACCCTGAGGATAATGCTTCTGGGATCAAGGTAAATGGATTATTTTTTCTTCTACGTAAATTTCTCAAAATTATGTAATATTTTAATTTTCTTTATAATTGAACCTTGACTTTCTTATGTATTGTTTTTCCTTTTAGAGTTAGGACTTAACTGTTTTTTCTTCTGATTAACAAAAGAATAAGAAACCTTCATTCTGAAAATTATCTGCCTTCTCTGTCATACTGGGTTACAAAATCTACTTTCTTCTTGGTGACAGTCCTTTTAGAGCCTTTTGTCTTTCTGATCCACTTGGAATCTGTTACTCTCTAGGTTGGCTGCAGAGTTATCATTCTGGATTTTTTGTTTCTTTGCTATGATCCTGGGGTAGATCTTCTGTTTCTTAGATCCAGTGTTTTCTTTGTTTCTCACTTCATTTTACTGAATAACATTTTCAGTATCTTCAGAACATTGCCTGATAACAAATTTTATGGTTCTTAAGTGTCTGAAATTTTTTTTTTTTTGATCCTTATACTTGATGGACCTGTGGATATAGAATTTTAAATTCGAAACATTTTTCCTTCAGAACTTTAAAGACATGCCATATTGCCTTCTAGAATTTCGTGCTGTTACTGAGAAGCTTGATGCCAGTTTATTTCTTGCCTTTCTGGGAGGTTTTAAGATATTTTCCTTATACAACTTATGCTCAGAAATCTAAAGAATATGTCTAGATATTGATCTTATTTTTTTCATTTGTTAGCCATTTGTATATCTTCTTTGGAGAAATGTCTGTTCATGTCTTCTGCCCATCTCTTGACTGGATTTTTTGTTTTTTGTGTGTTGAGTTTGATAAGTTCTTTATAGATTTTTGGATACTATCCCTTTATCTGATATGTAATTTGCCAATATTTTCTCCCATTCCATAGGTTGCCTTTTAGTTTTGTTGATTGTTTCCTTTGCTGTGCAAAAGCTTTTTATCTTGATGAAGTCCCAATAGTTCATTTTTGCTTTTGTTTTCCTTGCCTCTGGAGATGTGTCTAGTAAGAAGCTGCTGTGGCCAAGGTCAAAGAGATTGCTGCCTGTGTTCTCCTCTAGGATTTTGATGGGTTCCTGTCTCATATTGATTATTTCCTCTATATTTTCTTGCTTTTCTTTCTCTGGAACTTCTCTTAGTCTGATATTGAATCTCTTAATTTATTCTCCATTTCTTGTATCATTTGTTCTTCTGTATTTTTCTCTCTTTTTGCTGTATGTTCTAGGAAATGTCCTTGTCTTTATTTTTCAGTCCTTCTTTTGAAAAATGTTTTCAGCAGTCATATTTATTTTCAAAGAACTCTGTTCCTTTAGTGTTCTTTGTTTCTATGGCATCCTGTTCATGTTTTATAGATACATTATCCTAAAATTCTGTAAAGATACTAGTTAGAATTTTTTTACATTGTCTTCTTCCTGAATATTCTTTGGGACTAATAATCTTTGAGAATGATCTCTGAAATTAGTTTCTTTTTCTTTCTTTCTTTCTTTTTTTTTTCTTCCCTGCTCCCAGTTTTCTTTATATGTTTGGAAATTCTTCAAACTTGTTTTTAAGAATAAAGAATACATTGATGATTACTGGAAGCTGATGTGAGTTTTCTCTGTTATTGAATAAATAGATATACTTCTGATAGGTTTCCTTTCTGAGTGGAAGGCTGACTGAGGGCTCTGTCTCTGTGGGTGAGTTACATCAACTGGAAAGCTTAGTTTAGGATGTATAGGCAGGGGCCTGGATGCTCTCAGTGTTCCTTCATTGCTCTTTGACTTTACTCTGGTTCTTATCACTCAGTCAATCACTAAATCTAGCTAGCTGGCCAGTATAAATCTCTGAAAAGCTTAGATAGATTTATTGGTTGTCTTTTGTTGTGTAGGAAACTTCCTAAGGTTTAGCGAAGCTTAGTGGCTTAAAACAGCAACCATTTACTTAGCTCACCATCTTGTGGATCAGGAGATTAGGCTGGGATTAACTGGATGGTTTTGGTCTCAGCCTGGCTCCCTCATGCATTTCTGTTCAGCTGTTTAACTAGATGGCTGTGTTTATGAGAGTGATGAGCTCTTGGCTGAGGCATTGGGGGCAGTTGGGCCTTGTGTCTCTCTCATCCTGCAGCAGGCTAATCTAAACTTATTCACATGACAGTTTCAGGGATCTAAGCAAGGTAGCAGAATTGCAAGGACTTCTGAAATACAGACTTAAAACTGGCTTAGAACTTACAGTGTCACTTCTGTTGGACTCTTGGCAAAACAAGTGAAAAAGCCAGCTTAGATTCAGGGAATAAGGGAATAGACTGTACCTTTTGATGGGAAGAGCTATGAAGTCATATTGCAAAGGGTCTTAATTCAAAGAGAGGTAGAGAATTATGTTCAGCCATCTTTTCTAAGGAATTGATATATTACATTATATATTTAAAAATTTACTTTTGAAAATAAAGTTTTACAGGTTCCTTTGTGTGTGTGTGTGCGTGTGTATGTGTGTGTGTGTGTGTGTGTATATGTATGTATCTATATAACCTGTATACAGTTGACCCTTGAACAATGTCGGGGTTAGAGGTGCTGACCCTGAAAAGTTGAAAATCTGCATATAACTCTTGACTCTCCCAAAACTTTACTAATAGCCTGCTGTTGACTGGAAGCCTTACTGGTAACATAAACAGTTAATTAACACCTACTTTGTATGTTATATGTATTATATATTATATTCTTATAATACAGTAAGGTAGAGAAAAGAAAATGTTATTAAGAAAATCATAAGGAAGAGAAAATACATTTACTGTGCTGTAAAAAAATTCCGCATGTAGGTGGACTTGCACAGTTGAAACCATTTTGTTTAAGGTCAGCTGTCTGTCTTTGAGAGCTCCCTCACCCTCATTCCCTGTATGCTATGCAAAGCCAAGTCCTGTCAGTTTTACTTTCTAACTACTCTGCAATTCATCCTTTTTTTTTTTTTTTTTTCCTGCTGCTACCACACTAGCATAATAATAATCTGGACATAGATTATTATCCAAGATTCTACTCATGTACCATTGCAATAATATTTTAACCAATTTTTGGGCGCCTGGGTGGCTCAGTTGGTTAAGCGACTGCCTTCGGCTCAGGTCATGATCCTGGAGTCCCTGGATCGAGTCCCGCATCGGGCTCCCTGCTCGGCAGGGAGTCTACTTCTCCCTCTCCCACTCCCCCTGCTTGTGTTCCCTCTCTCGCTGTGTCTTTCTCTGTCAAATAAATAAATAAAATCTTTAAAAAAAAAAAAATATTTTAACCAATTTTTACAATAGCATCATTCATCTACCCCTTGTAACCCCCCCTCCACCCCTACACATATCAGAAGTTAATTCTCCATACTACAACTGGGGTCTTCCTTTTATAATGCAAATCTGATCACATCCTCTTCTCTTTAAAAAGTGTCAATAACTTTTTGTGACCCTCAAGGTGAAGATCATAATTCTTACTGTAGCCTACAAGGAAATGCTATTATTGTTGAGATCTTAGAAATGTTTAAATGTGTGAGACAGTTTCTTTTTTTTTTGTCAAACGTTTATTCTGTATTTCTTTTTTTTTTATTCTTATGTTAATCCCCATACATTACATCATTAGTTTTAGATGAAGTGTTCCATGATTCATGGTTTGTGCATAACACCCAGTGCTTCATGCAGAATGTGCCCTCCTCAATACCCACCACCAGGCTAACCCATCCTCCCACCCCCCTCCCCTCCAGAACCCTGTTTGTTTTTCAGAGTCCATCGTCTCTCATGGTTCGTCTACCCCTCCGATTTCCCCCGCTTCATTCTTCCCCTCCCGCTACCTTCTTCTTCTTTTTTTTTTTCTTAACATATATTGCATTATTTGTTTCAGAGGTACAGATCTGAGATTCAACAGTCTTGCACAATTCACAGCGCTTACCAGAGCACATACCCTCCCCAATATCTATCACCCAGTCACTCCATCCCTCCCACCCCACCCCCCCACTCCAACAACACTCAGTTTGTTTCCTGCAATTAAGAATTCCTCATATCAGTGAGATCATATGATACATGTCTTTCTCTGTTTGACTTATTTCACTCAACATAATACCCTCCAGTTCCATCCACGTCGTTGCAAATGGCAAGATCTCATTCCTTTTGATGGCTGCATAATATTCCATTGTATATATATACCACATCTTCTTTATCCATTCATCTGTCGATGGACATCTTGGCTCTTTCCACAGTTTGGCTATTGTGGACATTGCTGCTATAAACATAGGGGTGCACGTACCCCTTCGGATCCCTACTTTTGTATCTTTGGGGTAAATACCCAGTAGTGCAATTGCTGGATCATATGGTAGCTCTATTTTCAACTTTTTGAGGAACCTCCATACAGTTTTCCAGAGTGGCTGCACCAGCTTGCATTCCCACCAACAGTGTAGGAGGGTTCCCCTTTCTCCGCATCCCACCAACATCTGTCTTTTCCTGACTTGTTAATTTTAGCCATTCTGACTGGTGTGAGGTGGTATCTCATTGAGGTTTTGATTTGGATTTCCCTGATGCCGAGCGATATTGAGCACTTTTTCATGTGTCTGTTGGCCATTTGGATGTCTTCTTTGGAAAAATGTCTGTTCATGTCTTCTGCCCATTTCTTGATTGGATTCTTTGTTCTTTGGGTGTTGAGTTTGATGAGTTCTTTATAGATTTTGGATACTAGCCCTTTATCTGATATGTCATTTGCAAATATCTTCTCCCATTCTGTCGGTTGTCTTTTGGTTTTGTTGACTGTTTCCTTTGCTTTGCAAAAGCTTTTTATCTTGATGAAGTCCCAATAGTTCATTTTTGCCCTTGCTTCCCTTGCCTTTGGCGATGTTTCTAGGAAGAAGTTGCTTCGGCTGAGGTCAAAGAGGTTGCTGCCTGTGTTCTCCTTTAGGATTTTGATGGACTCCTGTGTGTGAGACAGTTTCTAATATGGCATGGTTTTGAACTCATTTAAGGACTGGTGGCTCAGTTGGTTAAGCATCTGCCTTCGGCTCAGGTCATGATCCCACGGTCCTGGGATCGAGTCCCACATCAGGCTCCCTGCTTAGTGGGGAGACTGCTTCTCCCTCTCCCTCTGCTGCTACTGCCCTCTCTCCCTCTGTGTTTGTCAAATAAATAAATAAAATCTTCAAAAAAAATAAAAAAATGATACTCTTCTAAATTAATGTTTAGTTAGTGAAGGCAAACATAGATTTTACATAGGTGGATAAATTTGTAAAATTAATGGACATTTTTAATTGCTCATTATTTGTGTGTTATAGACACTGTTTTTCTGTTAATCATTTTCTTTTTTTCCCACTTTATTGAGGTACAATTGACATATAACATTGTGTAAGGTTAAGGTGTACGGTGTGATGATTTGATACAGATATATATTGTGAAAGGACTACCACAATAGGGTTAGTTAACACCTTTATCACCTCACATAATCACTGTTTTTGTGTCTGTTGGTGAGAACATTTAAGATATATTCTTTTTTTTTTAAAGATTTTATTTGAGAGAGCACGTGTGTGCGCATGAGCAGAAGGGAGGAGCAGAGGGAGAAGGAGAAGCAGATGCCCAGCCAAGCAGGGAGCCTGATGTGGGGTCAGTCCCAGGTCTCCGGGATCATGACCTGAGTTGAAGGCGGATGCTTAACCGATTTAGCCACCCAGGTGCCCCTTAAGATCTATTCTTGTAGCAGTTTTCAGATATATAATATGGTATTTTTAACTATAGTCACCATACTGTACATTAGATCAACAGAACTTATTCATCTTATAACTGAAGTTTGTACCTTTGACCAGCATCTTCCCATTTCCCCCACCTTGCAGCCCCTTATGGCACCTGCCCACCACTGTTCTGCTCTGTTTCTATTAGCTTGCCTTTTTTCAGATACCATATGTAGTGAGGTTATATAGTATTTGTCTTTCTCTGTCTGACTTATGTCATTTAGTATAATGCCCTCAAGATCCATCCATGTTGTAGTAAATGGCAGGATTTCCTTCTCATGGCTGAATAATATTCTGTTGTGTGTGTGCGCATTTGTGTGCGCATATATATATATATATATATATATATGTAATTGGATATGTATAAGTGACATACAATATTAGTTTCAGGAAGCAGTAGTGATTCGACATTTATATATGTTACTCAGTGCTCACAATAAGTGTAGTCATCATCTGTCACCCTACAACATTATTAAAATATTATTGACTATACTCCATATGCTGTACTTTTCATCTCTGTGATTTATTTTATAAATGGAAGTTTGTATCTCTTGATCTCCTTCACCTATTTGCCAATTCCCTACACCCCTCCAATCTAGCAACCCCCAGTTTGTTCTCTGTATTTATGAGTCTGTTTCTGTTTTGTTTTGTTTGTTTGCCTCCCCCCCCTTTTTTTAAGATTCCACATATAAGTGAAATCATATGGTATTTGCCTTTTTCTGTCTGACTTATTTCACTTAGTGTAATACCCTCTAGGTCCATCCATGTTGTCACAAATGGCAAGATGTCATTCTTTTTTTTATGTTGAGTAATATTCCATTGTATATGTATGTTTACCCCATCTTCTTTATCCATTCATCTTTTGATGGACACTTAGGTTGCTTCCATATTTTTACTGTTGTAAACAATGCCACAGTAAACATAGGTGTGTATATATCTTTTCAAATGAATGTTTTTGTTTTCTTTAGATAAACAGAAGTGGAGTTGCTAGATTGTATGATATTTCTGTTTTTAATTTTTTGAGGAACTTCCATACCGTTTTCCAGGGTGGCCACACCAGTTTACGTTATCACAAAGAGTGTACAAGTCTTCCCTTTTCTCCACATCCTTGCCAAAATTTTTGTCTTTTTGTTACTAGCCATTCTAACAGGTGTGAGGTGTTAGTTATCTCATTGTGGTTTTGATTTGCATTTCCCTGATGATTAGTGATGTTGAGCATCTCTTCATATACCTGTTGGCCATTTGTTATGTCTTCTTTGGAAAAATTTCTCTTAAGGTCCTCTGCCCATTTTTTAAATTGGATTATTTTTTGCTATTGTATGAGTTCCTTGTGTGTATATTTTAATAGTAACCCATTACCAATATGTGGTTTGCAGATATTTTCTTGCATTCTGTAGGTTGCCTTTTTATTTTGTTGATTGTTTCTTTTGCTGTGCAGAAATTTTTAGTTTGAAGTTGTCCCACTTACTTATTTTTCTTTTTTTGCTTATACTTTTGGTGTGATATAAAATCATTTCCAAAACCAATATCAAGGAACTTTTCCCCTATGTTTTCTTCTAGGGGTTGTGTATTTTCCCTTTTCTTGTTTCTTTATTGTTAGACCACTTGCCTCCAAAATGGGTATTGCAGTTCTGTGAGGTGTCTTAGGAAGATTTTGCAGAAAATAGATTTTTTTTTGAGAATCTTTAGGCTGGGTGATGGAGAGTGTGCTTTGTAGTAGGTGTCTAATGCTGTAGTTTGCAATGTTCTCCTTTTTCTCCCAACCTCCTCCTACCCAGACCACTAGCCAAACACAATTGCTTTTATTTTTCTGCTTGTCTGTCCTTTTGTCAATAACCAAAATATATTTGTTCACTCCTGAGAACAGATTATGCAAGATTCTAATCATCTAGTCCAAATGGTAACTATTGTAGCTCTGTTGCAGCTAGAAGACCTTCAAAAGGTTTTTAGCTGAACAAAGGAAAAATATCTTCGTTTATTTTCTTTTGGATAGAATGGGGAACTTTTTGCTTATTTATTTTGGAGTGGAATGTGAGTCCTTTTAGGTGTATTAGGATTTTTCCAGGGACAATTTTGGGGTAAAGAAACTACTGCGTACATCAAAAGAATATAAGGATTTGTGCTGCCCAGCAGTCTACAAGATTTTATCCAAAGATTTCCATTTTAAAAAGGCTGTTAAATAGAACTACTACATAAATAATTAAAAGATAATTTAATGTAAATTTCAGAGGACACTAATGCAGTAAGTTGGTAAGTGGGACTTTCCTGTTCCCTCTGATTTGGGGCTGAGGTCTTAGAGCTGAGAAGAGAATATATTAGTGCCTGGAAATTCTAAAGAGGGATACTGCTCTGTTTGTGTAGAACTTGTTATGGTTATGGTCTCTGCCATGGAAGCAGTTCTAGGCAGTTCCTGGTATATGGTGGCTCTGTGCAGTTCATATAACTGCCAACTCATTTACAGCTGCTTGGTGATTGTTGGATCCAGTGTTCCTCACTGCAGCTGTAGCCAGGTCAGGAGCCTACGAGATGCAGCCATGAAGGCACTGCCCTCATAGGGGCCCTGACCTAGTTGCTGGTCCATGAGATTCTTTCTTTCTTTTTTTTTTTTCATATTTTTATTTAAATTCTAGTTAGTTAACATATAGTGTAATATTGGTTTTAGGAGTAGAATTTAGTGATTCATCACTTACATGTAATACCCAGTGCGCAACACAACAAGTGCCCTCATGCATTTAGCCCATCCCCCCTCCCACCTCCCCTCCAGTAACCCTCGGTTTGTTCTCTGTAATTAAGTCTTTTTTTTTTTTTTTGAATATTTTATTTATTTATTTGACAGAGACACAGCGAGAGAGGGAACACAAGCAGGGGGAGTGCGAGAGGGAGGAGGAGGCTTCCCGCGGAGCAGGGAGCCCGATGCGGGGCTCGATCCCAGGACCCTGGGATCATGACCCGAGCTGAAGGCAGGCGCTTAACGATTGAGCCACCCAGGTGCCCCTGTAATTAAGAGTCTCTTATGGTTTGCTTCCCTCTCTTTTTTAATTCCCTTCCCCTATGTTCATCTGTTTTGTTCCTAAATTCCTCATAGAAATGAAATCATATGGTATTTGTCTTTTTCTGACTGACTTACTTTGCTTAGTATAATACTCTCTAACTTCATCCACACCGTTGCAAATGGCAGGATTTCATTCTTTTGGATGGCTAAGTAATATTCCATTATATATGTATATACACATACACACACACATATATATAGAGAGAGAGAGCACGTCTTCTTTATCAGTTCATCAGTTGATGGACATTTGGACTCTTTCCATAATTTGGCTATTGTTGTTAATGCTGCTATAAACATCAGGGTGCATGTGCCCATTCAAATCCATAGTTTTGTATCCTTTGGGTAAATATCTAGTAGTACAGTTGCTGGGTCCTAAGATAATTCTATGTTTAACTTTTAGAGGAACCTCCAAACTGTTCTCCAGAGTGGCTGCACCCATTTGCATTCCTACCAACAGTGTAAGAGGGTTCCCCTTTCTCTGTATCCTCGCCAACACCTGTTGTTTCCTGTGTTGTTAATTTTAGCCATTCTAACAGGTGTGAGGTGGTATCTCATTGTGGTTTTGATTTTTATTTCCCTGATGATGAGTGATGTTGAGAGCATTTTTTCATGTGTCTGTTAGCCATCTGGATGTCTTCTTTGGAGATGTCTTCTGCCCATTTCTTAACTGGATTATTTGTTTTCTGGGTGTTGAGTTTGATAAGTTCATTATAGATTTTAGATACTAACGTTTATCAGATATTTGCACTTGCAAATATTTTCTCCCATTCCATAGGCTGCCTTTTAGTTCTAGTAAGAAGTTGATTTGGCTGAGTCAAAGAAGTTGTTGCCTGTGTTCTCCTCTAGGATTTTAATGGCTCCCTGTCTCACATTTAGGTCTTTCATCCATTTTTTTAAAGATTTTATTGGGCACCTGGGTGGCTCAGTTGGTTAAGCGACTGCCTTCGGCTCAGGTCATGATCCTGGAGTCCCTGGATGGAGTCCTGCATCGGGCTCCCTGCTCAGCAGGGAGCCTGCTTCTCTCTCTGACCCTCCCCCCTCTCATGTGCTCTCTCTCTCTCTCATTCTCTCTGTCTCAAATAAATAAATAAAATCTTTAAAAAAAAAAAAAAGATTTTATTTTTTTTGTCAGAGGTAGAGAGCACAAGCAGGGGGAGTGGCAGGCAGAGAGAAGCAGTCTCCCCACGAGCAAGGAGCCTGATGTGGGACTTGATTCCAGGACCCTGGGATTGTGACCTGAGCCAAAGGCAGACACTTAACCAACTGAGCCACCCAGGCATCCGGTCTTTCTTCTATTTTGAATTTATTTTTGTGTATTGTGTAAGAAAGTGGTCTAGATTCATTCTTCTGCATGTTGCTGTCCATTTTTCTCAAAACCATTTGTTGAAGAGACTGTCTTTTTTCCATTGGATATTCTTTCCTGCTTTGTGGAAGATGAGTTGGCCATATAGTTGTGGGTCCATTTCTCGGTTCTCTCTTCTGTTCATTGATCTATGTGTCTGTGTTTGTGCCAGTACCATACTGTCTTGATTACTACAGCTTTGTAATAGAGCTTGAAGTCCGGAATTGTGATGCCTCCAGTTTTGTTTTTCAAGATTGCTTTGGCTATTCAGGGTCTTTTGTGGTTCTATATAAATTTTAGGATTGTTTGTCCTAGCTCTGAGAAAAATGCTGGTGGTATTTTGATAGGGATTGCATTAAAGGTTTGATTGCTTTGGGTAGTTTAGAAATTTTAACAATGTTTGTTCTGGGGCGCTTGGGTGGCTCAGTCATTAAGTGTCTGCCTTCGGCTCAGGTTGTGGTCCCAGGGTCCTGGGATCAAGTCCTGCATCAGGCTCCCTGCTCAGCAGGAAGCCTGCTTCTCCCTCTCTCACTCCCCTTGCTTGTGTTCCTTCTCTCGCTGTGTCTATCTCTGTCAAATAAGTAAATAAAATCTTAAAAACAAAACAAAACAATGTTTGTTCTTTCAGTCCATGAACGTGGAATTATTTCCCATTTTTTTGTGTCCAATTTCTTTCATAAGCGTTCTATAGTTTTCAGAGTACAAATCTTTTACCTCTCTAGTTAGGTTTATTTCTAGGTATCTTACTGTTTTTTGGTGAAATTGTAAATGGGATTGATTCCTTGATTTCATTTTCTGCTGCTTCATTAATGGTGTATAGAAATGCAACAGATTTCTGTACATCGATTTTATATCCTGTGACTCTGCTAAATTCGTGTATCAGTTCTATCAATTTTTTGGTGGAATCTTCTGGATTTTCTATATAGAGTATCATGTCATCTGTGAATAGTGAAAGTTTGACTTCTTGCTGATTCGGATGCCTTTTATTGTTATCTGATTGCTGAGGCTAGGACTTCTAGTATATGTTAAATAGTAATGGTGAGAGTGGACATCCCTGTCTTGTTCCTGACCATAGAGGAAAAACTCTCAGGTTTGCCCCCGTTGAGGGTGATGTTAGCTGTGGAGCTGTGGGTCTTTCGTATATGGCCTTTATGATGTTGAGCTATGTACTCTATCTCTACTTTGTTGAGGGTGATTTTTTTTTTTTTTGTAACAGAAGTACATCAATAAGGCTGTTGGTTACAGGAGCAGAAATCAGAAAAACACAGATAAATAACTGAGTCATATCTGTATTGAAACAGTAAAATAGAGATCTAGCAACTTCTGCGAGAGCTGCCTGAATCCAGATCTTAAAAAAAAAAGAAATTTTTTTTATCTGATTAGATTCTATGTAAGTTTTGTACAAGCTTGTTTTTAAGTATAAGTGAGGTTTAGGTTATGGGGAGTAGTGCTCTGGTTTGTCAGTTTAACGTGAGACAATTTTTCCTGCTTCCATTCTCTATACATATCTACTTGAAATCCTTATCTTGGTGGCTACAGTTGTTGCACCAGTGATTCTATTTGAAGTTTCCAGTATAATTCTTGTCCACTTGAGCTATAAGAACTGACAGGATCTTCTGTTGCTATCATGACTCCTTTAGGCACAGGGAGTGCAGTTAGTTTTTGTATCTGTCTGGAAAGGAAGGCTCACTAAGATAGTGTTTATTTTATAGAGTAATAATCTTTTCTTAAATGTTGTTCTCACTTCTATTCCAAAAAGTGCCACTGCCAAATAAAAACTTCACTTTTAAGAGGAAACATGTACTAGACAGCCAGGATTTAGTGTAAGGTTCATGCTGTTGGCTTCTGGTGGCTTTGAAGTAAGCTATTAATGTGTGGTTATGAAAAAAATAAAATAGCACAGAGTTCCTATTAAAAAAAAAGAAATCTAATAGGTTAAAGAGAGATTCATGTGCATACATGGAGAGACAGAGGGAGAGAGAAATACCACCTTCTTTTCCAGGTTTATGCTTTTCATCATGAACCTGAGAGAATAATCCAGTCTGTATAAATAACTGTAGGCCTCACTGAGTTTCTGTTGACTTTTTGGAGAGAAGTTGTATTGAAATTCTCATAGTCACTACTACCTCTGCCTATTAAGTAGATAGTGGGAGCAGCCTTCTTTCTCTCTAAGCAAAAGGTGGGTGTTTGAATTAGAGATACAGAATGCATAGGGAACTCCAGCCTGACCTTGTGGCTGTTCAGCTGAAGACATTTCTTGCTTTTCTTCCTGGTAGCTTTTCTATCAGGTACCACTAAAGTGGTATCTTTTGACAACCTCTCTCCATGACAGCACTTCCTGGCATTCTTTCTTATAACTTAGGGGCCTTTCTTTAGCAGCTGCAGTTCTTCACAGTTCCCAATAGTTCCCAGTAGCAGCTACTCCGCATGGTGTAGCTTCTGGTAGTATTAGAGCTGATTTGATTCCAGGCCTCTTGCTTACTCCTATAAAAACATTGTCTGTTCCCAGCCTTCCTTTTTAGCCTCACCTCTTACTAGTTCTTTCCTTTCTGTTCTCTTTCCTCAATGGACTTATTTATATCAATACACTTGCAGTTTTTTTGTATATGATCCCCTGTTTGATATTACTTCTCCTCTTCATGTCAGCACCCAACTTTGGCTGAGGGTTACTTTTTCTGTGATTTCCCAGATGGAATTAACCACTAATCCTTTGTGCCCCTCATATATACACTGACATCTGTTATAAGCGTCTATAATTTTTTGTTGTTGTTTATATCTCCTTTGAGTGGAGCAGAAAGCCCTGCCCAAATTGCAGATTCTTGAGCAAAATAAATAATATTCTTTTAAACCCCTAAATTTTGGGGTAATTCATTATGCAGTTATAGAAACTGAAATAATTCTGGTATTTGGAAGTGGGGTGCCATGTAACAGAAACCTAAAAATATAGCAGTAGCTGAAACCAAACTAGGACTAGACAGTGGGCGGAAGATGGGAGGGTTTTGAAAAGATTGTTGGTGGAAACCTGATAGCCCTTGAGGAAGTCAGTGAAGGCTTAAAGGAAAGTGAAAAAATATAATTTGAAGTTAGTGAAAAGATCCTTGATATGTAATAGCAGAAAGTTCAGCAACATTGTCACCTATGGTAATGTGGAAAATAGGAAATGATTTGCATGATGGCAATGAATTGCATGATAAAGGTATTTCCAGGGGGTATTTTCTGGCTGTTTCTTGCTGCTTATAGTAAAATATGATAGAAGAGAGTATTATGGTATGAATGGTTGTGTCCTCCAAAATTCTTAGGTTAAATCTTAATGCCCATGTGATGATATTAGCAGTTGGGGCCTTTGGGGAGGTGCTTAGGGTCATGAGGCTGGAGCCCTCATAAATGGGAGTAGTGCTTTTATAAAAGAGACCCCACAAAGCTGACAAGCCCCTTCCACCATGAGAGAATACAGTGACAGTTTGGCAGTTTGCAATGTAAGAGAGGGTCTTCACCAGAACCCAACCATTTTGGCACCCTGATCTTGGGCTTCTATCTAGCCTCTGGAACTGTGAGAAATAAATTTTCGTTGTTTATAAGCCACTCTGGCATTTTGTTAAAGTAGTCTGATTGGAGTAAGAAAGATAAACTAAGGAGAGAATTGTTAAATATAAAGGAACCAGAACTTACTGAGTTCAAAAATAAAACTCTCTTTTCTAGTTTCTCCAGATGGCAGACAATTCTCAAATTAAGAAAAGTCTAATGGAAAAAAAAAAAAAACTTAAAAAGAAAAAAAGAAAAAAGAAAAGTCTAATGAAAAGAGATCAAATCTAGAGTATTGTCAGAAAGAGATCAAATCTAGAGTATTGTCATTTAACAATGAAGCCAAGGGGATGATTATAAAACTCTTTTTTGAGGCCTTAGGAAACTTAATGTCATGCTTCACAAAGACAGTATTCTCTTTAAGGACCTGAGGACCTGCAGTGCTTCATAGATCTTCTTTATTAAACAAAAGGTTCTCTAAGAATTTTAAGAGCACTGTCCCTCAGGACCTTATAGGAAGCTCAAGGAGTTATTTTGAAATTTATGGGTGTGGCTTTTGTCTAATGGAGTGGATTATGAATTGATTCATAAGAAATCCATACAGTTTAAAAAAAAAAAAAAGACTTTTTAGAGCAGTTTTAGGTTCAGAACAAAATCGAGCAGAAAGCACAGAGTTCCCATATTCTTTGTCCCTCTCATACACTGGTATGGTACATTTGTTAAAATCAGTGAGCCTGCATTGACACATCTTTATCACTCCTGGCCCATAGTTTACAATAGGATTCACTCTTGGTGTATGTTCTGTGGGCTTGGACAAGTGTATAATGACATATATCCACCATTACAGTATCATACAGAATATTCTTACTGCCCTAAAAATCTTCTAAGCTCTGCTTATTCATCCAGTCCTCCCCCCAGCCCCTGACAAACTAATCTTTACTCTTTGCATAGTTTTGCCTTTTTTAGAGGGTCATACAGTTGTAGTCATACAGTATTAATAGCCTTGTCAGATTGGCTTCTTTCACTTAGTAATAATATGCATTTAAAGCTCTTCCCTGTCTTTCCATGGTTTGATAGCTCATTTCTTTTAAACACTGAGTAATACTCTATTGTCTGCATGGTTTATCCATTCACCTACTGAAGGACCTCTTGGTTGTTCCCAGGGTGGTTTTTGTGTGGATATAAATTTTCAAGCCTTTTAGGTTAATACCAAGGAGTGTGATGGCTGTATTGTATTATAAGAGTATGTTTAGTTTTGTAAGAAACTGCCAAATTGTCTTCCAAAGTTTCTGTACCATTTTCCATTTCCACCAGCAATGAATGAGATGTCCTGTTACTTCATATCCTCACCAGCATTCAGTGTTGTTAGTTTTCTGGATTTTGGCCATTCTAGTAGGTGCAGAGTAGGTGCATTTTCCTAGTAACATATGATGTTTAGCATCTTTTTATATGCTTATTTGCCATCTGTATATCTTCTTTGGTAGGTCTTTATGCAGATCTTTTGCCCAGTTTTTAATCTGGTTGTTCATTGTCTTACTGTTGAGTTTTAAGAATTCTTTGTGTATTTTAGGTAATAGTCCTTTATCAGATGAGTCTTTGCAAATATTTTCTCTGAGTCTGTGGCTTGTTTTCTTTTTCTTTTTTTTTTTTTTTTAAAGATTTTATTTATTTGACAGAGAGAGACACAGCGAGAGAGGGAACACAAGCAGGGGGACTGGGAGAGGGAGAAGCAGGCCTCTCGCTGAGCAGGGAGCCCGATGTGGGGCTCAATCCCAGGACCCTGGGATCACGACCTGAGCTGAAGGCAGACGCTTAACGACTGAGCCACCCAGGCGCCCCTGTGGCTTGTTTTCTCATTCTCATGATCCACGTAGTTTTTAAAAGGATTATATCAATTTAGACTGAAAGGCACAGAGACAATACAAAATGAAAAAAAGGCCTTTGGATCTCAAAGTTGTACAATCAAGAAGCATGCCAAGAACATAGCTAATTACCATGACACCTACAGCCCAGAATGGGGAGACATGAGTCACATGGTTCATTCCTTAGTTGAGGAACTAGCAGCATATGCCCAGCTGGGTCTTAAACTTTTAATGGACCTATGCCTGTTCCATTATTGTGTATTCACGTTTGTGGAGGAAGATAACTTATCTTTTTTGTTTATAGTTCTTCAGATCAAGAGGAACTGTACTCAAGGGGCTATATTTAAGGAACTGTACCCAAGAAGTTAATCCATACCTGGACCTCAAGCCTGAGCCTGATAGTTGTGGGTATTGGGGGAGGGAACAAGTATATATATTTTTGCATGTGGAGGGATGTGAACTGCTGTGACCAGAAGGTGGACTGTAGCATATAGTATTTTTCAAAATTGGTTTCAACAATATTTGTAGTCGTACATGTTCTTCTAGAACCATGCCACTTAGAAACTGAGTTTATTTCCTCTCCTCTTGAACCTGGGCTGGCCTTTGAACTGATTAATGGAATGTGGAGGAGCTGATACTGTATGACTGATAAGGCTAGGTCATAAAAGGTGGTACTGTTTCTGGCTGGCTCTCTCCGGAGACGAACCATGAGAGACTATGGACTCTGAGAAACAAACTGAGGGTTCTAGAGAGGAGGGGGGTGGGGGGATGGGTTAGCCTGGTGATGGGGATTAAAGAGGGCACGTTCTGCATGGAGCACTAGATGTTATACGCAAACAACGAATCATGGAACACTACATCAAAAACTAATGACGTAATGTATGGTGATTAACATAAAATAATAATAATAAAAAAAAATGCTTACCTTTGGAACCTAGCCACCATAGTGTAAGGAAGCCTAGGCCACATACAGAAGCTAGCTATGTGAAACCAGCCAAGGTTTCATCTGACTGCATCAGCCACCGGATGTGTTAGTGAATGAGCCTTTATTTAATTTCAGTCCCCAGCCTTTGAACCACCCCAGTTGATACTAAGTGGAGCAGAGACAAACTATCTTCTCTGAGGCCTGTTTATTTTATTTTATTTTTTTTAAAGATTTTATTTATTTATTTGACAGAGAGAGACACAGCGAGAGAGGGAACACAAGCAGGGGGAATGGGAGAGGGAGAAGCAGGCTTCCCGCGGAGCAGAGAGCCCGACGTGGGGCTCGATCCCAGGACCCTGGGATCATGACCTGAGCCGAAGGCAGAAGCTTAACGACTGAGCCACCCAGGCGCCCCTGAGGCCTGTTTAAATTGCAGATTCATGAGCAAAGTAAGTGGTGTCTTGGTCAGTAAGTATTAGGGTTATTTATTTTTTTTCATATAGCCATAGTAACTGAAATAATTAGGAGGGTATATAGTTTCAGAGTTTGTTTTTTAATTAAGTTTTGGTAATAAGGTTTTGCTGGTTTCATGAAATGAATTGGGAAACATTTCATCTTTTATTTGGTATGGAATAATTTAAATAACATTGTAATTATTCCTTAATTGTTAGAACTCAGATTTAAAGGTTTTTTGGCTGTGTTATTTAAAATAATAGGGGAAGGGAGGGAAAAATGAAACAAGACGAAACCAGAGGGGGAGACAAACCATAAGAGACTCTTAATCTCAGGAAACAAACTGAGGGTTGCTGGAGTGGAGGGGGTGTGGGAGGGATGGGGTGGCTGGTTGATAGACATTGGGGAGAGTATGTGTTGTCACGCTCAGGGTGTTGTGTAAGACTAATGAATCACAGACCTATGCCCCTGAAACAAATAATACAGTGTATGTTAATTTAAAAAATTAAAAAAAATAGCTCTTAAAATGGTGTTAAAGGGATCCCTGTTTCTAAAAAAAAAAAAACAATAATAATAATAATAATAATAGTCACCTGGGTGGCTCAGTCAGTTTACCGTTGGACTCTTGATTTTGGCTCAGGTCATGGGATTGAGCCCCCACATCAGGCTCTGTGCTCAGCGTGGAGTCTGCTTGTCCCTCTGCCTCTGCTCTTCCCACAGCTTGGGCGTGTGCTGCACCTGTCTCTTTCTCTCTCTCAAATAAATAAAATCTTTATAAATTAATTAATTAAAAAAATAATGGTCACCTTTCCAGTCTCTTCATTGGTAATTAGTCAGTTTGGCTTTTCTACTTAGTTTAATTTGGGCTATTTGTTATTTTCTGGGAAATCATACATTTCTTCTATTCCCAGTCTTGCTAATATTTGTTTTGCTTTATATCTTTAGGCAGTTAAAAAAAAGTCTTTTGGAATTATCAGTTCTTCTACTTTTTCTCTGTATCACCAATTATATCTGTTATTTTTATTCATTCACTCTTTATATTTTCTTTTGGTTAATTTTGTGCCTTTTTTTTTAAACCTTAAGATAAATGTAACATACCTGCAGTTGTAGTCATTTGTCTTCATAATGAAAGGGTTTAGGGAAACAGTTTTTATCTAAGTATGGCTTTTGCTGTGTTCTGTACATTTTTATGTACTTATTTTTTCATTAATTTCTAGGGAGTTTGTGATTTTTCCTCTTTGATCAACAGTTAATTTTCAAGTCTTAAGATGTTTCAAACCATTTAAAAATTATTTCTAGTATTATTGAATTATGATCAGTGACTATGGCCTGTAATATACTTACTTTAAATATTTGTTATAGTTTGCTTTATGGAAATTTTTATAAAACTATGAACAAATTAAAATGTAAATTCTCTCAATGAGTGAAGTAAGATTGCATATTGTTTTAGTTTAGACTGCTATAAGAAAGGCAGCCTCACCCTTTGAAACCATTCTGTCCCCTGAGTTCTTGCACTCTGGGCCTGTGATGGCAGTGGGAGCTCTGATGATTTCTGATTTACCCTGATGGTGGGTGGTGGTGGTAGTCTTTCCTTGTCTTAAAGAACAGCATCTGGCTTCTCTTGAGATGGATGTTTTAGGTCTGTGGTTTAGGTATTAATCTCCTTATCAAATGGTCACTTTGCTATACCTTTAGTATCCTCTTCCAAAAATACGTTTTCATTTTTTGCAGTATGGATAGGCTGAAAATTTTCCAAATCTTTAAGTTCTAGTTCCTTTTTTTTTTGCTTAATTAATAATTCTGTCTTCCAATCATTTCTCTCTTCTCACATTTTACTGTAAGTGGTCAGGACGAACCAGGTCACTCCTTCAATACTTTGCTTAGAGATCTCCTCAGCTAAATATCCAGTTCCATTGCTTGCAAGTTCTGCCTTCCACAAAACACTAAAACATGAACACAGTTCAGCCAAGTTCTTTGTCACTTTATAATAAGGATCATCTTTTCTTCAGTTTCCAATAACATATTCCTCATTTCCATCTGAAACCTAATCATAGTGGGCTTTGTGGTCCATATTTTTATCAGCATTCCATTCAGGATTATTTAAGTATTTTCTAAGATGATTGGGGTTTTCTCTCTGGCTCTCCTCTTTTCTTTCTGGGTCCTCACTAGAATTACCCTTTAATGCTCATATTTTGAGCATGCACCTCTAAACCTTTTCAGCCACTACCCATTATCCAGTACCAAAGCCACTTCCACATTTTTAGGCATTTGTTACAGCAGCACCCCACTCTTGGTTCCAAAATCTGTCATAGTCAAGGTTCTCCAGAGAAACAGAGAATTCCCACGATCTGTTGTCTGAAGCTGGAGGCCCTAGAAAGCCAGTGGAGTAATCCATTCCAAATTTGAAGGCCTGAGAACCAGAGGAGCCAGTGGTATAAATCCCAGTCCAGGGTCAGGAGATGAGATAAGAGGTCTCAGCTCAAATGATGAAGCAGGAAAAAAGGAGCAAATTCCTCCTTCCTCCATCTTTTATTCTGTTTACACCCTCAACAGATTGGATGAAATCCATCCACACTGAGAAAGGCAATCCACTGAGTCCACCAATTCAAATGCTAATCTCTGGAAACAGCTCTCACAGATACACTCCGAAATAATGTTTAATATGGGCACTCCATGGCCACTCAAGTAGATGAATTTAAGGAAGAATTACCCTGGAGATATGCCTGAATTAGTGGGTTGGAAAAATCAAGAGGAAGAAATATCTAAAAACTAAGAATAAATACATACCAAAAAAAAAAAAAAATGAATTAGGACAAAGACATTGACTTAAAAACTCAATTTTCATACACCGTTTCTATGGAAATTACTGGAACTTGTGCATTATCAAAGTAATGATGTAAGCCAAGGGAGAAGAAAACAAAATTTAAGAAATAGGATCTAACAGAAAAGAGAGGCAAAGGAATTTACTGAGTGTTGGTGAAGAGAGATACCAAATGACAGCTGTGCAGCAGGCCTGAAAATAAACCAATTTAGACTGAAACAGGTCAGAAAACCCAAGGAGAGACTTCTTTAAGAAGATGAAATTAGTAAAATACCTAATGGGTTTGCATGTATTGAGAAAAGATTTACATAAGTTTTAGAGAACATGGGGGATTTGAAATCTGTGGGGCCTGATGTTTTCTATAAAAAGTCTTGTAAAGTTTTAAATGATGCACATGTGTAACTCTGTTAAAAATAAAATCCCCAAAAACCTAAATTAAAAGGAAATAATGAGAGAAGACAGACTTCATAGATCCAAGAAATATAATATTAGGAGTTCCACAAAAACTAAAAAACTAAAAAAAAAAAAAAAAAAAAAGAGAAAATAGACCTTGTATCAGAAGAAAGACCTAAGTTTGTATCTTGAAGGGTACCCCATTCCCTCACCCCAACCTGAGTTTTAATTAGGGCTAATGAGAAAAACTGATATGATATGCCTATAAAATTTTCAAACTCCAAGGTTAATGATAAAATCTTACTGGATTCTAGATTAAAAAAAACCATGTTACTTGCAAAGGAAAAAAATTCAGACTGAGATTGAGTTTCCTGTATGCAGCTTTGGAGACTAGAAGCTGATAGGATAATATGAATGGAATAGTGAGAGAATTATACCCCGTGAGTCCTATAGTAGGCTAAACTGTCAGTTACTTGTCAGGGAGAAAGATTTTTACAGATGTGCAAGGTTCAGAGATTAGCGAAGTCTTGAGGAAATACTCTAACAAAAGTGAATAGTAACTGTAGGATATGAGAAGATAAAAAAGAGAGGAAATAGTGGTAAGCAATAAAGTTGACAGTATGTACATGGTTCAGTCTCATTGAATAATGACAAATGGAAAATGCTTACTGTTAAGTTCTAAAGAAGCATTCG
Organism: Mirounga leonina; assembly: GCF_011800145.1. NCBI lineage: Eukaryota > Metazoa > Chordata > Mammalia > Carnivora > Phocidae > Mirounga > Mirounga leonina. Next base: position 56,870,252 of record NW_023270825.1, on the reverse strand, counting down.
GATTTCTCCAGCTTTCAATGTGAAGATTTTTCAAATAGAGATTTGAAAGGCTTTAAACTAGATTCACCAATTTCTCTTACAGTCTTTCTCTTCTAATTCAGGAATACTACTACTTTAGAAATGACTAATTCCAGGGCAGGAAAAGTAGAAGGTGAGCCTGCATTGTTTTAACATGCCAGGAAGCAAGGAGTTGCTCAAAGATGAATGGGAACATGTCGAAAGGACAGAGAGTGCATGCAGAAGATCTACTGGGGAGTACTTTGGGAAGAATTCACACCCATAAGGGAGTGGATAAGGCAGGATTGGAAGAGAGAGAGAAGTTGAACTGTGATGCAGTTCATCTTCTAAATGTGGAACTCTGGACCTGAGATGGCTCTTCAGAGTTCTTCTGAATTGAGGCAAGGGGGCTGACTCTTGTACCTCTCATGGTCCATTTATTTGATGTGGGCTTCCTCTGGAAAGGGGCGTACCCTCGGGTGAGGAAGCTCCCTTCCATCGAGGACAGTTGCTGGGGAGATGCCAGTTGTGAGCTGCTGCATACGGTATTTTCATACCTGGGGAAGAGTGCCTCGGTCCTGAAGAAAGTCCTGGATAGTGCATCCTAACAGTTTCCATTATCGTCTGTTTGCTTCATATGATAAGTTTATCCCATCTGGGAATAGCTCCTCTAGGATTATGGTTGATCTCTTTCTGGAAATAGGAGTGGTAGGTAAGTAGGACTTAGCTCCTTAACTCCAGTTTTTCTTGATACCGCTGGTCTTGGGGCCACAACTAATAATTCATTATATCCTTTTGATACCAATTCTAGATTTCCCCTTACCTTTGGCTTACACCTCTGCTGGCCTAGGCAGATTACCTGAGGTTATTGAGTCCCTTATATCTGAGAGGTTCTGAGGCCTAGTCATCATGCTAACCATAGTCTCCAGACTGTGGCTGTTGTATTTGTCCATTTGTTGTCAAAATTAGGCAAGGAGTATGAAGAGACACCTTTCATATATATTCTTCTTATGACAAACGTGTTTATCATCTGGGTGATAAAAATATATTTCCCTGGCTGATAAAAATATAGAAGTCCTATCTCTTCCTGATGACTAAAGTCAGTTACTCCTCCCAGATTGGTGACTTCTTTCCTTGCCCTCTGGTCTCTTGGCCCAAGGTGATTGAAGTGACCAGGTGGCAGTTGTAACTTAAAGTTTAATGGGCTGTGTGTGTCCCTTGGTAAGAACATGAACAGGATCTGTAGGTTCATAGAACCTAGCATTGCTGGGAAGGGACATATACCTTGCCAAATGGGTCACTGGGAATGATGGCAAATGAGGCCATTCCTACTTTCCCCCTCTTTGTTTCATGGCTGTATGTATTTTACTTATTACAGATGCAGCAGCATATATAATGGTTATTGATTTAGAGTTTAACTGCATCTTGGAGGAGGGTGGATACTATCCACATGGTATCTCCAAAGGAGTGCTTCAGTCATGCCTTTAGAATGCTCTTCCATTGCTCATAGGCCGGCAGCTTCTGAATGTTGCAGTATGTGATAGGACTGGTGGATCCCATGGTCTTTGCTTATATCCTTTGCTATAAAGAGGGTCCCTTGGTCTGAAGTAATGTTACATAGGATATAGTTAAAGTGGACCTGAAATGTTAGCTCTCCGGAAGTGGTGCTAAGGCAAATCCATACTACTAATATGTGTTGATTCTTGTCAGGTGAATCACTTCCTTCCAGAGTGAAAAGGGTTCAATGTAATCAGTTTGTACTAAGTATCTGGTTGATCTCTTTGAGGCAGTGTGCCATATTAGGGGCTCAGCTTTGGTCTCTGTTACTGGCATGTTGGATAATCTGCAGTAATAATTGGCTAGATCAGCCTTGGTGAGAAGGAACCCATACTGTCGGAGCCTGCCACCATGGCTACTTTGTCCATTAAACCAGCACTAAGGTGACAGTGGCAGAAGCTACATGATTTTGGTGGTTAGTATTCTGTATACTTGGTTGTTTCGTGCCTCTTTTTTGGTAGGTGTTCTCTAGTGTAGTATTAATATGTGACATAAAGATCCTCATACTTTGTGTCCACTCCCACACGCCAGTCTTCATACCCTGTCCCCAGGAAAACCAGTTAAGAGACTTTGTAATATTTTAGATGAGAGTTAAAGAAGTCCTGAGTTAGCAGAGTGCCAGTGAATATATAAATAAGCATATCTGAGCAGTGTTTCAGGTTAGGTTTGTGACAGTTTGGAGACTTCAGAGTTTTCAATCTGATTAGGAGGATCAGGAATCCATTTTAATGATGGGAGGGATTTAGGAAGAAGTTGGTCTGTAGGTGGGAGAGATACATTTTGTTTTGGACCACCAGACTATAAAGATCCTGGTCTGGAACTCACGCAGGAGGTCAGAATTAGAAACAAACATGTAGCCATGTCATAAGTCTCCATAGCCATTTCAAAACTCAACTGCAGGGAGGAGTTTATGTGCTATCACTGCTCTAATATACCATTTACAGTCCTCAACCAGCTGCTTACTGGGAGAATGGGAGTATGAGGGAGCAAATTAAACAACAGCAGCAAAAAATACAAGGAAATTGTTTAAATCAGGTTTAAAACTTAGGCTTATGTAAGAATTTTAAAATTTCCTTTCAACAATGCTTATGTCTTAATATAACTGCTTGGGGTCTCAGTTAGCCTGTCACTTTAAGATGGCATCTTGGTATGTGATGGAGGGGTGACTTCTATGATCTTATTGCTTGAAGCAGTCAGGATTCTCAATTCACATATTGTCTCAAGGCTCCCAGTGTTGCCGTGGCGATGTCCTTTGTTGGTTGCTGCTCTCCCTGTCAACACTTGGGACTCCTCTCCTGCAGTTTTGTCAGAGCCTAGTAATGTTTCTTGGCTGACATGGCCTCTAGTGTTAGAGAGCTGGCCAGAAGTTAGAGTCAGCTCAGCTTAAGTGGACTCACTTTGAGCTGTGATCCTCTCCCATACTCAGAAACCTCAACTGGCAAGCTCCCTAGCTAGATGTTCTGGGGCTGATCTATGCCAACCTTTGGAACTAAACTGAGAGGCTTTTTCTGACAGGCTTAGAAATGTATTTTGATACTTTCTTACTCATTTGCTTTTTAATTTGTTCGGTATCTGTCACTACCCACCCTTCCCTTCCAACAAACATGCACACTAGAGTATCAGTGGATGATAATGGGGATCTCATTAGTTCTTGTTCATTGCTAAATCACAAGCTCTAAGGAAAGTACTTGTCACATGGTTGACCTTTAATAGATCTTTATCAGATCAATGAAGGACAGAAATAATAGGTGAAATCCCTAAGAATATGTCATGTGAGAACAAGATGAGGATTAAACTGCTTAGTACATCTTTTACCTTCTATTTTAGAGGTAGAAGGCAGAGGAAGTTCCAGGGAAGGAAACTGAGAAGAACTGATCTGGAGAAGTAGGAAGAGAATGGAGTGCAAAAAAGTGGGAGAAGTATGTGTCAGTAAAGAGCAATAATCATTGTCAAAGGCTTCAGAAATCGAGTAGGAGTAACTGAATATGACAACTTGGAGGTTATTGGTAATTTTGGGTAAAGTACCAACACATGAATCTGCAAAAACTCAGATCTCAAAGAATTGTACTATAAGAGGGAGAAGAGAATTGTGGCAGCAAGTAAAGTCTTTTATGAAGGTTGACAGTGAAGGGAAGAAGAGATTAAGATACGTCACTGGGGTCTTCAGAAACAGGACTCATGGGGGCTCTCTTCCTTCAAGACGAAAGAGATTTGGTGTTTCAGTATGTAGGGAGACCTGGTGGAGGAAATGGAGGAAGGCTAAAGAGATGGTTTATGAATTAAGGTCTCAAAACTTAACTGGGAAAGGATGAGATCAACCTTAGGAAGATAAGGAAAGAAGAATGGATGGAAAGTAGAAAATCTGAAGCAAATGGGAAGAACATGAAGGGATTTGCATCAGATTTTGCTTGTGTAATAAGGTGTCCAGGTTATCTGCTTGACGATGCATGTGTGCAGAACCCTGTGAAACACTGTGAAACAGGGCTGTGTCATAAGGCTTGGCCCCCTGCCACTTCTTTTGCATATTCTTTGACCCTATCTATTTTTTTTTTTTGAAAGATTTTTTATTTATTTATTTGACAGAGAGAGACACAGCCAGAGAGGGAACACAAGCAGGGGGAGTGGGAGAGGGAGAAGCAGGCTCTCCACTGAGCAGGGAGCCCAATGCGGGGCTCGATTCCAGGACCCAGGGATCATGACCTGAGCCGAAGGCAGGCGCTTAATGACTGAGCCACCCAGGTGCCCCTGTTTGTCCCTATCTTGACTGAAGGTGAGTGGCCATGTTCCCTGGAAATGTGTTCCCAGAGAATTCTGAAGGAGAGAGTTCTTTAGTTCTTATTCAGACTCAGGAGGCTTAGTCAAGGGCCAATTATCTTTCCCCATAGGGAAATTAATTTCCAGGGAGAGACTTGGGTGCTCTGGAGTTCCCTAGAATTGATAGGAGGATCTTAATAGATCTCAAACTCAACTCTGTGATCCTGGGTTATGTAATTAATATGGATAATTCAGATAGAACATGTTTCAGATTCCTTTATACCTTAGCAGTGCTGACTCATTATCAGATAAAATTTATTTACTCTGAATGTTTCTTCTTAACTTGGTTCTCTTAAGAGCTGATGACAGAGCCCACTAGTGTCTTATTTTAGATTATCCTATGATAATTAAGAGTTTATGGATTATAGACTGATGGGAAAATTGTCTGATAAGGTAACTTTATGTTCTTTATCCTGTTGATTTCATGTATATGGATTTTGTAAAATGTAGTTTTTTTGGACAAGGTAAAAGATACCTCATACACAAAGAAGTACATAATGTGCACATCTGGAGTTCAAATATTTATTTAAAATTGTTTTTAATTAATAAAAGTTTTATAGAGTGCTACTTACCTTGCCTGTGCTTTTTGATTGTCATTAATTTATTCATTTATCATATATTTATTAGCTATAAGGTGCAGGTTCTGTTCTAGGTGCTGGGAATATAAATGTGGAAAGGATACAGTACCTGAATTTTAAGGAGCTTATGGTCTGATCTGGGAGACAGATAATTGTGATAAAATAAGTACAGTAGTATATAGTATGTGTTAAAAAAGAAATGTGTACAGGATGGAGTAGAGCCCAAGGGAAGGAGAGTAGTCCTTTTCTCCCTCAGAAGGGTGGGGACCTGCTGTCAAGAAAGATTATCCTGATGAAATGATGCCTGAATCCTTAAAGGTAAGAAGGTGTTTTTATTAAGTTTTCCATTAGATAATATAAAGTCTTTGAGGACAAAGAACCTTATTCAAGTTTGGGTTCCATCACAAAGAAAGAGTTTGTCAGTAAATGAAAGACAAAAGTTCCCCAGTTCTCTGTTTGCAAGTTTAAAACTATTATAAAATATTTTTTTGAGATTAAGAATTATTAAGAATTCCTCATAATTCTTAATCTCAGGAAACAAACTGAGGGTTGCTGGAGTGGTGAGGGGTGGGAGGGATGGGGTGGCTGGGTGATAGACATTGGAGAAGGTATGTGCTATGGTGAGCGCTGTGAATTGTGTAAGACTGTTGAATCACAGACTTGTACCTCTGAAACAAATAATACATTATATGTTAAAAAAAAAAAAGAAGATAGGAGGAAGGGAAAAATGAAGGGGGGGACGGGGCGCCTGGGTGGCTCAGTTGGTTGAGTCTGCTTCTCCCTCTGACCCTCCCCCCTCTCATGTGCTCTCTCTGTCTCAAATAAATAAATAAAATCTTAAAAAAAAAAAATGAAGGGGGGGAGAATCGGAGGGGGAGATGAACCATGAGAGACTATGGACTCTGAGAAACAAACTGAGGGTTTTAGAGGGGAGGGGGGTGGGGGGATGGGTTAGCCTGGTGATGGGTATTAAGGAGGGCATGTATTGAATGGAGCCCTGGGTGTTATTCGCAACAATGAATCATGGAACACTACATCAAAAACTAACGATGTAATGTTTGGTGACTGACATAACGTAATAAAATAAAATTAAAAAAAAAAAAAAATTTTTTTTTACAATTACCAGTAGGTGGCAGTGTTGCCCCATGAAAAAAAGACGATCACCAAAAGTTACTGACTCCTGAATTTCCAAACCTGGTAATGAGGGTATTCTGGGTTAAAAATGGAGAGAAAAAGTGGGTTTGAGTTTTTTTTTCTCTGCAGGCCAGCTTTTCCTTGAATAAACCAATGTCTGCTCTCCCTCCTTCCCATTCATCCTGAGCCCTAGAGATTTCTGTAAAATTGACTTAGACACCTCTCATTCCAAGGCCTGTGGGAATCTGAAGCCCTCCTCAAGATTTCTGCACTCCATTGACCTAGAAACAAAACTGAACTCCCTGCCTAAAAGCCTATTCACATTAAACATTCATGAGTTTAAGAGCCTTTAGTGAAGATTTGGAAGAAAGGATAGCAAGCAGAATTTATATAGCAGCAATGCAAACAACCTCAAATGAATCAGGCAGCTTCTCAGGTTTCAGAATGTCCTTTGGCCACCCACCACCATGTGGTTTTACTGAATTCATTTGTTTCAGACTTCATCTAGTGGGTTCCTCTTTTTCTCTTCTTGGCCCTGGAACTTCAAATTCTTTTCCCTCTCTCCTTCATCTTTTCATATTTCTCATCTCCGTCATATTTCTCTGTTCCTTTTCCTTTCCCTCTCCCACCTTTTCTCTCCCTATCTTACCCCTACCTCCAAACCTACCAAGGTGCTCTACAGTAGAGGGCCCTTCACTCAGTGCGATCCCCCTCCTTTAGTAGTGGCAGTTTATTACCCTGAAGTAGAAAGCAAAACAATCTTTCTGTTTTCAAGTGTAATAAAAATACTTTAAAAAACACCCTGCAGATATTTTTGTAAGAACTTCCATCAGGGTTTTCAGCTGGTGGTTGCAGGTTTTTCTTTAGCAGGGTATTATTGAATGAACTTCTTATGTTCTTTCCTCCTCCTTCCATTTTCTTTATGCCTAGAAAATAAATCCATTCTTTCCATGATCTATCATATTTGTATTATTTTCTGCTGTTGTTTTATTTTTTCATAGGGTTATTTGTACAACTCAGTGTGGTCCCAGGATTGGTACCAATTTGCAAATTGTGATTGGTCTGCTGTAGGGGACCATTCCTTCCCCCCTACCAAACTTTCATGAAAATTTTCAACATAAAGAAAATTTGAAAGAGTTGTTGAAAGAATCTGTTTACTTAGATTCTATGATTCTTAATATGGTGTTATATTTGCCTTCTACCCATCCATTTTATTTTTTGATGCATTTCAAAGTTAAGTTCAGGTATAAGTATACTTCATTCCTAGACATTTTAGCATGCATGTAATTAACTGGAGTTTAATATTTATTTTCAATTTGTGTGTGGGGGGGGTGTAAAATTTATGTCACAGTGATATCCAAATCTTAAGTGTACCATTAGATAAAATTTGACTCATGCGAAAGCCAGGGTTGCCCAAACCCCTGTCAAGATACAGAAAATTTCCATAGAGGATTTATTTGGTTGTTAGTTTTTCCACACATAGGGAGTATAAAATGGTTAAACTCTATAGACTTTTTCAGGTCTGCATAAATTATTGGGAGGAAATTACTTACAGTAAAAGAGATTTTAGCTGAGTTTTATTTTGTATGTGTAACACAGAAACACATCTCAGATTAAGGTCTGCATCTGTGCCTTTTGTTTCATTTCCATCACAGTGACATTATAAGTAAGCAGAAACAGAAACAAAATGATCAGTGTCTGTTAGTTAAGAGCAAGAACTAGATCTGTTTGTTTTATTTATTTATATTTATATTTATATTATCTATATCTATCTATCTATCTATCTATCTATCTATCTATCTATCTATCTGTCTGTCTGTCTATCTTATCTATCATCTATCATCTCAACTACCTGGAATGCTTTATACTTTGGCACTCAATAAATACTTGTTGTCTCCAGACTATCTGCTACAAAAATTTACTGGGTCTATTTTATAGCTATAGCTTGTTCACCTAGAAAATGATCATGAAGTCAAAGCCACAGAAAGTGTCACACATCTTCCTCAGCTGTTCATCAATCACTACTGAAGTAGGGTTAAAGGTAGAGGATGTGATACTGAGAGCCTTTCATGGGCACAGAGGTGAAGAAAGAAGGGCAGCTAAATTCAGACAGAACAGCTTTGAAGTCCCAGCAATAAAGAGACCTGGATTCTGAGTTCTCTTATGATTCCTATTGGGAGTTCAGACCCAGTGCTTGACCTTTCCAGGTTCTGCTGGTGCATGCAGATGAGTAGTTACTGCTCCTTGAAGATTTTTTATGTGGAACAATCCTGATACATGCTTATAAGAAGGAATATATAGCAAAAAAACGGTAGCATTTTTTTTAATTAAACTAAGTTATAGTCAAGGAATTCAGATATACTTTTAAAAGCTACACCAAATTTCAATACCCCAAATGCCTGCCAAAGCACATTACAAACCATTGCTTGCCATTCTTTATTTATGAGTGTGGTTCCCACTTCACTGACTTAAAGTCAAATATCTGATGAATTCTGTCTCTGAATTGCCATCTTGGTCACAAATCATTTTCTTCCAGATGGAAATTTTCTCCTGAAGAAATAACAATAGTATTTTGGTCAGTGTTCAGTTGTGGAAAATAAAAATTCACTCTAACTGTTTAAGCAGAAAGAGATTCATCATGGAGTATTAAATGTTTTACAGACTGTAGGTTGAGCTTCCAGGAATAGTTCCCAGACCCACATTGGCTGAAGAGGGATTGTTGCGTTTGCCACAATTGGGATGCGGTAAAGCAGAAAGACACCACCACAACTATCAGCTCCAGTGTTTCTACTATGAACAAAAAAATAACCTGCCACCTTAGGAAGCTGCACTTAAAGCTGCCGTCCCAGACTATGCCACTGCTGTTTCAAGTCATCAATGCAAGTGGATGCCGAAGTCAAGGTTAACATCTGATTGTAGGAACTTAAATGAAATCTAGAACCCTAAGTGCAAGAGATTGGGCAATAGTTTTTAAGCTTTTTAGCCCCAGTACTAGAAGAAGGTGTTAGAACATGTACTGAATGAGCCATTCCACAGTGTCTAGTAGAAATAGCCAGCATTTGGAGATTTGACCAAGGTGGCCATATAGGAGGCTCCTGAACATCCTTCCTTTCATGGATGTACCAAATGTACAGCTACACTGAGAGAAGCACCCTCTGGAAGAAATCCAAAAACTAGCTGAGCCAACTCCACACGTTGGGCGGAAGAGAAAATACCTAGTGGTTGGAAGGGCTGAGACACACTCACCACAAATCATATCCCTGTAGAGTGTCATAAAATTGAGAGGGAACCCCCAAATCCCAGCTTCTCTTTGGGGAACAAAGATTTTGGACTGCACATCTAGCACCCCAACTTATGACTCCCAACTGAGGGACTGACTGCAATCCTCCCTCTTTGTGACACAGATGGATCTTGCACACCCTTGCCTGCTGAGAGCCGCTAAGAACAAAGGTGGTGGCTTGGATAATCATAAAGGTTTGAGAGATTACCAGGAGCTTGGGCTAAACTGATTAATGAAGTTCATCTACCTGAGACCACTCTGTTAAATTGGGAGAGGTGGCTTTTATATCTAATGTGCAGAAACCAGCAGAGTCAAGACATCTAGATCTGAAAGCCAACAGGGCTTACCTCTACAAGACCCACAAGACTATTGCATACAAAGAAGCAGTTCTTAATGGGTGTGTGACCGCTTGACACAACTGTCTCCCTAGGCTCAGAGTAGAGGGAGCAGGAAAAAACACCCATCTTCTAGTCTTTCCCTGAAAAGGGTCTGACTGTATACATGCTATTGTTTGAGGCTCTGGCTTTTTTTTTTTTTTTTTTTAAGATTTTATTTATTTGAGAGATGGTGTGCACCAGCAGGGGTGGTGGGGGGGTGGGCAGAGGGAGAGGGAGAAGCAGACTCCCCACTGAAGCTGATCCCAGGACTGAGCCACCCAGGTGCCCTGAGGGTCTGGCTTATTAATTTAGCATGTATCTAGTGACTGGCTGTGATATCCTCTAAAGACTGGGAAAGCTGTTTGAAATTTCCACAGCCTTAAACTTAGTGGCCAAGATCTCTCTGGAAGAAGCTTGTACACATGTATGGACCCCCAGCTTTTGTGGCTACAGCCTGAGGGATGGGCCCCCAAGCCACCTAGCTCTGATAGCCAACAGGGTTGCATGCATGAATCCCATAGGATTATAGCAAACAAGCAGTTTTTACATGGGTACAGAAATACCCCTCTCTGGCTATAAACCTGTGCTTGGCACAAAGAGGGAAGGCAAAAATGCCCATTACCCAGGTTCTCCCTGAAAGGGGCTGAACTACATACTTTTATAGTTGCTGCCTGAAGGTCAAGGTTGTAATCAGCCTGCATCTAAGTGCTGACTATAATCCTCCCCCTTGTGACACAGATGGGTCTTGCATACCCATACTGGGAGCCACTAAGAACAGAGGTGATGGCTTGGGCAGTCATAAAAGTTTGAGAGAGAGGAGGCTGGGCTGAACTAATTGACAAGCTTCATCTACATGAGACCACTCTGTCAAACTGGGAGAGAAAAGTCAATATTATAATGATAAAGGAGCCAATTCATCTAGAGGATATAACATCTGTAAATAATATGCACCTAGTATAGGAGTACCTAAATGTGTAAAGCACATATTAACAGATCTGAAGGGAGAAATAGCAGTACAATAATAGAAGGGGACTTCAACATCCCTCTTTCAACAATAGATTGTCCAGACAGAAAATCAATAAGGAAACTTGGATTTAAATGACATATTAGACCAGATGGACCTAACAGACATATACAGGACATTTTATCCAAAGCAACAGAATCCACGTTTTCAAGTGCACTCGGAACACTCTCCATGATAGATCACATTAGGCAACAACAAGTCTTAATACATTTAAGAAGATTGAAATCATATCAAGCATCTTTTTTGGCCACAGTAGTATGAAAGTAGGAATCAATCACAATGAGAAGACTGAAAAATTTACAAGTATTTGGATATTACAGCATGATTCTGAAGAACAAATGGGTGAAAGAAATTAAAGGAGAAATAAAAGTATCTTGAGACAATGAAAAAGGAAACAATATACCAAAACTTACGGGATACCACAAAAGTAGTTCTAAGAGAGACGTAGTGATAAATGTCTACATTAAGGAAAAAGATCTCAAATAGCCTACTTTTATACCTCAAGGAACTAGAACAAACTAAGCCCAAAGTTAGTAGAAGGATGGAAATAACAAATATTAGAGTGGAAATATATGAAACAGAGACTGAAAACATGATAGAAAAGATCACTGTAAGTAAGAGCTGACTTTTGAAAAGATAGACAAACCTTTAGCTCTACTCATCAAGAAAAAAAGATTGAAAATCAGAAGTGAAAGAGAAGACCTAACAACTGATACACAGAAATACAAAGGATCATAAGAGAACACTACCAACAGTTTTACCCCAACAAATTGAAAGAAACGGATAAACAGATACATTCCTAGAAACACAACCTATCAATACTGAATCATGAAGAAATAGAAAATCTGAGTAGAACAATTACTGAGAGGAAATTGAGGCAGTAATCCAAAGCCTCTCAGCAAAGAAAAGTTCAGGACCAGATGGTTTACTGGTGAATTCTACCAAACATTTAAAGAATTAATACCCATCCTTCTCAAACTCTTCCAAAAAAATAGGGGTGGGGGGGGAACACTTCTAAACTCATTTTAATAGGTCAGTATTACCTGATATCAAAGCTAGATCTTGACACTACAATAAAAGAATATTACAGGCTATTATCTCTGATCAGTGTAGATGAAAAATCCTCAATGAAATGTTAGCAAACTAAATTCAACAATACAGTAAAAGCATTATACACTGTGATCAAGTGGGACTTACTCTGTGGATGGAGTGATGGTTCCACATCCACAAATAATATCATACACCACTTTAAAAATGAAGGATAAAACTCCTATGACATCTCAATAGATGGAGAAAAATCATTTTATAAAATTCAACATCCTTTCACCATAAAAACTCAACACACTAGATGTAGCAGGGAGATACCTCAACATAACAAAGATCATATATGACAAGCTCTAAAGCTAATATACTCAACAGTAAAAAGCTGAAAATTTTTACTCTAAGATTGGGAGCAAGACAAGGGTACCCACTCGTTGCTTTTTATTCAACATAGTACTGGAATTCGTACCTAGAACAATTAGACTAGAAAAAGAAATAAAATAATCCAAATTGAAAAGGAACAAGTAGTCTTTTTTTGTGGATGACATATATAGGAAACCTAAAGATCCAGTCTGAAACCATTAGAACAAATGGATTCTATAAAGTTGAATGATGCAAAATCAAAATGCAAAACTTAATTGCTTTTCTATACACTAACAACAAACAGATACAGTTCCACTTTCTTGTGAAGCTTTTGTCTACTCTCACCCTTCCAAGATATTTATATCTTTCTGACCATTTCATTACTGCATATATTTTTCTATTATTGCATGCACTGAGCACTTTGTTACTGTTTTGATTACTAGATTATGATTGTTTTCAGTTCAGTATTATACATATCTCTATCCTCAATGCTTAGTATTGCCTGATACACAGTAAGCACTTAGTAAATGAAGTACATTTGTCAAAAGGGGTGATTGGAAAGGAGTTAAGGTGGCAGAGGAGTAGGGGGACCCTGCACTTGGCTCGTTCCTTGAACCCAGCTAGATAAATATCAAATCATTTTGAACACCCAAGAAATCAGTCTGAGGACTGAGAAAACTGCACATCCACAAGTAGAAAAACAACCACTTTGTGGAAGATGGGGACTGCAGAGAGTTGATTTGGGGGAGGAAAACTACAGGTGCTATGGAGGGGAGGGAGACTTGATTGTAGAGAGAGGAGTGAGAGAGAAAGTGAAGCAGCAGGCAGAGAATTAAAAACTTCCCCCAAACCATTGACTGGGAGAAGGAGAGGGGCTGCCTACCTCAAGTTGTTATAAGCAGTGGAGTGCAAAGTCTGAAGTTTTAGAAGTCTGAGTCATGGGGTCGTGCCTGGGGGCTAAATGGTGCTTTTGCAGGGAAGGAGGGCAGAGACCCGGGAGCAGGCAGCATGGTCTGAGAATCTCCTGGGTTGCATGGGGAGAAAGAATACCCCTTCTTGGAGTGCATTTGGGAGTGGTGGCACGGCCTCTCCGGGGACAGAAGACCTGGCAGTGCCAACATGCTGCCCATTCCCTACCATAGGAACAAAGACACCAGCTGAGGGCAGCAAGCCTTGGTGCCAGCTTATTGCTATGCTTTGCCATAGACTCTGAACCACTGCTCGGCTGTGTGACTGCTTTTCTGGGACAAACTGGCAAATGGCAAAAGTGCAGCAAGACCCTCCCCCAGAGGATCAGTGCAGGTCTGTGTGGCATGGGTCCATAAAATTTGATTTTGAAACCGAACTGCACAACTGAGAAAAAAAGAGTACTGTGCCACCTGACAGGCAGACAGGTGGGACATAGGGTGAAGGCAGGGATCTGATGGAAGCCTGGGACACAAGAGGGGTGATTGCTCTTCTGTGAGGGCTTCCTAAAGAGTGGTGGGCTCAAACTCTTTGCTCCAGGGAGGAGAGAGCGGGATGATGCCATTTTCCCCACTGTCCATCAGCAATGACCAGGGAGCCTCAGTAACGCAGCACCTCCCCAGTGGAGACTGGAGTCACTTACCTCAAGTCCCACCCCACTGCACCCTGCAAATGCATATCCACTAGAGCAAGTCCGCCTGAGAATCAGCTCAGCAGGTCTCTCCCCCAGAACACCAGCACAAACCCTTTGCATGGACCACATCTACTGATCATAGAGTGCTGCAAAGCTTCAGCTCTAAGGGAAATTGGATCCAGCTATTTTGTTTTCTTTTGTTTTTTGGATCTAGCTTCTTTTAACAAGCAGACCAAAACAGACCTAGGATCTAGCTTCCTTTTTTTTTTAAATCTCTTTTTATCTCTTTTTAATACAACCATTACTCTCAGGGTCAGGAATACAACAGGCTTTCTTAATCACACACAAAAAACAGTAACCCAGGCAAAATGACAAGATGGAGGAATTCACCCCAAAAGAAAGAATAAGAAGTCACAGCCAGGGATTTAATCAATACAGATACAAGTAAGATGTCTGAACCAGAATTTAATCAATAATCATAAGGATACTAGCTGGGCTTGAGAAAAGCATGGAAGACACTAGAGAATCCCTTACTGCAGAGATAAAAGAACTAAAAACTAGTGAGGCTGAAATAAAAAATGCTGTAACTGAGATGCAAAACAGAAGGGATTCCATGACAATGAGGATGGATGAAGTAGAGAAATCAGTGATACGGAAGATAAAATTATGGAAAATAATGAAGCTGAAAAAAGGAGGTAAAGAAAGGTATTCAATCCCAAATGTAGATTTAGGGAACCCAGCAATTCCTTAAATTCCTTTTTATCATAGTCCCAGAAGAAGAAGAGAAAGAAAAAGGAGCAGAAGGTTTATTTGAGCAAATTATAGCTTCCCTAATCTGGGGAAGGAACTTCTCTAATCTGGGGAAGAAAACAGACATTGGAATCCAAGAAGCACAGAGAACTCCCTTTAAATTCAATAAGAGCCAGCCAGCACCCAGACATATCATAGTCAAATTCACAAAACACACAGACAGGGAAAGAATCCTGAAAGCAGCAAGGGAAAACAAAAGTCCTTAACCTACAGGGGAAGATAGATCAGGCTTGTAGCAGATTTGCCCACAAAAACTTGGCAGGCCAGAAGACAGTGTCATGATATATTCAATGTGCTGAATGGAAAAAATACACAGCCAAGAATACTTATCTAGCAAGGCTGTCATTCAGAATGGAAAGAGAGATAAAGAGTTACCAGGACAAACAAAAACTAAAGGAGATTGTGACCACTAAACCAGCCCTGCAAAAATATTAAAGGGGACTCTTTGGGGAAAAAAAGACCAACGGAAACAAAGACTAGAAAGGAACACGGAACATCACCAGAAACACCAACTTTACAGGTAACACAATGGGACTAAATTCATGTCTATCACTAATCATTGTGAATATAATTGGACTAAATGCTCCGATCAAAAGACATAGGGTAGGGGCGCCTGGGTGGCTCAGTTGGTTAAGCGACTGCCTTCAGCTCAGGTCATGATCCTGGAGTCCCGGGATCGAGTCCCGCATCGGGCTCCCTGCTCAGCAGGGAGTCTGCTTCTCCCTCTGACCCTCCCCCATCTCGTGCTCTCTCTCATTCTCTCTCTCTCAAATAAATAAATAAAATCTTTAAAAAAAAAAAAAGACATAGGGTGTCAGAATCGATTAAAAACAAAAACATCTATATGCTGCCTACAAGAGACCCATTTTATTTTATTTTATATTATTATTTTTAAAGATTTTATTTATTAGAGTGAGTGAGAGAGAGCACAAGTGGGGAGGGGCAGAGGGAGAGGGAGAAGCAGACTCCCTATTGAATGGGGAGCCCGACCCGGGGCTCAATTCTGGGACTCCATGATCATGACCTGAGCCAAAGGCAGACATTTAACTGACTGAGCCAACCAGCCCCGAAGAGATTCTGCACACTGCAAATTGAAAGTGAGGGGATGGAGAACCATCTATCATGCTAATGAACGCTAAAAGAGAGCTGGAGTAGCCATACTTATATTAGACAAACTAGGTTTTAAACCAAAGACGGTAACAAGACTGGGGCATCTGGGTGGCTCAGTTGGTTAAGTGTTGGCCTTTGGCTCAGGTCATGACCCTGGAGTCCAGGATCAAGCCTTGCATCGGGCTCCCTGCTCAGCAAGGAGTGTGCTTCTCCCCCTGCCTCTGCCCTGGCCCCTGTTCCTTCTCTCTCTCAAATAAATAAATTAAAATCTTAAAAAAAAAGCACAGGTGGTAACAAGATGAAGAAGGACATTATAGCGTAATTAAGAGGTCTATCTATCAAGAAGATCTAACAACTGTAAATATGCCCCCAAATTGGGAGTACCCAAATATATAAATCAACCAATAAAGAACATGAAGCTCATTGATAATATTATAATAATAGTAGGGCATTTTAACACCCTACTTACAGTAACGGACAGATCATCTAAGCAGAAAATCGACAGGGAAACAATGGCTTTGAATGACACACTGTACCAGATGGACTTAACAGATATATTCAGAATATTACATCCTAAAGCAGTGCAAATACATACTCTTTTTCAGCGCACATGGACCATCTCCAGATTAGAACACATACTGGGTCCCAAATCAGCCCTCAACAGGTACAAAAAGATTGAGATCATAACATGCATATTTTTAGACCGTAATGATACGAAACTTGAATTCAACCACAAGAAAAAATTTGGAAAGACCACGCATACATGAATATTAAAGAACAACCTACTAAAGAGTGATGGGTTAACCAGGAAATTAAAGAAGAAATAAAATACATGGAAGCAAATGAAAATGAAAACATGATAGTCCAAAACCTCTGGGATGCAACAAATGCGGTCAGAGGTAAGTATATTGCAATACAGGCCTACCTCAAGAAGCAAGAAAAGTCTCAAATACACAGCCTAACTTTACACCTAAAGAGGCTAGAAAAGGAACAGCAAGTAAGGTCTAAAGCCATCAGAAGTAGAGAAATAATAAACATCAGAGGAGAAATAAATGATATAAAAACAAAAAAACCCCAGTAGAATAGATCAACAAAACCAAGAATGGGTTCTTTGAAAGAATTAATGAAATTGATAAACCCCTAGCCAAACTTACCAAAAAGAAAAGAGAAAGGACCCAAATAGATAAAATCACAAATGAGAGAGGAGA